>NC_050457.1:29219336-29575836 GCF_903995425.1 Onychomys torridus | reverse complement strand
AACTGTATCCTTTTGTAATCATATTCCTTTTTTTTCCTAGAATTTGATTACTTAAGATTCATTATTTGTTATATTTATTATTTCATTTTTCTCATTGCAAAAGCTCTATGAAGATCAAAGTGTCTCCTCATGCACAGTACTCTGTCTCCTGAACAAAGGATAGTGTGGATGTATTAATTAAATAAGAAGCAGGTGAAAAAAGAATGAATAAGGCCATGTACTCATATGCCATATTACTGCTTTCCAATGGAGGGACTCAAGGTTTAAAGAGACATACAAATGGATTATTATATGTATCATGTATCTATTTATCTATTTATGTATCTATCTATGTATCTATATATCTATGTATCTATGTATCTATCTATGTATCTATCTATGTATCTATCTATCTATCTATCTATCTATCTATCTATCTATCTATTTTATTTGTAGCACTAATGTTTACTGGGGCATCCTAGCCCAGGCACTAGGGCTTGCTGGTGGTGTTCTTGATGTACAAAGATATTGTACTGGATACTTTGTCAGTTCTTCTTGAGCAAGGACACCAAGAAATTGACAGCCAGGTGGGTGTTGTAGACCAACTCATGGTTTTTCATCCTCATGTGGCCAATAGCAACAGTCAGACACAGCACCTTCTTCATCTGGAACTTGATCATGGATTTTACCTCATTGACTTTGGCCACCATGTTTTCACTGTATGTCAACAGGGAGAGGAACTTGGCAGCCTTCTTTAGGCCTAGGCTTAGAATACACAGGCTCTGCTTGATCAGAGACTCAGAGACCAAAATGGCATCATACTTCTTGGCCAGGCTTTTAGAACAACTTCTTGTTCTTATTAAGCTTCTTCAGCACCTCACAATCCATGTGGGGGTCTATCCACAGCCTTGGCTTCATCACAGTGCTGCTGGTCCCCAGGATGCACACCAATAACATGGGACTAGGAATAGAGTTAAGCCTGGTGTTGCCCAAGAGGCGTTTGTCCTTCTGAGGGGCATACTGTCCATCTTCAGGGTGGTCCTCAACTCCACCATTTCAAGAAACTGTGCTGGTTGAGCTGGCCTGTGTTGGGGATTTCCTGTACCACCTCAGTATGTCCCAAAAGTCTTTGCTACTTGTGGCTGTTCAATCCTGGAAAAATCAGAAAAGAGTGAGATATATTTTAAAACATTTTGGAAATATCTCAATGAATTCCAATATCTCTTACACATTCAATAGTTACTCAGTGCATTTCTTCAAATAAAATTATCCATATGCAAAACTCAATTACATACTATATTTTAAACTCATATTTCCAAGTAAATCATTTGACATCATCCGGTTATTTCAGACTATAATAGTATCCAGTATATTAATTTATTAAAAATCTACTAAGTCTAAAATGCATTCAATGAGTGAGTATTTTAATATTTTTAAAATTTAATTTGCCACAGAAAGAAATTTATTTTACATTGATCTTAGAATACCTATGAATATATTTTCTTATGCATATAATCAAAACAAAACTTCAATAAATTTTATTAATGCCTTTGGTATGTTATGATATAATTTATCCTATTATACTTTCCATCTCATATAAATATTACAGAAATACACTAAATTAATTTTGTGACCCATGAGTAGGTCATGATCAACAATTGAAATACAATGACAAATGGAATCCAAACATTAAGAAATACATGTCTACTTGGAAACGTGTGTGTGTGTGTGTGTGTGTGTGTGTGTGTGTGTGTGTGAAATGTAATATTTTTGGTGTCTGTAATTATTACTAATTCAGTTATTATCTTAGTTTTGATTGTTTGGTAAGAAAATAAAAGGCAAGATTTCAGTATTGACTTGACTATACTACTATAGTCCTTATTTTTTTCCAGAAGTTCCAATACATGCACATATATATGATGTGATTATAAAGTAATGCTGGAAAAAAAAAGATGTGAAATTTGCGCAAATTACACACACACACACATACACACACCGGGATTTAGCTGGGTTAACTCTTAAAAGGGGGAAAATAACATATAATTGTTGAGGTAATTTACAACTTCATATCTCTATCCAGGGCAAGAGATAGAACTCAGATTCTATAATTTTGGTTGAGAAGAAGTAGCTGTGCCTCAGTGGTTCTACACAAAACCTATGGAAAACTCCTATCTGGACCATAGGTGAGTGCCTGGGGTTAAAGTCAGAGAGGCAACTGCTCCTGGGTCCCACCCCTGAGCACCATCCTGGGAGGATCTGCCCAACTTGCCCCCCCCCCCGTTTCCGGCCAACCAGTGGGCCCTGTGGGAAGGCTCCCCTTTTCGCAAGACCCTGCAGTCTTCATACCCTGCTCCCACACCCATCTGCTGGAGACCCCAGCCACTTCCTCAGACTCAGAGAACAGCCCCCTGCTTCCATCGGCCCAGGAATTCCCATCTGGACCAGAGGTGAGTGCCTGGGGTTATAGTCGGAGAGGCAACCGCCCCTGGGTCCCACTCCTGGGCAGCATTCTGAGAGGAAATGCCCAAATTGGCCCCAGTTTATGGCCAATCAGCAGGCGCAGTGGGAAGGCTCCCCTTTTACCAAGACTGCAGGAAGACCCTGCAGTCTCCACACCCTGCCCCCACACCTATTTGCCCAAGACCATAATCACTTCCTGAGACTCAGAGACCAGCCCCCAGCTTCCATGCACCCTGCAACTCCCATCTGGACCAGAGACCAGAGAGACCCTCCAGTGGACACTACAACCTCAACGCCTTGCCCCCACACCAATCTGCTGGAGACCCATGCCACTTCCGGAGACTTAGAGATCAGTGTTCAGTATTCCATCCTGTCCCGGATCTCCCATCTGGACCAGAAAGCCCCCTAGCTCCCATCTGCCCCAGAACTCCCATCTGGACCAGAGCTTCCATCCTGTCCTGGAACTCCCATCTGGACAAGATAAGGAGATCCCAGGGACTTCCTGAGACTCAGAGTATAGCCCCCTAGCTGTCTGGACCAAATACACTGATAAGACCAAAAACAAACCCATGAAGAGATGGGCAGACACTAAGGCAGAAGTACATACAACAAAATAAAGAGCAATACAGCATCACCAGAACCTAGCCCTTCTCCAACAGCTAGACCTGAACATCACAGAATGGAAGAAGAAGAAAACAACCTTATAAGTAACATCATGAAGAGGCTAGAGCTTTATATAGAAGAAATAAAAAATAAAGTGGAAGAACAGACAAACAAAAATGGGAAGAATGCTATAAAAAAAAAAAAAACTAGAGGAAAAGACAATTAAAGCAGAAGAAAACAATAAGTCCCTGAAAGAAAATCAGGAAAAAGCAAGGGAAACAGTCAAAGACCTGAAGAGGGAAATTAAAAAAAAAAAGAAGAAGAAGACACTAGCAGAAGGAATGCTAGAAAGAGAAAATCTGAGTAAACAAACAGGAACTTCAGATGCAAGTATAACCAACAGAATGCAAGAGATGGAAGAGAGGATCTCTGGTATTGAAGATATGGTAGAAGAAATTGATTCATCAGTCAAAGAAAACACTAAAACCAACAAAGTCATGACCCAAAATGTCCAAGAAATTTGGGACACCATGGAAAGACCAAACCTACAAATAATAGGGATAGAGGAAGGAGAAGAATACCAACTCAAAGGCACAGAAAATATATTTAACAAGATCATAGAAGAAAACTTTCCCACCTTAAAGAACAAAATGCCTATGAAGATACAAGAAGCCTATAGAAAACCAAACAGACTAGACCCCCCAAAAAAGTCCACTCACTACTTAATAATTAAACAACTAAATGTACAAATAAAGAAAGAATATTAAGGGCAGCAAACAAAAAAGACCAAGTGACTTATAAAGGCAAACCCATCAGAATAACACCCAATTTCTCAATGGAGACTTTGAAAGCCAGAAGGACCTGGACAGATATAATGCAGACACTAAGAGACCATGGATGCCAGCCTAGACTAATATACCCAGCAAAACTCTCAATCATCATAGATGGAGTGAACAAGATCTTCCAAGAAAAAACCAGATTTAAACAATACTTATCCACAAACCCAGCCCTACAGAAAGCACTAGAAGGAAAACTCCAACCTAAGGGAGGCAGATACACCCATGAAAACACAGGCAATAGATAACACCACAGCAGTAAACCCCAAAGAAGAGAAGTACACACACACACACACACACACACACACACACACACACACACACACTACCACCAAATAATAAAAATAATTACAGGAATAAACAATCACTGGTCATTAATATCCATTAATATCAATGGACTTAATTCACCTATAAAAAGACACAGACTAACAGAATGGATACAAAAACAGGATCCATATTTCTGCTGCATACAAGAAACACACCTCAAATTCAAAGACAGACACATCTTAAGAATAAAGGGCTAGGAAAAGACTTTCCAATCAAATGGTATAAGAAACAACCTGGTGTAGCCACCTTAATACCCAGGAAAATAGACTTCAAACTAAAATCAATCAAAAGAGATGATGAAGGACATTACATACTCATCACAGGAAAGATCCACCAAGATGAAGTCTCAATTCTGAACATTTATGCCCCAAACACAACAGCATGCACATATGTAAAACAAACATTACTAAAGCTTAAATCACATATAAAACCCCACATATTAATAGTGGGAGACTTCAACACCCCACTTTCACCTCTAGACAGACCAGCCAAATTGAAACTTAACAGAGACATAATGGTCTTAACTGATGTTATGGCTCAAATGGACTTAATTGATAGCTACAGAACATTCCACCCAAACAAAGAAGAATATACCTTCTTCTCAGCACCCCATGGAACCTACGCTAAAATTGACCACATACTTGGCCACAAAGCATATCTCAACAGATACAAAACAATTGGAATGACTTCCTTTGTTCTATCAGACCACCATGGTTTAAAGTTAGATTTCAACGAAAGAATCCTATTGATGAATATATGTAGGACTTTTGTCCACAAACTCCGTGACACAGAAGAAAATTAATGATATAAATATCTGGGAATTTCATTAGGAAATTACAAAGTCTGTCATAATTGGATGTATAAAGTTTGCTTACATTCAATCTATATATAGGATTCCTAAAGCATACTAATCATGTATATACAGACACAGTCACTTTATAAACTGTTATGTACTTTATATACAGGTAGTGGTAATTAACACTTTCATACAATTCTTACTAATGATTGGAAAACTCTGGTGTTTTTACACTTAGGTAATCGCATAAATATATAAAATATTCTTGTTAAGACAGAATATCTGTGTTGACTAACTCAAGGGGAATTTTCTCACAGTTTTATGATGCCAATCATCATTAGAAGAATTTTCCATGTGTTTGGATAGCCCAATCAATGTATTCTATATTTTATTTTGCCTTGTATACATTGTTTCTGCCTCTTTTCACAGTATCATCTCTGTCTCCTCAGCTTCCTGGCCAGTGTAACTCAAGTCAGCGTTCTGGTTTGTTAGGAACATCCTTTGAAGCCACATTAAGGGTGGCAAGCTAGACAGCGCTTAACTGGGTCTGGAAGTGACTATGAACCACCACAAATACACACCACAAACTGAAATGACAGATACTCCCATCTCAACACCTAGTGGCAATGGCATTAAAGTAGGATAATGCTGCAAATACTGTCATATGCTTACAATGTTCCCCAATGTATTCAGTAGCTCTTACATTTCATGCTTTTGGCATTTAGCACACTAGTCCATGCAAAAAAGTCATCTATGCATCTCTGCATTTGCTGAGGAAGCAAGGTTCTATAAGATTTTCCCTTAGTACAATACAATCTTCTCTATCATTCACCAACTATGACATTTCATAAAGATCTGCATTTCATATGAGGCTCTCAGTTCTTGCTCCCCACATCCTGATGATGCATGACTCTTTCTCTATTCCAGGGTGAAAATTCCCATTGGCTAAGAGTTTAATAATCAAGACCAATCACAGCATAATCAAACAGTGGCCATAGTTTCAGTATTGTTTTCAACTGGCTTCTATAGTAATTGACTCTATCTAGTTTCTCATATTGATTGATTTTCCTTTCTTTCTAAGCTGAACTGTTCATCTTTTTTTTCATTTAAATATTCTTTTCTTTAGGTAATATTGCTACAAAGTTGATTGAAAAATGTCCAGGGAATCTAAATCAGTTATCAGAACTATGACCAGAAAGTCCCAAAATTAATATATGTACTTACATGTCAATTGGCTGGATACAAATGGTACTGTGACAGGTGCTATCCCAGGACAGCCACTGAGAAATTAGGATTTCCAAGAATACTATGTACAAAATGGACCTTGAATAAGTGCACACTGCAAAGTTTGTATTGAGGATCAATAAGAGCAGTAAAATTAAATGCTGGTGGCCTGGGTTAAATGCATTTCAGGGCACTGAGGCAAGGTCAAGATACTAATTGAATTCACACCCAGAAGATTTATCCAGGGAATTGCACTTCCAGAAGTTGAAAAGAATCATGATTTAAAATTGATCCACCAAATCATCTTCTGGACTTTCATGTTACAAGTCATTTTTTTCCAGGCAGGACAGAATTACTGGCAAATTTTATGTCAAATAGGATAGATAAATAATTTCTTGCTATGTTACTAAGTTGCAAGAAAGGAACTTGGGTTCTAAGATAGCAGTACAGAAGAACTCATAACTCCACTCAGAATTCCCTATGAACCTACCTTCTCTGTAATACACTTATATCTGCACAAAACAATGAATTTAACTTGGTTTAAGATTAATGGTTGTATTGTTAACAGACAAACTAGACTGATCAATATTGCTAATAGAGTAGAGCATATGCTTGGGAATTTTCAAACTTGATTTTCTTTAGGTGATAGGAGAAATGTGTACTTTCTACTGAGGTGGTAAATTTTAGGTTTCATATGAATTTTAGTGTACCCAAGATTGAAACAATCACATTGTCCTCTCATGCTCTGCTTCCATGTCTTTGTCCAGGAATGTCATTAAAAGTATATGTTTTTATCAAATGATGAGATAAAGACCAGTACAACATACAAATCATCAAAACCTAAAAAAAAAAAAAAACCATAAAAGTTCTACTTGAAGCTAATACTCTATTGCTGAAGAACCTGTACACTTCAGACACTTGATTACAATTGACGGAATCAAGCTGGATCCGACCTGGCAGACCCCTGCCTAAGGATGGCCTCTCATACTATCCAAAGGTTCTATGCAGGTTGTCCAGAGGGAAAAAAAAAAGCAGCCAATAGTCATCTCCATCTATAAAGCCTGTGAACCACCAGTCAGCAAGACAGTCCCAAGGATACAATAGTGGCACCTGTGTCTTAGAGGTAACTAACAGCATTTTAGTTTGACAGAAGCCCCAATATATATGAGGGAATTCTTGTCTGAAACTGTAAAACTAATAAACTACACCTGGCTGATAAGACCATAGACCTAGAGGAGATAAAACTGCTGGCTGGCCACTTTTTTCAGTTGGTGTAAATCTTTTTTTTTTTTTTTCTTTGAGCTGAGGACCAAACCCAGGGCCTTGTGCTTGCTAGGCAAGCACTCTACCACTGAGCTAAATCCCTGACTCCAGTCGGTGTAAATCTTAACATTATTATACATACTTATCCTTGTAGTCACAGATAAGTGTAACTCTCATTTCTAATTAAAGAAACTTCTTTTTGTAGCAGACAGAGACCATTACAGAAAGACTCAACTGCTCAAAAAGTAGATAACAACTAATTGTGGAGTGCCCAATCCCATTTGATATATCAACAACACAAGTCCTGTACCTAAGGCTCAGGATAATATCACAGAATAGAGGGCAGAGGATCACAGCACCTGCTTTTAGACATTGTCTTCTAGGTAGGACAGGGAAGATGCCCTTATGAAACCACAAAAATATGGTGGCCCTAACAAGACTTGAACAACAACACTAGTTGAAAATGCCTTTGTTGATGAGAAAAATCTCACACTACCCTACCCCTAGATGAAGAGCTATAGTCTATTAATGGTTGTTAAGAGAAGAAGAATCTGTCTCTTCCAGAGATGTACTCTTGTTAGGTCATCCAATCTCAAGTGGTCATCTCTACACACATGTACATATGAGCAATAATAAATAGATTCAGCAGCTTATATTTATATTAACTGATATATATATACATAATGTAATATATAAACATGTACATAAGCATACATGTCTTAGTTAGGGTTTTTATTGCTGTGAAGAGAAACCAGGACCATGACAACTCTTATAAAGAAAAACCATTTAATTGGAGTGGCTTGCTTACAGTTTTAGAGGTTCAGTCCATTATTGTCATGGTAGGGAGCACAACAGCATGAAGGCAGACATGTTACTGAAGAAGTATCTGAGAGTCTTACATCTTGTAGGCAACAGGAAGTAGACTGAGATGCTGGGTGATATCCTGAGCATAGGAAACCTCAAAGTTTGCCCCCACAGTGACACTCTTCCTCCAACAAAGGCACAACTTCAATACCACCACTCCCTATGAGATTATGAGGTCCAATTATGTTCGAATACCACAATACACATGAAAAATAACAAAGAAAAAAGTCATAAATTTAAAGGGGAAAGTTGTGTTGGAGGAAGTGAATGAGAGATGGAAGGGTAGAAAACATATAACACACTACTTGTCTACAAAATTCCCCCCAAAAATTAAAAGTATATACAAGTTCTGAATGTTACTAGAGTATGATATTTTGCATCTGGAAATCAGTATTGGCATATTTTAATAAAATGCAAGCCAATGTCACAGTTCATAGCTCATTGTCAAATCATGGTTACAGTTACAGACACCCTGAGGTAATATAAGTCCAATCTTTAGGTGGAGTTTTAGGCTGGATTTTAAAGCATTGTTTCTTTTTCTTACTAAGTGATTCCATCTAAGACACACTCTTAGTTGGTATCCAAAAATAAAGGACAGCATCAGAGTTAAGAAGAAATGGTGTTGAGTGGGTGTTCTAAGGTGATGGAAGTGTTCTGTATTATCATTGGGTATTGGATATGTGGCTGAATATGACTATTAAAGCTGAATAAACTAGAAATTTAATAAATGTGTATGTTGTTATATGTGGGAAACAGTGTCATTTTTTAAAGTCATAGCTGAGCATGATGGCTGTACCTGTAATCCTAGGATTTGTAATGCTGGGCTGTATTATCATGATTTTGAGGCTGTCCTAAGCTATGTAGTTGAGACCCCTTCTAAAAACAACCAGCCAAACTAACAAAGAGACACTCAAGGAAAAAAGAGGAAAGAGAGAGTAAGAATATATTCTAAATGGATTGCTTTGACCATCTAAGTCTTATTCCACAGCACTGAATGGACTCAGAGACGGAGAGGTACTAAGAAACTCGCCCAAGTATCTGACTCTGGAATGTAGACAACACTGGAAGGAGACATTTTGTTACTGTCCAGACTGGATGTGACCCACACTCAGTAACTCATTAAAGGCATACAGGACTAAACCTGTCACCAGCCTCAACAACTCTGAAGTATTGTTCACTGCAATTTGAGAAGCGTTTAAACAATTAGTAATAACTTACATTCACAGTGTCCAATGTTGTTTTCAGAGGAATGCTATGCTAAAAATGTTGAATGATATATTTCATGAAAGGACAAACTTTAGTAGATTATTATAAAAATATGAAGTAAATATATTTTCTTCATTTTCTCAGTCAAATCAGCTCAAAATTCTCATCCCTATTTATTTAACATACTAAAAATTCTTATAATCTATTCTTAGTTAAAGGAATTCAATACCAGTTCCTGAAGAAACAAAAGGATGCTAGACACATTCTCGGTTTATTTAGGAAATGTGACTTCTACAGATATACCTATTTAATATCTCTCAGAGTCTAGACTATTACTTCACACTAACTCTCCTAATTAGTCAGTACCCTCTAAACTGTTAAAACAACAAAGCCAGGGGCCAGGTAGTTGGTTCAACAGGTAAATGCACTTGCTGCCAAGCCCGATGACCTCAGTTTGATACCCAGGACCCACACCATGGAGGAAGAGTACTGATTCTGGCAAATTGTCTTCTGCCCCAATTTCCTGTACCCATATACACCTGGTATACTTATGGGACATATATATCACATCATACATACAAGAATACATACGTACATACACACACACACACACACACACACAGAGAGAGAGAGAGACAGACAGACAGACAGACAGACAGACAGAGACAGAGAGAGACAGAGACAGAGAGAAAGAAAGAGTAAAAGTAAACAAACAAACAAACAAATTGTGTTTTAGGAAAATAAAACAGAAACCATAAAGCAAAAATATATGATAGAGAACAATGATTAATGACTGAACTGTCATCTTTACTCTCCACGACTCCGACAGATGCCCCTTTTGTATTCATTATCATAGAAGGAGGGGACAGTATCTACCCAACACAGTGCTTACTCTCGAAGAAGTGGTAACTGTGCACATTTAAACAAAGAGACAGTCACTGTGGGTTGTGGAATGAGCATGTTCAAAGGGTAAAAAGTAGAATTACTAGAATCATGGATTTAGAATAATCAAAGGTGTGTTTTATGGAGGGAAGACAAGAGATAACTAAAGGATTTAACATCAAAATTAATATGTAATCTTGTTGTGCTGTAACCATTGCCCTCTCTGTTGAGGCAACGTGGAATGGATGAGATGTGAGGCAGAGAGATTTACAGTTCAAGTCACAAATGATATGAATCTTCAAAATGAAACAAAGTAGTCCCATGACAGCTGACTAGGAGAAACAAAACTATATAGATTGGGAAATAGAATCCACAATGTTTCCAGGTTATCAAACATCAACAGTGAGAGATATGAAGGATTCTTTTCCCAGAGACTGAATGAATGGGCCAGGATTAAAATGAAACAATCGATTGGGTGTACACAAACAGGAGGACAAAGCAGAATAGTAAAGTAGAGACAGAGAGAAAGGAAAAAAGCGGGTAGAAAGGGGATACATGAGAAGAGGTAGAGAGCCGAAGCACACAGACAAACTAAAGTAGCCTTTCACCAAAAAGCTAGTAAAGCTGTGAACTTTAGGACTGTTGAATAGGAAAGATTACAGACAAAACAAAACAAGAGTGAAAATGAACCTCAAAAGGCAAAGGCCCAAATGAGAAGTAAGTACATATGGTTCTTTCCCTCAATTCACAAAATAACAGATGCTGTGGACAGAAACTTCTGAAATCCAAACACCAAAAATAAGAACAAGCCGTGACATGTGTCAATGAGGTGGTGATTTTGGCTCCTGGGCTCAAAATGTAATTCCTACACTCCATGCTTCTAAAACAACAGTTCCAAAGACTGTTCTCTATGGTCTGTGTATTCCTTTCTCACCTCAAGTGAAAGTGGTAATGAAATCCTTGTATTGTTGAGTCGTACAAGGATCATATTCTAAGCAAACTTCTTCAAGACAATGTATTTAAAAATTCCTTAAAATTATGAAAGTGACCAGATTGCAAACCATATATCCAAGAGGACATGAGGTTAGGGATTTAGTATGGCACATGCAAATTAACTTTCTTTTTAAAAATTAGTAAAATTGTGAAACCTCACATTATTATTTAGTTTGCTTTAATGTTTGTATTTCAAGCATGGTCATTTATTTCCAAAGAAATGTTCAAGGTTAAAGCAATAGCTAAGCCGTATGTGAAAAGAGCAATCTCATAAAACCATGAGCAGAATGATGGATAAAAGTGACTGTAAGGTTCAAGAGCCTTGAGTCTGTGATTTGCTTTTCATAATTTCCATAGACTACAATTTAACTGTAGTTAAGGTTTGAAAAGCAGTTAAATATGTCCTACTTTTTTTTCCACATTAAGTCTAGTAACATTTGTTCTTTAGCTATCAGTAGTATCTGCTATCTGTTTTAAGATTAAGGACACTGGTTTTAAATCTTAAATAATCTTCTTTGAAACTATGATTAAAAAAGTTATCTCTTAGAATAATTATTTTGTGCTTTTGCAAGTCAGCCAAGAAGAAATTAACCTGGATCAAATATAAATATTGAATCTTAGCAGTTTAAAAAACGCTGATTTTATTTGCAGTTGTTCAAATAATGTTAATAGAATATATTATTATCACAATTATCATAATTGCATAGTCATATTTTTCACTAAATAATATGGGGTAATATCATTCTAGAAATTCATAGTTAATTCAGAGTCACATCTGAAATGAACTTTAGAATTTTAAAATAGACAAAAGAAAGTATTCGAAGTAAATTGTCTCATGCAAATGATTGAAATTAGTTTTGTATCATGAAAAATTATTTAAACTATTCTGGAATTCTGGAGTCTGAGCAACATTCTTTTGACATGCTGGTGTATTTAGCCACAGCACTCCCCAACAGAGTGTTAGATGTACAACTAGGGAATGGGGGCTGTCCAGGTTTAAAAACAACAGAAACCAATGATGAGGCAGAGGAAATTGGATATTAGCCTTATTATGCATTACATCCTCTCTGATTTGCTACCTAACAGCTGCAGGAACGTCAGTTTTCTCTGACATTAATGTGGTACCAAGATGGGGGTAGTTTGCTATTATACACATGGCTTAAACGTTGGAATATGATTTGAGGAAATAAAACACAACCTAATAGCCTTAGTGTTCTGGAATTTATATCTTTTGAGAGTTCTGTTTTAAAAATATGTTTAGTTCTGTTTAGACAGGTTTAGCTACTCTGAAAATAACTTTTAAGGGTTGACTTAGTGCAATGCATGTATTTTTCTCTTGCTTATAGTCCAAAGTCATTTAGTGGTACTTCAGTGTGAATAGTGATGCTTTCTGTGCTCTTCAATAAATACAGAGCAAAAGCCCTTTGTAGGTACCTACACAGGGAGAGAGACAGATCCACAATACAGCTTCATGCAGCACAGATTCATACTCATATATAGAGACAGACAAGGAATGAGAGAAGACCCATGAAGACACAGCATTCAGAGTAGAGAATTCTAATCTACACTGGCCTTTGGTTGAATTGCTCCAAGGGAAAGTGTGTTTTATTTCTTTCCCTTAAAGCAATACCATAATGCCTGCATTATGGATGATGCTGATTTTGTTACCAATCCGTTCAAACCAACACAGTTTTTAAAAATATTTTCCTATATGTA
Source organism: Onychomys torridus (assembly GCF_903995425.1). Lineage (NCBI taxonomy): Eukaryota > Metazoa > Chordata > Mammalia > Rodentia > Cricetidae > Onychomys > Onychomys torridus. Next base: position 29,562,687 of record NC_050457.1, on the reverse strand, counting down.
TATTGTGCATGCTTACAGTAATCCCTCACTCTTTCTAGTCTCCCTCCCACTCCTTTTATGCTCAAGCCCATTATTTTCCTACCATTACCTTTCAAACTTTTTTTCAGACCCACTAAATTTAACCAGGATAATCTGTGAACATGGGTTTGCAGCTGTTCATTGAGGACTCGCAGAATTTTCAGTGGGTATATAACTCTAAACAATTACTGAATCCATCAGAAGCCTGAGTTTCTTAGACAGTGTAGTGTCCTATGAACACTATACATTCAGAATTGACTGTTGAAAGTCTGCAGACGTGTGTATACCAATTTCATACAGATGTAAGTTTTGTGAAGTCATAACTGCATGACAGTATTGGCTGACATGTCCAGAAGACAGTATTTCATCATTCTTCTCTCTGTCTTCTCACTCTTACATTCTTTCTGCACCCTCATCCATGGTGATACCTGAGCCACATAGGAAGTGGTATACTGCCCTGTTTAGGACTGAGCACTCAACTCTTACCACTCACTCTCAGAATCCTAAGCAGCCATTGTCTCTGAATTCACTGACATTCAGTGCAAAGAGAAGTGTACTTGATTGAGTCCAGAAATAACATTTGTTGAGGGATATACACAAATATTTAGAAGGCAACACAGAACTGTGATACTTTATCTGGATAACAGCACTAATTTCTCCTGTTATAACACTAAATTTTCCTGTAGGGTCAAAGACCTCTTTAACCATGGGTTTTGACCATGTTTTCTATACTATATATTAATTCCTTCTGTGCAGCGAGAAGATCGGTTGGTTAGCCCCATAACAGTTATGCCATGATTTTGTAGGTATGCATGTCTTACCTCAAAAGGTTGGTGGTGCTCATCATAGTTTCATGGCTGGGTAAGACCATTGATTTGTTTATTCCCTCAGCAACCCATGTAATAATTTTTGGTGCTATGAAAGACAGCCAGAGAGGAAGAAGTTTCCAGATCATTTCTAACTTAATTTCTCTGTATCTTGAAGCCAAGGTGCATGGTATTTCTAACAATAGGACAATTTCAACTAATTCTTGTGGAAATAAAGAATGGTAGCAGGAGACTATATCTTGGGGACCTGAGAACTCCCTGTTCAACAACTCGTGGGATTGTATTATGCTACTCCTGGCTTTTAAGATTAGTGTTATCTAGGTATGCAGGATCTCTTCCTCATAAATAGCTTTTAAAACTTACATTTTAATTGGCTTCAAAAATAAGAAGATTCTATATGCTTTTATTTTATGTATCCTTAATTTTGGTTAACCATCCTTCCCCTTCATGTCTCCCATTCCTCTATCCCAATCTCTGTTTAAACCTTCCATCACCCCAAATTACCTTTCTCTGTTTACAAATCTGTTTTTACTTAATTTGCTTTTACATATTCATTTTGGAATCACCTTGTGAGTTTTGTCCTTTGGTTGTGAACCTTAGCTTGACAGCCCTCATCTTGTGACTTTTTTAAAGTTTGTAATATATATGTATGTATGTGTGTGTGTGTGTGTGTGTGTGTGTGTTAGTTTTATAGATTTAACACTTTAATAATAAGCATCATTTAATTAATCATCATGGAATAACTTTCCATTTTTCTTACCAGAATTTCGGGGGAATTCAGTGTGACAATCCTCTATGAGTTTTGCCATATTTACATGGAAGATTTAATGACAGGAATCTATAAGCTCTCTTTCTCTGGTATCTTCTTTTTTGGTGTAGTGATGAGAATAATGCCTTTTAAGATCTCTACAAATTAGAAATCCATCAGGCTTCTGAAGAGAAACTGTTTCATTGCTGGGTAGCTTGACGTATGGTATGTAATTTAAAATTACCCATTACAGTCTTTATCTTGGTCTGAATGAGAGGTACCTTGTACCTCCTCTTAGGCGTTTGAATACATTGTCCCCAGTTGGTGGTGCTGTTTGGGTAGATTTAGAAGGTGAAGTCTTGCTGGGGAGGGTTGGGGGTTTCAACACCATTCCCACTTCACTTTTTACTTCCTGCTGGCAGTGTAGAGTGTGATCCCTCAGGTTTTCTCCAGCCACTCTGTCTGCCGCTTGCTGCCACATTTTCCTGCAGCACAGACTATGAAATTGGAACTCTAGTTCAATCCCATTGTAACCAACCGTAAGCCAAATAAACCTATCTGTTTACAAGTCACCCTGGTTGTGCTGATTTTGTCATAGCAATAGAAGACTAGCTATAACAACATGGCTCTTTTATTTAGAGCTCTTCTGTTGCATTTTGTTAGAGAACATTTAATGCCCTTTATGTGTGATGTGTTCTGCGAACATTTGAAGATATTTTCTGACTAGTACATCAGATTCCCCACCTCCCTCTCTCTCTCTCTCTCTCTCTCTCTCTCTCTCTCTCACTCACACACACACACACACACACACACACACACACACACACACACATACACACACAGGAATTAAATGCAACTCTCATGATTAGCTCGCATGAAATGGTCATTTTATAATGTTCAAATTTTATTACTGATATTAAAAGCTACCCAAGGTATATTACCTTTCTCATTCCCTTCAGGTCACACATACATCTAAATTGTTTCTCAGTCTTTCATTTTCTTTGACTTATAATCAGTGCTATCTCAGTACCACACTCTTCCCTGTAATTTTACTTTATGATGAGCAATAAAATAAATTGCTACTTATAAGTCCAGGTGTTACCAGTGTAGAGGAAAAGTGGCAATTTTCTAAACCTTGATTTTCTTTAACATTTCAGTCTTTAATTCCAGTATATAGTTAAGTTTGTGATTGTATATAGGAAATGGAAATAATTGTATAATGGAAAAGGGAAATAAGAATGTACAAAGAGTCTGGAAAAACATGGATTTAACTAAAAATTCTACAAGTTAAGTATCAATGTAAAAATACATAATATGGTAAGGCATAATTTCTTCAAATTTTTAATATGTGGTTTTTCATTAGTAAATCACATGAAATATTAAATTAAAATATTTTTCTGTCATTTTTAGTAGTTCTTTGAGAATTTGATACATGTTTTGATCGTATCGTATTCATTCCCTCTCGCCACTCCTTTTGGATCTATCCCCACTTCTCAAACCAACCACTGTGACCTATTTGACCTTTTGAATGATGAAGGCCAATTTGTTCTTCCTATACAATTGTGAGCATCTGACCTTCAATGGAGGATGGTCAGCTCACAGGAGACCATACTATTACAGAAAACTGGCTGTATTCTCCCTCTTCTAGTAGCTATCATTTGTCAATATCTCTATAGTTAAGGGTGCAACTTCATACTCAACTCCTGTCTCCATGCTAGAATTGTGCCTGATTTGAGTGTGTGAAGGTCTTTGGCATGCTGCTATCTCAAATGGTATGAATTCATATATGAAACTTCACTGCTGCTACTTGATGTTATCCCCTGATTAATTGGAAAGAAGGGTTCAATAAACATATGTTTCATTTAAGGCTTAACATTCTACGGTTTCTAATAATCTGAACTTTTAGCCATCTTGTATCTCTGTGTTGATCATTACCTACTGCAAATAGAAGTTTCTCTAATGACAGCTGACAAATGCACTAACTAATCTAAGGGTATAACATTAAGATGTTAGGAGTAAGTTTAATACTATGTACATTTAGCAGAATAATAGTAGTAGATTCTTCTCTAGGGCATATGAACTATTCTACCTACAGGTTCTTTCCCACAATAATGGCGCCCCAGGTATGGGTTTTATATTGTGGAATGGGACATAAACTCAACATAAAATGGTTGGTTGCTCCCACACCACTTGTGCCATTATTGTACCAGTGGGCATGTCTCTTGACAATCAAGTCATTGTAGATTCCAAGGTCCAATTCAGGTAACATTGGTGATTCCTTTTCTCCTCTAGTAGCATGCATAGCACATTCCATTACCATGAAAGCTACCCATTAGGGATGAAGATTCCAGGTTTATATCAGCTTGAATTCTCCTTGTTTTTTCAAGTGTGTGGTGTCTTCAGCAATAGGGTCCTACTGTCAAGTTCTGAAAGGTAACCTAGAGCACCAGTAATAGCCTGTAACATTAAGGGATTTATGACCCAATCCACACCTGTCAACAACTTTAAACCAGGAAGCACCTCCCTGTCACTGGGCTTTTTGTTCATTCTTCCATGTCATCTAGTTGGGATACTGTTCTTCCATTATAGGATAATAGGATAACTCCATTTAAACTACTCTTCCTATTTCTGTATATATATATTCTATATGACATTTTCAAAATATCTTTAGTGTTATCACTCACCACATTCACTCCTGTACCTTGCCTTCACATCCCACACATTATTGAACACTTCCTATGAAATCATTTGCCTTTAACTTTTTATAGCATTACATTTAATCTCTCTCCTTTGAAATCTCCCCATTATAGTCCCGTCCCTTACTAATTTTTACTTATAAGTCCAGGTGTTACCAGTCTAGAGGAAAAGTGGAAATTTTTTAAACCTTGATTTACTAATTTACTTATTAATTTCTTGATCTCTATGTTTATTTTAAATGAAGCACACCTATCTGAAGATTCAAAGCATGTTCCCTAATTTCTCTTTTATCATATTCATGATATCAGATTTTTATGTCTTATGTTGAAATTCTTGATCCATTTGTGGTTGAGTTTTGTTCAGGGTGAGAAATAAGATTCTAACTTAATTTTTCTACAAGTATTCATCCAGTTTGAACAGTGCCTTTTCTTGGGGGTGTTTTTTTTTTTTTTCTCCAACGTATATTGTTGGACTACCTGTCAAAAAGATAAGGTACCTTTAGGAGTATGGAACTATATGTGGGTCCTCAATTCTGTTTCCTTGATCAATTTTTTTTCTTTTTATGCCACTACTATACTGTTTTTATTACTATAATTGTAGCATAAATTAAAATCTGGGATAATGTTGTCTACACCTGTTCTTTTATTTCAGAATTGCTGAACTATCTTAGCCTTAGAAAGGCTAGCCTGGGTCTTTTATATTTGCATATTAAATTTAAGATATATTTTTGTAAATTTCAGTGAGTAATTAGGCTTAAATCATGATGGGGATTGGTTGAATCTATAAATTGCTTTTGGTAGGATGGCCAATTTCACTGCAACCACATAAGCAAGGGGTGCCTTTCTTTCTTATGATATCATCCTCAATTTTATTTTTCAGTGCTTTAAAGTTTAATTGTACAAGCTCTCCTCTTGATAGTTTAAACTTATACTAAGATATATCTGAGTTTGTTGTTAATGAAAATGTTTTCCTGATTTGTCTCTTGGGTATGGTTATCATTTGTGTATAGGAAACCTACTAATTGTGAGCTCTTTCAGAAACCAAACAAAGCTATATGAGAATAAATACAATTTTGACTTTTCAAAGAAACTAGGATGTATGGCAAATTTTTGACTTCCAAATGATGTACAACTACAGCCAAAACTGAACACAGAGACAATCATGAATTTTCACACTCTTCATCATAGTGTTCATGGTATAACCATCTCATTCAAAATATTAGAACTAGCAGTATTCAGGAAGTAACATGACACATTTAGTCAAAAGACTTCAAGAATTAAAATTAAAGGTTTATTTGGGAATAATGGAATATAATTTTTGTTGATGAGAGATAGTAAGTAAATGGAAAACTGAAAATTTTAAAGTTAATGGTTGCAAGTGTTCTTCTTTTAACTATAGTGCAAAAATCAGAAGCTTGGAAGACATTTTTCATAGAAAACGTTTCAATATGTTGTTGACAATATTATTTGGTATCATTGCAAAAATAAAAATTAATTTAATTGACAGTTTTAAATTTTAGCATATGCAATAAAAAGACATCACCAATCTTTTACTAATGACAGTCAATGTTGGAGAGGATGTGGAGCAAAGGGAACACTCCTCCACTGTTGGTGGGAATGCAAACTTGTACAACCACTGTGGAAATCAGTATGGCGATTTCTCAGAAAATTGGGAATCGATCTCCCTCAAGACCCAGCTATACCATTCTTGGGCATATACCCAAGGAGTGCTCAATCATACCACAAAGATACATGCTCAACAATGTCCCTAGCAGCACTATTTGTAATAACCAGAACCTGGAAACAACCTAGATGCCCATTAAAGACTGAATTTTAAATATATTATTATGGAAAATTATTCTGCTTTTGCTAGGAGGCATTTCATTTAGTATTCCCTTCTATTAAACATTCAAAACCATGTAGCACATAAAAATTAAAGAATAATGTGAGGAAGAAAACAACAGAAAATAATTTCACCTTTGTGTAGACTGTAAAGAGTTTTTATAAGGTTAGCCTTGAATCAGATGCAAATGAGTTGCCACATTAGAATGGAGAAGGCCAGAGTGGCCCAAGCTGAACCGTTTGAACACACTTCCGATTTTGGCCTCACCTGACTTCTCTGCCTGGAGAAATCATGGAAAAGATAGAAAAGTCATAAAATGCTGGTCCTCATTTCATCCAGTCAATCAAAGAAGGCAGAAAAACATAGAGCCCTAGGGCACAGCTTTGAAGCGACGTGATCTGTGTGCAGAAGCTAGTCCTTGACATGCTTGTGTTATTTAAAAATTCCACTAAAACCACATGTACTGGGAAGCCAAGGGCAAATTTAAGATTTTGAATTGCAGAAAAAAAGTTTAAACCATTTTGTTCTGTCGGAGAACTAAAAGCATTTCAAGCATGCTTTCTCACTATTCTCTCAAAAAAAAAAAAAAAAAAAAAAACAAAAAAACCAACAACAACAAAAATCAGGATCCCATCACTTGCTTGGCCTTGAAATCACAATCCTTTAGCCCCAGACTAATTGCTGGCATTACAGGTGCTCTTAACATCACACTTTGAGATGTACCCAGAGGTATCATCATCAATCCCCAAGGCATTTATTAACCCATTAAAATTATCAAATAAGCGAGGTGGCGGTGGTGCATGTCTTTAATCCCAGCACTCAGGAGGCAGAGGCAGGTGGATCTCTGTGAGTTCAAGGCCAGCCTAGTCTACAGAGCGAGATCCAGGACAGGCACCTAAACTACACAGAGAAACTCTGTCTCAAAAAAAAAAAAAAAATCAAATAATCAACCACTTTTATTAAACGGATTGGAAGATATAGCATGAGGCCCCCCAAAGGTTAACTCAGACTCTGTTTTCCAAGCTGTTTTGTAAGCAGTTGGAAGGAGTACAGAGAGACTTTAGGAAGTTATATAAAGATGTCTGTTGGTATGAGGGTAGAGAGAAAGAATGGCTAGAAACAGAAGAATTACTGCATGCTGCAACGCAGACATGCTACTCACGTGGTGTGACCTGCATGCTTGGAAGAAGCGAAAATACTCAACCCCCATTTAAACCGCAAAGTCATGTCAGGCTCCTGAAAGTGGGCATTTGGTATCCTCTAGAACTCTTGTCCCCTTTCACACTGTGGTCTCATTGATTAAATCTCCCTTTTTATGACTTTCACTACTAATTAGTCTATTTTAATCAGCTTATCGAAGAAGTGTGACTGCACCAGCTTGATAGGACCACCAGAACTACAAGCTCTGGTGCTAACAGCAGTAACTAACAATGGCAGCTAGTGTATCTGGCTGTGAGAACATCAGAGCTACCCTGAGTCTGCAGGTAAGCTGTGCTTTGGAGGGAGGCAGAGCAGAGCACCAGGAACTGCTTTACCGAGTGGACTAAACAACTGATTAAAACAAGTACCACTAACTGCAAATCAAATCTTTTTATTTTAAGTATGATTTGCTGGCCATTGCTGTAGGAAATTTATTTACCTAATAACCTTTAAACACACTCAAAGCTCTGAGAGAAGAAAAAAAACTGCACTCCGTTTCCATTTTAAAGATGAGAACACTGAGGTAAAGAGCTTGCCCACAGAAAAGCAAATGTAGTTTGCAGCTAGCCTCTCAATACGGAGTCCTTGTATGTAACGATGATGGGGCCTTTTGCCACCAGCACAGCCATCTGCTATGTCAGCCATGTGCAGATATTCTGTACTTTATTTTCAGCATGGTTAGGTAGAGGTAAAAGAGGCTTCACTTTACTGTTGATTTGGATAAGTAGAGACAGAAGTGCTCTTCTGTGAAGGGTGTAGAAACAAGGAGCTTATCCTCCCTACCCACTCCAAGTAGGGAACCGACAGAAACAGCTTTCATTGCATATCAGAATGTGACACTTAGAAGTATGAGAATGGATTAAGCAATTACCACAAACTCTCGTAGATTGATGAACACCTCATTTTTAGTCTAAAACTGACTCCACGTATTTCACAATCGTTTCCAATTCTAATTTGCTTGGGACCAAATTCAAGCCCTATAAACCTTGATTGGCTCTATTTGCCAGTGAGTTTAACTGCATGCACAAGGAGGCCACTTACAGCATCAGAGCAGGTATGCAGCTAATTATACTTGTAAGTCACTAACAAGAACATGCAGTGCAGAAGGAGAGACAAGGTGTGGAGCTCTGTTGCTAGGAAGCGTCTACTCTGCGATCTGTGGCTTCATCCTGAGCAGTGGTGAAGTCATGAGCCTCTAAATATTTAATTGAAATGTCTTAAGCCACTTCAAAGTTTATTGTTTTGTCTTTCATGCCAAGAAAGTAGAAAGTACTACATAATTCTTTCAATCTAAGTAAAAGATGGACGAAACTTATTCTACTGGAAAGTAGAATAATGCTTATTCCACAGAGGGCAACCTCTGTGGGTATCAGCTATTTTCATTGTCTCTGTCTGGTCACTCATCTCACATCCATGCCAATTTGTGTAAAATATATCAAACTATATGTACTCATAGTTGAGTTCAATATATTTCACATGCACTTAAAAGAAAAATTAAAACAAAATTCCATTGCTTACTATAAAGGGTGAATGAGTAAATTCAGGTTATATAGATTAATGCCATGCTGTACAGAGTTACCCATTGAAGGAATTTCTTGTCTTGACAATGTAACCAATCACTTTGTAAAGTGGTCATTCACCCAAAGCACAGGCATATTGAATGAAGTTTTAAATTTTTATGACTAAACCCTAGAGCTGTGTGCAAGAGAACAGCCAATTATCAGTTCTGCCCCACTTTCTTAGTGGTCTTATTTATGTTACTTAGTTACACAAGGAAAGATAAAAAGAAACCAAGTTAATATTACACATAATACACTGTCAAAACCAGAGTAGCTCTGAAAAACATTAGATTACTATGCGAGGTAATGAGGTAGACCATAATGAGTAATAGGAATTTGTGAGAAAATTTTATAGATTTCTTTTAGGTCAGTTACTGTAATTTGGAGGAACAGTGCATAGAAGAATGAAAGAAAATGCCTAGGGCATTCTATGTCCTACCTGAATCAACAGAGAAATACAACTTTTCTTAGGCATATGAAGTTCAGTAAGATAGTCCACTCTCCAAAGTTCAGTGGTTGTGTTTATATGCCAGTTATTTCCCAACCAACTTGAGATTGATTATTATTCCAATTTAAATATTGTCAACTAAAATTGCAATTAAATATTTGAAAAGACAAAAGTAATCCTAAATTTATATGAGGATGTCAGTGTAAGACTCTTCAAGACAGTTCTGAAATGGGTGGAAATGAAAGAGAAATTTCTCATCAAATATTAAATTGAAACCATGAGTAATACCCAATGTTAACAATGCTAGAATAGACTGGTTAAGTGGAGGTGGCAAATATGAATTTCAAAATTTATAAAAATGTCATGAATCTGGTGATTGCTTAATAGGTATTAAACTGATATCACAAACAAGTTGGAAAGATACCTACCCAGAGAGATGACTTTTATTGCTATGTTTAAAAGCTCACCATGATAACCTTATACTTGCCTCTGATGTAGAATATATAATTTCTTTAGTCATTACTTGCATTTTTTTTTTCGAGACATGGTTTTTCTGTGTAGCTTTGCACATTTCCTAGAACTCACTCTGTAGACCAGGCTGGCCTCAAACTCAGAGATCCACTTGCCTCTGCCTCCGGAGTGCTGGGATAAAGGTGAGCGCCACCGCCACCTGGCCATTACTTGCATTTTAAAGTGATGTAATTTTCAGGTAAAATTTTGGGAAATGATTTTTTTTTTCACTTTTTAAAATTATTTATTTTACATCCCAAACAGTTTCACCTCCCTCTTTTCCTCCCATTCTTTCCTCCCACCTCCTTCCCCCAAACCATTCCTCCTCTCTTTCTGTTCAGAAAGGGGCAGGCCTCCCACGAATATCAACAAAGTAGACATATCAAGTTGTAGTACGACTAAGCACCTTGCCTTGTATTAAGGCTGGGCAAGGCGACCGGGTATGAGGAATAGATTCTCAAGAGCTAGCCAAAGCTTTAGACAGTCCCTGCTCCCATTGTTAGGAATCCCACAAGCAGATCAAGCCACAAAACTGTAACATATAGGTAGAGGGCCTAGAGCAGTGCCATTCAGGATCCCTGGTTGTAGGTTCAGACTTTGTGAGCTCCCAGTTTAGTTGTTTCTGTGGGTTTTCTTGTAATGTCCTTGACCCCTCTGTCTCCTATAATCCTTCCTCCCTCTCTTCAGCAGGGTTCCCTAAGCTCAGCCTAATATTTGGCTTTAGGTCTTTACATCTGTTTCCACTAGTTGCTGCATGAAGCATCTCTAATGACAATTGGGGTAGTCACCAATCTATGAGTATTGCAGAATATTGTTAGATCATTAGGCATCATTACATTGACATTTTTTTTTCCTCCAGTTTTGTTTGGTTCTATCCTAAGTCTATGCCATCCAGCCTTTGGGTCCTGGTGTTCCAGGCAGTGTCAAAGATGGGCTCACTCTTTGGGTCTCAGGCTAGACCAGTAATTGGATGGTCACTTCCATAATCTATGTGTCACCTTTACCCCAGCACACCCAATAAGCAGGACAGACTGTAGGGCAAAGGTTATGTGGCTAGATTGGAGTCCCATTTCCTCCACTTGAAAGTCTTGCCTAGTCATAGGAGATGGCCAGTTCAGGCTACATATCTGTTACTGCTAGACGTCTTAGCTGGGGTCATCCTTGGAGATTCCTGGGAGTTTCCTTTGCACCAGATTTCTCCCTGACCAGGAGATGCACCCCCTTCTAGTGGTCTCTTTCAGTACTCTCCCCATGCATCCACCCCTTAACTGATCCCTCATGTTACCATGCCCACCGGACCCCAGTCCACCCATAAGTTCTCTCCTTTTTTCTCTTCACAGGGAGATCCATGTGTCCACTGCTTGGGCCATCCTTAGGTCTATGGATTGTAGCATGGTAATCCTTTCCTTTATAGCTAATATCTATTTATAAGTGATTACATACAATGTTTGTCTTTGTGGATCTGGGTTACCTCACTCAGAATAATTTTTTTTTCTAGTTCCATCCATTTGCTTTCTGGTTTCATTATGGTATTATTTTAAAAGCTATATAATACCCCATTGTGTAAATGTACCTCATTTTCTTTACTCATTTTTGGGAGAGGGACATCTATGTTATTTCCCAGTTCTGGCTATTACAAATAAAGCTACTATGAACATAGTTGACCAAGTGTCTTTGTGGTATGATTGATCATCCTTTGGGTATTGCACAAGAGTGGTATAGCTGGGTAGATTCCCAAATTTCTGAGACACCACCATATTACTCCCAAAGTGATTGTATAAGTTTGCACTCCCACCAGCAGTGGAGGAGTGTTTCCCTTATTCCACATCCATCCCAATATAAGCTGTCATTAGTGTTTTTGATCATAGCCAATTTAACAGGTATAAAAAGTCATTTTGATTTGCACTTTCCTCACAGCTAAGGATGTTGAACATTTCTTAGTGTTTCTCAGCCATTTGAGATTCTTCTGTTGAGAATTCTGTTTAGATCTGTACCTCAATTTTTAATTGGGCTATTTGGTTCTTTGATGTCTAGTTTCTTGAATTTCTTATTTATTTTGGAAATCAGCCCTATGTCATATACCCAGTTGGTGAAGATTTTTCCCATTCTGTATGCTGCTGTTTTGTCCTGTTGACAGTGTCCTTTGTCTTACAGAACATTTTCAGTTTCATTAAGTCCCATTTATTAATTGTCAATCTTAGTGTCTGTGCTACTGGTGCTCTATTCAGGAGGTAATCTCCTGTGCCAGTGCATTCAAGGTTATTTCCCATTTTCTCTTCTATAGGTTCAATCTAACTGAATTTCTGTTGAGTTCTTTCATCCATCAGTACTTGAATTATGTACAGGGTAATAGATATGGATATGGATCTATTTGCATTCATTTACATGTGGACATCCCTTTATGCCAGCACCATTAACTGAAAATCTTTCATTATTTTCATTGTATAATTTTGGTGTCTTTGTAAAAAAAAAAATCAGGTGTCTATAAGTGTGTGGATTTACATCTGAAACTCCGATTCAATTCCATTGATCTGCCTGTCTGTTTTTATACAAATACTATGCTGTTTTTTTACTATAGCTGTGTAGTAGATCTTGAAATTGGGGATGGTGATACCTCTGGAAGTTCTTATATTATACAAGATTGCTTTAGTTATCATAAGTTCTATGTTTTTTTCCATATAATGTTGAGTATTGCTCTTTTAAGGTCTATAAAGAATTGTATTGGGATTTTAATGAGGATTGTATTAAATCTGTAGATTGCTTTTGTTAAGATGGCAAATTTTTCTATGTTAATTCTACTGATCAATGAGCATGAGAGATCTTTACAGCTTTTGAAATCTACAATTTCTTTCTTCAAAGACTTGAAGTTCTTGTCACACAGGTCTTTCACTTGCCTGGTTAGGCTTATCTCAATATATTTTATATTATTTGTGGATATTGTGAAGGGTGATGTGTCCCTGGTTTTTTTGTTAGCCCATTTAAAATTGTTTTTATATAAGGACTACTGATTTATTTTTTGAGTAAATCTTGTATCCAGCCACTTGGCTAAAGCAATTTATCAGCTGTAGAAGTTCTCTGGTATAATTTTTTGTGGTCACTTATTTTTTACTATCATATCATATGCAAATAGCTATACTTTAACTTCTTCCTTTCAATTTCTATCCCCTTGATGTCTTTTAGTTGTATTATTGCTCTAGCTAGAGCTTCAAGTACTATAATGAATAGATATGGAGAGAGTGGACAGCCTTGTCTTAGTCCTGATTTCAGTGGAATTGCTTTGAGTTTCTCTCTATTTAATTTGATGTTGGTTGTCGGCTTCCTGTATGTTGCTTTTATTATGTTTAGGTATGTTTCTTGGATCCCTGATCACTCCAACAAGACTTTTATCATGAAGGGGTATTGAATTTTGCCAAAGGCTTTTTTAGCATGTAAAGGTATGATCATGGTTTTTTTTTTATTTTGTTTATATAATGGATTACATAGACTGATTTTCATATGTTGAACTATCCCTACATCTCTGCAATGAAGTCTGCTTGATCTTGGTGGATGATCTTTTTGATGTGTTCTTGGATTCAATTTGTAAGTATTTTTTGAGTATTTTTGCATCTATGTTCATGAGAAAATTGGTTTGTAATTTTCCTTTTTTTTAAATTCTTTGTGTGGTTTGGATATAAGGGTGACTGTGACCTCATAAAAAGAATTTGACAATGTTCATTCTGCTTCTATGTTATGGCATAATTTGAGGAGTATTGGTATTAGTTCTTCTGGTAGAAACCATTTGGTCCTGGGCTTTTATTGGCTGGGAGACTTTTTTTTCACAGGACATGGTTTCTCTGTGTAGCCCTGACTATCCTGGAACTAGCTCTGTAGACCACGCTGACCTCAAACTCACAAATATCCACCTGCTTCTGTCTTCTGAGTGCTAAGATCAAAGGCTTGTGCCATCATGTATGACTAGGAAAGTTTTAATGACTACTTGTATTTCTTTAGGGGGTATAGGTCTACTTAAATTGTTTATCTGAGCTTGAAAAGGAATACCAGTGTGCTTCAACAGGGAAAATCAGTTTTGGAAATGGTTTTCTAATCTAAGCTACTGATGGCTCCCTGCTCTACATCACTTTTACTCTTCTATATAGGATGTGTAGTTCAGAAAAGAACTTGTAATTTTGCTCAGAAAGATTGTCATTTTCCTTTTTCTCTACCTATCTTTCTTGCTTTGGCTTGTTTTGTCTTATGGGTTATGAGTTGTTTTGGAAACTTTTATACATCTAGATTTTTCTTGCTAAGAAAATTTAGGAAAACTGTATTAATGAAGAGAGAAGAGAATCCAGCCACTGGATCTATAAAGAATTGTAGGAGTAGGGAGAAAGGAGGAGGAAAATATTCCTTAGATTTGATCATAATCTTATTTGCTACCCTCCTTGTCTTGAAGTTATATACACCATGACTTCTTCCTTTCTCCCTTTGTTCTGTTAATGTAGTCCTTGATAATTTATCACAAACTTTCCCTAACCTATCAAATTACCTCCATGGTCATCATCTCTATTAGTTTTTACATCATAGAATGCAAACATATACAAGTCTCTCTCATGAAACAAACAAGCAAATGAACAAACAGAAATAGCGATAAACTTTTCCTCCCCCTGACATTGAGGCCTCTTTTTCTTGTCCTCTTCACAGCTAGTCTTCTTAGGAACCCATCTGTTATGTTTGAATGTTAAGTGACCTCCAAAAGCAAATACGTTAACATCTTAGTTTCAAGATGATGGCACTACAATTAGCTGGTTGAACTTTTAAGAGGTAGGGCATAGTAGAAGCAAGTGAGTATCTTAGGGGATGTGCTCTTGATGGGTTTATGGGGACATGAAGGTTTCCTCTTCCTATCAGGTTCCTAGTTACTATGTATTCTCCACATGGTGTTCTACCTTTCCAAAAGTCCAAAAGCAACAATATAGGGGACCATGGACTAAAACATCTGAAACCATGAGCTCAATTAATTCTTTCCTTTTAAAAAGTCTTTTCTTTTAAATACTGTCACAGGGATAGAAATCACACTAAAACATGATTTGCATCAGGGATTAAAATTCAGATAACTATGATCACTCAAACATTATAAATATGTGCACTTTATTATTTGCATTTCTGTCTTCCATCTTAACAAAGAAACCAGAGGTTTCTGGGGGCCTAATAATCTACATATAGCTCATGAATAATACTAACTCCAGGAATTAGATAATCTTCTTGAGAACTGAAAGCATAGAATGTGTCAAAGAAAACCTATACTGACTCTATAGAATTGAGAAAAGTGAAATTGATAAGAAAAGTCTTATATTAGCAATGATTTTCCAACACAGGGGCAACACATTGAATTCACATGACAAGCTTGTTAAAAGAACATCAAATCACTAATTCTGTAGATAGGGAATGAAGATGGATTTAAATGTCTTCAAAATTTCTAAGATATATTATTATTTCTAGTTTGATTAAAAAACCTTTGATAACACCATCTAGAGTGAAAAACAATATAAAACACAAACTTGGAATTGGCAAGAAAGATGGCTTTTTTAAAGGAATCAAAAGAGACTTAGTATTTTGGAGTGGTGAAGCCAAGCTACATGAAGAACAAGATATAAGATTGAAATTAAATCATGGCAGTGTCAAGTCTTGTATGGTTTTATGAATGGCTTTGAAAATCTGGAATTTATATTTAGTAAGTACAATGAGAAGACATTGAAATTATAAGTAGTAATCTGACATTAATTATTTTATTACATCACTTTTCCTATCATGTGAAGAATAAAGAAAGAACATAAAAATATCATTTAGGAAATGAGGTATAGATGTGAGATGACAAAGCCTAAGCTAGAGCAGCCATGGTAAGAAATAGAAGACTGGGCAACTAAGACTGATATGCTAGAAGAAAATCAATAGAACTTAATGACTCATTTTATTTCCAACTTAAATTCATGAAGACTATCAACATAAGCTGAAACCAAAAACCCACAAAAAGTCAGGTTGTCATCCTAGAATAATCAATTGATCAAACAAATTCCTGTGAAATTGATGTCCACTAGTCAGTAACCATGGGCTGGTATATAGTAAGTAGTTCTTACATTTATGTTTATTCCCAGAATTGCCACAGTCCATGGCATATTATAGAAGATGGCAATTAATAATTCAGATGTCAACCCACCAGATGAATGATTCTCTGATGGAGAAACTTCTTTTCGTACAAGGCTTATGGGACCACAAAGTCTAAAAACTGGTTGCTTCTGTTCATAATTTCACCTGTACAAAAATAGCTGTGGAATCTTCCCATTCCCATGAATTTTCATGTAATGTGTACATGTAATCTATGACTACATCTCAATCTTATGGGCATTTATTCTGTGGACTGTCTAAACATGATTTCTTCTTAAGCCATATAATTTTGATGAATAGAAATAATACTAGGGTATTTTTCATAGCTCAGGCTGACATAGGAAAGTAACAGTATTCTCAACTACACAGACAGCTTTTTACACAATTAGTTGATTTAAGACCCTAGAGCAAATTCGAAGTAGACTAGGTACCCCTGCAAATGAATCACACAAGGACATCTGGTTGTTCAATCAAGGTCAACTTTAGTGCCAGTTCTTTGCTTGCAAAACTCTAGCTGATAACATTAAAGACGTAACTCCTTGCACAGATTCTCGCTCTCTGCAAGGACTCCTAATCTCAGTTTTATAATACAAGACTCTAGGCTCAGCCAACTGTTTATGTTTATAGGTCCTGGGATGCTTTTAAGGTCACTGTCCCTTGAGAAAGTGCAGTGCAGAACACTCAGGCCTACCTGCCTCCCATCTTTGCATTACAGCCTACTCACTTGCCATGGTTACTTGCTCCCAGCATCCCCAGCTGCCTGGTCAGTGCAACATTCCAAGTCCCATGGAAAACATGTGATTTCACATGTGTTGCTAGAATGGCTCTGCTTCTTATTGTTTATTCAAGAAATGTAATGTGACCCTCATAATGTAACTTATATATTGTCCAGAGTTTTCTGTTGGGAAAAAATGTATAGAACTGTGTAAAGACAAATACAGAAGAGATTTCAAGATGCAGCGATAAAGTTACCAACAGAATGTGTGTGTTCATTTCCTCCCCCTCAGAGAGAAAAAGTTTAGTTCTTTTTGATGTCAACGGATGTTTTTGCATATCCTGTGCTGCTGGAGGCTGGCAGCCCGAATACAGGGATACAAAATAAGTTAAGGCAACACAGAAACTGTTTGATTTTATGTGTCCAACCATGTAAGTGAAAAAATTCCATTAAATGTGATTATTAACCATATTGATCTTTCTGCTAAAGTCACATGAAACCATTATTTGTCTCCAGAGGCCAGATATTATTTTCTGCAGAATTTCAAGGGTTTTTTGTTGTTGTTGTTTGTTTGTTTTTCAAGACAGGCTTTCTCTGTAGTTTTGGAGCCTGTCCTGGACTAGCTCTGTAGATCAGGCTGGCCTTGAACTCACAGAGATCCATCTGCCTCTGCCTCCCGAGTGCTGGGATTACAGGCATGTGCCACCACCACCCAGTGAATTTCAAGTTTTTGTGGTTTCCTGAATGTCTCTTTTTAGAAACTTCCCACTATTGAATTAGTTCTCATATCAATATTTGTCAAATAGAGATTTATAAATTGGGATTTCCAACTCACATCTAATGAGTGGTTTAAAGAACCATAGTTGATGATAAAATTCAAACATTTGATCATTCAACAATGGATAAAAAACATCTAAACTGTGCCTCTTAGATGGCATTATTTAAATCTTAAAACATACATTTGTGGAAAACTTAAAGTTTAAATGCTTTAAAGATGTATCTTATTTTTATATCATTAATAATGATAACATAAATAAAACTCATTGTTAAGAAGGACTGTTAAATAGATGTTCAACTGAATCAAAAGAAGCTTAGAATCTAGTCATATAAAGAACCTGAGAACAAGTCAGATGGACTCAGGTTCGATTATGGTCCAGCATCAGCACCACTGGATTATTCTTCTTTGGTATCATTCAACAACTAATTATTTGTGAGACAGAAACTATGATATGAAAGCATAAATATTTAGTATCTTTTTATGACCAATTAAAAATGTTTTTACTGAATTACTCAGCGGTACAGAACAACACTTTAATATTAAGTCTACTTTGCTCCCTCTCTTTTTTAATGCTTCCTTAATCCTGTTTCATTAATTACTACTGCTGCTTGGAGTATTCATTAAACAAGCAATACATTTTCAATTCATTCTAATGCTAAAATGAAGATGTGAAATTATTTCTATATAGCTCTTGGGTAAACTTAATTGACCTAGGCAGGACTATTAATCTGTTTATATTGTTGGCAAATAGATTGCTTCCTGCCCTCAGGGTTACTTAGCCTGAATAGATGATACTTTTTTGAATGTTCACACACAAATAATTTAGCATTTCCTTTTTTTGAAGAAAAAAAAAGATAGAAGACTTCATTTAGTAAGTTTCTTATCACTTCCCTTTCAATAAAACTGTAAAAATATTAGTTTAATATGAGTGTAAAATTAATTTTAAATGAAGCAAAACTTGGATGAATGTA
The DNA here is from genome assembly GCF_903995425.1 of Onychomys torridus. Classification (NCBI taxonomy): domain Eukaryota; kingdom Metazoa; phylum Chordata; class Mammalia; order Rodentia; family Cricetidae; genus Onychomys; species Onychomys torridus. The sequence goes on along the minus strand of NC_050457.1, from coordinate 29,544,233 downwards.
AAGTTTGTTTCTCAACAAGTCTACCCAAAGGAACTTTCAGGGCAGCCCACGATGCAAATGAAACATGCTCTGTGAGAACATCAACAAGCAGCAAGGAAGATATTAAAATAATCTGTAAAGAAAAAGAAAACGTCTTCTGTTCTTAAATCCCCTCAGAAGAGCTAGTGAATGGTAAAGTTATGTAAAAACATCCACCTGGCAAAGCTATTGTTAACAGAGGCAAAGAGCAGTGTATAGGTTGATCAGGTCTGCAAAACATCTGACTTCAGGGACCAAAAGAGATTCAAAGGAAATTATAAGGTGGTTCATTGTGTTGCTTGGAAAACAAGGTTCCAAAACTGATGTTATTCATTTAGGTTATGTGCAAAGGAAAAAGAGAGACTGAGGTAAGGGAGGAAAGTAACTGTGTACTCTTTTTACACACACACACACACAAACACACACACACACACACACACACACGATGGCATGATGTATATGTACATGCATGCCTGGATGTGCCTATGTGCTTAAAGTCACTGGGTGTCAGAAAGAAGATAAATCATATGTGAGAGACAGACTTAAGAGCTGTAAGTAGGAAGAATGATAATCATAGCAGAGAAAACGAGTTTATATATTCTGGTCTTCCTTGCATTTTTAAAAACTATGTATATTTTCATTTTCTGAATCTAATTTCTTGATCAATATACATTCCAGTTTATTTTAGCAATATGTGAAACAACCTGTAACGATATCCTTCATTCCTCCTCTCTCTCTCTGAGACAGCATCATACTAGGTAGTCCAGGCTATCCTCAATGAACAGTCCTTCTGCCTCAACGTCTGGAGAGCTAGTTATGCTAGTTCATGAGACAACATCCTGCTAAAACGTACATGTTTTAAAGTCTGGAGGTATGCTACTCCACTCCCAAATCCATCCAAAGTAAAGTACCCACTCATGTCAGGTGAGCGGCATAGCTGTTTTTTTCCTTGGTTTTGAGGTAGGAAAAATATAAAAGTTCTACTTGAGATTTTCAGTTTCACTTGACTTAGACATGGGAGGTTCCTGAGCTGTACAGCATCACTGATCTAGAAAAGAAGTAAAAGAGAACTAGCACTTACAACTCTCTGTCTGTCTGTCTGTCATTCTCTCTCTCTCTCTCTCTCTCTCTCTCTCTCTCTCTCTCTCTCACTCACACACACACACACACACACACACACACACACACACGGAAGGTAAAAGAAAAACACACCAATTTTTATTATAGTAAAATATGTAAAATTAAATTTTGAGCACATATTTTACATTCCAAAGGGGGAAATGTTTCAGCATTATATAGTTAATATAAATTTAAATATTTGTTACTTTTTAAATTTTATTTTAATTTTTGAGATTATAATATGAACATATTCTCCCTTTTACTTTTGCTTCCTCTAAACCCTCCCATGTACTCCTCCTTAATCTCATTCAAATTCATGATTACTATTCTCATTAATTATTGTTATATACATATGCATCATATACATATACACCTAAATACATAATTACAACCTTTTCAGTCTGTATACTGTTATGAACTGCCTTTTTAAAAAATAACCACCAGCCGTGTGGTGGTGGCGCTCACCCTTAATCCCAGCAGTCGGGAGGCCAAGGTAGGTGGATCTTTGTGTGTTCGAGGCCAGCCTGGGCTACCGAGAGAGTTCAAGGAAAGGCACAAAGCTACACAGAGAAACTCTGTTTTGAAAAACCAAAAAATAAAAAAATAAAAAATAAATTAAGAAAATAACCACCATTGACATTTTAGCTGGTGGGTCACTGTATGCCTTATATCTGAATATTTATAAATTCAATAACAAGAAAGTAAAACACTATTTTTATTTTAGATGAAAGAAATTGTAATGCTTCATGAATATCATTTCAAATAACAGCTATCTTAAATTTTAACATGGAAGAAAATGCTTGTAGTTCACAGGGCTTTTGCTGTGGCAGTCCAATGGGTCCACATACTCTACAATATTCAGGTCCATGTTCAAAAAGTAAGCTGTAAATTCAAGTTCTTCATTTACACTGTTATTCATAAGAACACACTTCTTCAGCTCTTGCACCAATTTAGACAAGGAGCTAATTTACAAACTTGAGAGCTGCCAAGTCTTGCTCTTACTGAGAAATATTTCTGATAATCATATTAATAAATTATTTTTAAAAATCAGCATTGTTGACAACAGTCTTAAACAGCACTTGCTTCATTAACAACAGTCTGAAGAGCATTTCAAGATGACTTAAAAAATGACTTTACTCTCTAGAGCAATTTTAGATGAAAATTAATCAGGAAACCCTTAGCCAAACTTCATCTTTATGGTTGGACAGGATGGTGTCCTTCTGTCATTGCTTGGTCGTTCTCTCTCCTAAATAAGCTTTTAGAGTTCCATGATTGTCTTTAAGTACTCCTTTAGTTATACATTTCATTATTTTATCTATATCAAATGATTCTTTATAAATTAATTGTCTAATTTCATTTATAATTGCTAGAGCTTTTTATAATGACCCGTTATCAGTGTTTTTAAATTTAATTTCAACTTTTGAAAACACTGTGTATAATTTGGTTATCTTTAACTATATTGGTACATGTCTTATGGCCCAACATATATTATAGTTAGCACTAGTTTTAATTTTCGATTATCTGACTATTTATAATTTAAAATTAATTCACAGCCACAATTTTTCTTGTGTTTGCCACCAACCTCAGCATGCATACATAATAGATAATTAGCATTTATTAATAAAAAACTAAGACCTCAAATAATCATAGATGTTAGAAGCAGTTCAAGACAAGAATGCAATCTCACTGCCCCTACGGAAGTGTATTCTGTTTTTAACTGCTTCTGCTTACATTGATCTGCAATGTTGCTCATGTCTGGAGCAGCATAATTATCAGTGGATTTATATTTAAACAATTACTTTGTTAAAAGAATAGCTTATTATTCTCATTTACCAGACACAACCAAGTTCTCTTGCTCTTGACTCCAAAATGTTCTCATTCTTAGCCGTCTGAGCCATTTAGTACTTCCCCATGGTATGCATACTTCATGAAATCCCAAATGCTATTCTGAGTCAAACCTCAGGCAGCCAGAAGGAAATCCATTATTGGGAAGGAGGCAAGGTACTGTGCATTATTATTTAATGGCCTGGAGAAGCTGCTTTAGCAGTAGCAGGTAAAAATAATTTTGGGATGTACTTTGAGTCAAATAGTTGTGTATGTACTGACATTCCCTGAATACACACTCAGCCCATAATTTATAATCATGTTGACAAGACTTCCTTCCTGGCCAGACTGATTTTTGAAGAACTGATTCTTTTCCTAAGGGGCTGTTCACTCATGTCTCTCTTTTTATTCCAATTACAAATGGCCAAGACTATTGTGACATACCATAACACTAACAATATCAAAAGTCTATGAACAACCCAGAAAGTGCAGAAACAAATACGGTCTAGTTTACGATAATCTGAACTACATTATTTCCCAACCTAGATGTCTAATTAGCATTCCTGTGGACTACGTCCTGTGAATAGCATCATGCTTCCTTCTTTGTAATTCTGGATGCATGTTTCTCCACATGCCCTAAACTATACATTCTAAGAGGAGCAAGGCCTAAATTCATTGTATTTCTTTCACTGTGACTCAGAAAGAACTAAGTCAAAGCATACATTATACATTGAAATACCTTTTAAGGGAAAGCATGCCAATTGTTCTCGTATCTCAAGCTAGCTATATTGTAGAACAACTTTTCCATAGGAATTAGTGTGCTCTCCAAAAATACAGTCTATGCAGGATTGCTCCTTTCAAACTCTATTATATTTCTTAATTAGCTTATTAAGTATAAGATTCCCTTGAGGCTTTTCCATACATTGTCTGAACAGATAAAGCTACTCCCAGAAGCTCAGGTTATTAGAGGAAAATCGCACTGCCAAACTTGGGCTACCTCCATATGAGCTGTTGGTTATGTAGGCTCCTGAAGCCTTTAAAACAATACAGGCAATTGCAAATGCTCTTGGTTGCCAATCAGAACTAGATGGCAAAACACTATGCCAAAGATGCTTCCTGCCTTGGTCTCTGAACCTAGAGAAATCAATGTGGAATGGGTTTTGAACTTCTTTCCTGGCCTGCCTTCATACTGAAGGTGTAACATAGGTTTCTGGGGAGGAATTGGCATCAACATTTTCACTCAACTGTAGGACTTCTGTGTGCAACATAATGCTGAACAGTCAGATAAGATGAACATTTTTGAAATAGTGAAGTGTGTTATGGGGCAGCCAACTATTTTCTTATTGGGTTTGATGACTACCCACTCCACAGGAAAAGAATCCATATCTGCTACAGTGAACCCTGTTAATAGCCTGTGACTGAAAGAATCAAAGACCATTGTGAGGAAGCTACTACTGTTCTTCTGATAAGTAGATATGTCAAATGACTGTCTAAATATATACATGGCCATAGATTAGTAATGTTGATGGTCAGAGTTAACTGAAGAAACATAACTGGTCAAGGTACTGAGTTAAAGACTGTTGCAAGGCGAGTCATAAATAGGGCATCTCTAACACCCACTCCAAGGCTCAGAGAACATTGTAGATGAAGAAGAAGAAATATGAATGTAAGAAGCTGAGGAAGGTATAAGGAACAGCAGTGTGGAATTGTTGGGTTGCTAACACGGCATGGGTGTTGCATTCTGGAACTCACAGCATCTGTGATTCCTACCCAAGATCTCTACAAGATTGAGATGCCAACATCCTTTCAAGAATCAAGAAGAAGCACAATGTGCCCAACCCTTCCCTAAAGATGGATTTGCAAATAATGGTTAATGACAGAAGAGACATTTTCTTCAGAGATGTAGCCACTGGAAATGTACACATGCCCCTGAAATTACACACATGTTCTTGTAAACAACTCCAATTCACTGCACCACAAAACTAACTAAACGAACAAATATATATGAAAGTAGGAGTGGGATTGAGAAGAAGAAGAGGATTAAGGGAATGGGAAGAGCTAGCAAAAGTGAATATGATCAAATTCCATTACATACATGCATGAAAATATAATTCAGCCCATTATTATGCATATTATGTGTATATACGCTAAGAAAAACATTTCTTAAAAGGGAAGCCAAGCTACAGAAGTTCTTTCTCACAAAAAACATAACACTGGTCTACTGTTAGAACATACACATGACATTGTGGGTAAAGACAAACTGGGCTTGTTAAGGATATTTCAGTGATGGGGAGGATAAGGTGATGTCTGGGAGGAGGACACTTGGTGATTTAATTTAATTTAATTTTTAAAAATTTTAAAATATTCAGCTTCTGCATTGAGATAAAATGGTAAGTGAAGACTCAACAACGATGAGGATTTGTGTTTCCAGTAAATAATTGCGGAGCTACTGCAGTAGATTTACAGGCTTATTGTAAATGTGAGTGACTGTACCAGCACAAGGAATACAAGCTAGGCATGGATAGGGCTCACCTATAATCTCAGCACTTCAGAGGAAAAGTCAGAAAGATCACCACAAGTTGATGTCATTCTGATCCACTCAAGATAGAAAGTTCTAGGCCAACCAGAGCTAGAAAAAACATGTTCAAAAAATGTCCTACCATTCACAACATCATCACCAGCATAAGCACAATCATTACCAACAAAACACACACACACACACACACAAAAACATAAAAAAAAAAAAACAGCCAGAAAGATAGATATGACACCTGCTTTTTCACAGTGTAAGGAATATTTTGTTGTTTTTCAATTTAAAATACATTGTTTCAAATTCATTTTAATGGATAGATTTTAAGAATTCATTTTCTATCTAAGCATTATGTATGATCTATATAAACTCATAATCTCTGAAAATTTCAATTTGAGACAGAAAAGAAAAAAATAAAGCAACATGATTATCTAACAGCAGAACCATGAAAAGGAAAACATATTTTTCCCAACTCATTGCATTTTTCTTGATTCAAAATTTTTGCTTACTAGCTTGATCATAACTTTAACCATATTACCTCAGAGAACACTTTTTGCTTTTATATACAAGAAACTTACTGTTTTCAAAGATGGGTTGCATAATCTTTGAAGATAAATAACTTTTCTACTATACATGTTTATTTGGTTTAGTTGAGGAGGCGGGTTTCAAAATCTTAAAAGTGAAAAGCTCTTTTCTGACATTTAAATTAGCTTCAGCATGCATTAATGAATCATTATTTTCTTACAAAGACAATGATCTACTTTTGTTGGTGATATGTTTTATACACACAAAAATCCGTATTTTTTTCCTTTTCAGATTTTACATTTTCTGGTGTTGTACAAGTATATTTTCTTGGTGTCTTATTTCAAGACTACGGAAATTCAAAAGCAAGAAGAATGCTTACTGAACTGAAGTGAAGACTACTTGTGAGCTCATGATCAGGCTCCAATCTGTTCTGGCATAGATAAACTGATGCAAAAATATTAGAAGTAGCTCCCTGCAAGGAAGGTGAGACATCATTCAGTTAAGCAGGAAATTGTGTTCTTTTTGTCTCAATTGTAAGACCTGTAGCCTTAGCAATCATTAAGAAATATGCTTAGAGACAAAATAACCTGAAGTGCCCTAATTGCTTATCCAACACCAAGTGGTCAGTCATAAATCATATATATATGACAACACTAAACCAACTCCGTAGGTTGTATTTATATATTGATACATTAATACATATAAACATCACAATAATTATCAAAGCAAAAGAGACCATGATATTGAGAAGAAGTAAGGGAGGATGAGAGGAATTGGGGAGAGCAAAAGTGAAGTGAATATATGATATAATTGTTTTTCAACCAATGTTTTTAAAGTGTTAAGAAAAAAATTAGTGGGGTGGTGGTGAAGGCCACACCTTTAATCTCAGCACTCAGGAGGCAGTGACAAGCAGATTTCTGAGTTCCAGGACAGCTTGGTCTACAGATCAAGTTGCAGGACAGTCAGTGCCAAACAGAGAAACCCTGTCTCTAAAACAAACAAATAAAAATATTCTGTCTATTAGACAGATTTCAAAAATCCAGGTAACAAATAATTTTAAAAATTTAACAGTTCACTGTAACAGCTACCTTCTTATAAATCCTTTAAATGTTATTTTAAACAAAGGGCATTTGAGTTTAGATATTTGTTGAGATATATCAATTTCATAATGAAAATTCTATTCTGTTGACCAGGACTCCTTCAGGCTCCACAAGAGAAATGGAAAGATTCTTAAGTGATAAAGTGTTCACTCACTGCATTCTATATAAACTGGATGTATATTTTAAGAGATGGATTTATTCTGACATGAAAGAATGGAGATTGCAGAGGACATTTTAGTTGAATATTATTTGGTTTAATTTTTTATTATGATGACTGAAATGATTTATTCAAGTAAAAGTGTAGAGGGTAGCTTTTAGAATTTTAAACTGAGTTTCACTTGTTCCTCCACAACCCTGTTGGTTGTATAGTTGAAAGAATGAATATGTGATTCTATATTTTTTGATAATATGTCAGATGCATGGTTTCATAGTACTAGTTTCTTAGTATGATCCTCTTGGTCCAAGCATCAAATGTATAAATGGATAAATTATATAATTATATAATAAGAATGATCTTTTGGCCAAAAAATTACAACACAATGTACAGATCATTATGGTTTTCTTTCTGAAAGTGAAAGCAGCCCTTTTCCTGGATGCAAAGCTGGTTGATGAATGGAATACATGGCAGTTTAAGCTCTGGTAACTGCCTGCTTGACTTCTAATCACCAGGGACTGCTTCAGCTAAGAATTCTATGAACATAAACCTTGTGAATGTTCAGAATTTCTCAACTTCTCATTATCAATTGTCTCTGTGTTACTTAGTCTAATATAAGGACTGAGTAGAGTTTCATTTAAATTTAATCACCCAGTAAAATGGGAATTACATAACACCATAGACATACACAGTGAATCACAGGCAGTTTAAAGATACATCCAAGTAACAGATGAAGACAGTTAATGTCCAGTTTTACTTACCAAAGAATACTTAGAGTAAAAATCTGGGGAAAACTGTGTAAAGGCACAACAATCACAAAACTGGGGGCACTCAATATACTGAAACCCATGAAAACACTACTTTATTCAATAATGTCTTTTTCTACTTTATATTTCATAGAGAACTCAGCTCAGCTTTATCTTTGACATTCTGCCTTGTGAAGACAAAGGAGCTTCTGAATTAGCCATTGTCTTTTTCCTGCTTTCTCTTGCTATTGCTCTCTGTGGTCATGCTTGATTGCCAAAGCAAATCTTGAATGTCTCTTCCTCTTTCTTGCTCTCTCATTCTCTTTCTCCCCCTGGACTAGGTGTTAAGATTACTACCTCCATGAAAAACTCACATAGGCCCACAGTACTCTAATCAAACACTATGCCTTCGGATTCAAGAATCACAGTTCTACATCTGCTCCCATCAGTTGACTCATGATGTTTCTTTGGTCTCTTTGATGATGAGTATGCTAGGATCTAGTCCCAGAACACTACACAGGTAAAACACACAGTAGGTCAAAGGTTTTGTGGCTGACTTGGTGTCTCAGTCCATCCACTTGCGGCCTTTCCTGGTTACAGAAGATGGCCAGCTCAGGCTCTGTATCTCCCATTACTATGAGTCTTTTGCCTGCTTGTCAGACCCTTTTCCTCTTGTGGGTTGTCTCTTCCAACCTTGATATGTTGTTATTTACCTCGTCTTATTGTAATTTATTGTGTTATGTTTGGTTGATGTCCCTGGGAGTCCTGCTCTTCTCTGAGGAGAGGAGGCAGGAAGGGGTTGCATCTGGTGAAGAGGAGAGGCAGTGGGTGGGAAGAGACTGGGGGAGAGGAGGGAGGGGAAACTGCCATCGGGATGTAATATATGAGAGAATATAAAACAAAATCACAACTTCTATCTTTACTTCTCCCAAGAAACTGAGAGCAACCTAGAAGCTGGGGAATCTGATATTTTCATAGTACGTTTTAATCTCACCTTTATAGTAGGTTCCAGAATAGCAATGGGAACTCTATATTGATGTACACTATCAGTTCTCCAAGACTAGTCTCTAAATTAGGATGAGCTAAGAAGTATACACCTAATAAATACTTTTCTAAATACTCTTCCCTAAAAAGTAGCCCATTATATTAAAATATGTCAGGTTTGCATCAGATAACAGCCATGGATATTCTAAGGCAGTGTGATAAATCTGAAAATGAAAACACCAATCAACTGTATCCAGCTGCTTTTCTCATTTTACATCATGTCTCTCCTTTGATGTAGAGATGGCTGGAGAAGTATTGAAGAAGTAAATGAATTTTTTTTTATCTTCTATGACTTTCCCATTTTCAATAAAAGTATGATATCAAAAATTTGAACGGAAATTGTAACAACTGCGGTTGTTCTTTGTTCACCCAGAGTTCAGATGGACAGAACGCTCCTCAGAGAGTTCAACAGCTACATTCACCTGCTCTGTTCCTGAGGAGAAGTCAGGGCACTGCTGTGAAGGCCCTCAGTGAATAGGACTGTGTGTTCTTGTCATATTTTCCTGAGCTCCCACTAAAGTTTTTAAACAATATAATTTTAAAATAAATATTATCAAAAAATATATTTCTATTAAGTTTTAAGCTAAAAGAAAAATGTCAGACTTTTAAGATTAAATAAGAAAAGATGTTGTAAGTCTAATTTAAAAAACAAAGAAGATTGAGTGAAGCATTCCATAATGAAATATATTATAAAATCATACAGGGCTTCCTGCTTAACAGAACACAGTAAGACAAATTACTATTATTGGAATACAAAGAAAGACAGTGAGAATGTTCTAAATGAGACTGGTAATTGTAGCAACTGGCTTTCCTTCTGCCCTTTACTGGAAAGGATAAGATTTTCCCTGAAGACAACAGCTTTCAGGGTGCCATCCAGCGACTGGTTGGTACCTTTTGTGAGAACCCAAGTTTTGTCTTTATTTTGGACTCTGTGGTCCCCCAAACGTTACCTCAGTGATGCATGCCTGGTGAAAAAGTACCCGTGAATTTGGCACTGACATTTGTCATTTCAATTGTATGACGTTGCCTCGACAGTTGTGGGTTTCTCGGTTATTATAAGGTGACACGTTCCTGCATCATGATTGTTTCTTTCTTTGCTTCTACAACTTCCTTGGCATACTTGATGAATTGTATAGCTGAGGCTATGGGTACAACACTTACAGTATAAATTTTGATGACAAATAGAAATGTATTCACTCACTAAGTCTGTGAGGTGTTAGCTAAAAGACTTTTTACCAATTTGTTATTTTACTTGTTTTATATTAAGCTTTCCCTTTTCAAGAAGGGAAATTAGTAAGAGTTGCATTATAAGACTTTAGAAGTGATGAGTGAGATCACTGCGAAATACTTAGACATTATATGGTGCTTATTCAGTGATGGCAGCTATTATCATTACTACAAATTATCACTAAGATGTTTCAGATCATTTGTGCATCAGAGCAATAAGCATCCCTGTTATTGAACCAAGGGGGTTAACTGAATATGATACTATTATCTGACATGATTCCACTTGCATAAAAAAAAAAAAAAAAAAAAAAAAAGCTCTCCAGTTTTTTTCTTCCCCTCCCCTTCCCTCCTCTTCCTTTCCTTTCCCTCCCCTCCTCTCTCTTCCCCTCCCCTCCCCTCCCTTCCCCTTCCCTTTCCTCCCCTCTCCTCCCCTTCCCTCCCCTCCCCTTTCCATTCCCTCCCCTCCTCTCCCCTCCCCTCCCCTTTCCATTCCCTTCCCTTCTCCTGTTCCCTTCCCCTTTCTCTCTCCTTTCCCTCTGACCACTTTCTCTTCAACATCTGTCCTTTCTAAGTATCCTCTTCTCCCTCTCCCCTGACTCTTCCTCCTCTCTCTCCTCCCTGCCTCTCCTCCTTCTCCTTCCTGTCCCGTCTCTCATCACCCTCATAAATGTTTATAATATATCAGAAGGGAACAACCACAAACATTTCCTCTGGAAATCAGGTCAAGTAGTAGCTAGTAGGCACATTCATTTTCTCTTTAACTATGTGTTTCTGCTCCTTTCAATGAGTGATCATTATGTATATAATAAAGATAACTAAAAGATGCTGTCATCTTCTTAAAATTCAGACTTGACAATTAAAAAGCATTTTGTGAAAAGCCTTATTTTCTGACTGTATTGAAAGAGGCCAAGTGTACTGGTTTAAAATGAAACTTCACAAGACTTTCTTATTGAGTCATTTGAAAATACCTACTGCATCTGCTAAAAGGTGCAGAACATGCAAGCCGGATATTATACCACCATGTAAACTAAGTTCCTTTGTATCAGAAAACTGGATAATCCTTAACTGTTTCAGGCAATTTACAGATAACGCAGATTTTATCAGTTTCTCTTTGTTCTTCACCCCTGTCACAGTTGTTATCAGTTCTAGCCACAACAGCCTCTTGGTGGAGGGTTATTCTCCCAGTATCTCTTACCACTCTTAATTCAAAGCTGTCATCTGTTCCCATTATCACTACTTCTGAAAATACAGGTTCTTTAAGAGCCTGGTTTTATTTACCTGTGTTGTTTCCTCTGAGGCAGAAAATATACTGTTCACAGCACATTTCCTTTTCCTGTTTCCTGGTAAAACAACCGAATGAGACATAGCAATAGCTATGTTGTCCTCTGTATTTTTTAAAATCAAACTGAGGTAACTTTCCTCTTAGTAATTTTTTATAGAATCCTTTCCCCGTGAGTGAATGCTCAATTCCATCAATGCCTATATCACCTCATAAATGGAGCCACTGTCTAGCTTCTGTCGTAGATGATGGGCTTGAGGATTCAGCTTCTAAAATACATTCTATTTAAATAGCAAGAGTCTAATGTAGTGACCTGTTTATATTTCTAAAGTATCAGAAATCAACTTAAAAATATTCACTGAAAAATCCCTAAAAATAGATAATCTGCATAGACTGAAGGAAGTATACTAGAAACTTGTGCTTGTCACATTAGGAAGTGTCATCTTTTTTTCAGCAAAAATAATGACAAATCCACTAAGAAATAATCCTATCAGCTGGTGGATTCCACATGCTCATTAAACTGGGAGGGAGTGGGAGAGCAATGAAAAAGATACCTCGACAGAGGGAGACATCATGGGAATAGGGAGAAACCTGATGCTAGAGAAATTCCCAGGAATCCACAAGGACGACCCCAGCTTAGACTACTACCAATAATGGAGAGGTGCCTGAGCTGGCTTACCCTGGTAATAGACTGGTGAATACACTAACTGTCATCATAGAGCCTCATCCAGTAACTGATGGAAGCAGATGCAGAGATCCACAGGCAAGCACCAAGCCAGGCTCCAGGAGTCCAGTTAAAGAGAGGAAGGAGGGATTCTGTGGGCAAGGGGCATCAAGATCATGATGGAGAAACCCAGAGACAACCAAAGCAAACTAGTGGGAACTCATGAACTTTAGACCAACAGCTGTGGACTGGGACTGGACGAGGCCCTCTCCATAAGCAAGACAGTTGTGTAGCTTGATCTGCTTAAGGGGCCCCTTAGCAGTAGGATCAGAATCCATCCCTGGTGCATGAGCTGGCTTTTCAGAGCCCATTACCTATCTTGCACAGCTTGATGCAGGGACAGGGGCTTGGACCTGCCTCAACTGAATGGACCAGGCTCTGCTGACTCCCCATGGGAGGCCTTACCTTTTTGAGGAGGGAATGAGTGGTGGCCTGGAAGGAAAGGCTGGGGGGCAGGTGAACAAGAGGAAGGAAGAGAGAGGGATTTGTGCTTGGTATGTAAAATGAATTTTAAAAATTTTAATAAAGAAAAATAGCTTATATATGTTCTTTTACTCAAATGTTAAGGCATTCACCATCATGATCTCAGGCAATCCAAAAACCCACTATCCTGTCAGAGGATTTATAAACTTAGACATTACTTGTCAGCACTCTGTCTGGCATGACTTGGATTAAAGAGGCCTGTAGTTCCTTTTTTGTCCCCTTACTGAGCAATTTTGAAAGTATAGGAAAGCTCTAACTACAGTAATTTTTAAATGGTTAGAATTCTTCAGAGAAAGCATTTAGGCCAGAGAATTTCTAGCTGGATTGCCTGCCACCAGCTATTATATAACTTGGAGTGAGTCCAACCTACCTAGTACAGAGCCATGGTCCAAAGTAGAGTCACAAGGTGAAGAGGTGGCAGTGCACACTCATTAATACTAACAAAGGTAGCACATCACAGTGTACTCAGGATTGCTAGAAACTATTATGAGTCTTAAGTTTGTAAATTAGACAAGAGGATGATATAATTCCTAAGATCCTTTTGTCTTCTTCTGTGAGCATTACTCTTTTTGGAAAATAAAGATTTAGTTTAGGAATATTGTATGTAAACAACCTACTTTGGAATAATATCCAAAAGAAACACAGTCAAATCAAACCTTACAAGACATAAGAATGATGTTTTCTAAAGTGATGTGTTGTGATCTCTCAACCTCTCTCTCTCTCTTTTCATATGTGGATTATGAATTATCAAATTTATTTTTTGTTTTCATTTTTTCCAGTGAGGAGAACTTGGTAAGTACTACTGCTTTCTTAAATAATGTCATTGCAAATATTTCCATCTGCTCTACAATTACAACATCTAAGACTGTTTCCATTGTATTCAGTATGTGTCAGTTGTATTCTGAATCTAGATTGCCAATAAAAAATAAAAAAAATATTGAAAAATATTTGGCACAAATTAGTGTAGATGAATTTCTAAACCGTCTTATAAAATAAAAAACATGTAGCCAGATATAGGGGTGAAAGCCTGAGAGGTCAGGGAAATGGGGAAAGCCACAGCTAACCTTACCTCACCAACTTGGCAGCTTCCAAATGTGAGTTACTTCCTGTCTACCCATGCCTATATGCCTTGCTGTTCTGCCATCTGATTTGCTCTCTGTCCAGCTGCGTCACTTCCTTTTCCTGCCCAGCTCTGTCACTTAATGTCTGTTTGTATAGATCTCAATGGTTAACTAGTGTTGGAATTTAAGGTGTATGCCACCACACCTGGCTCTGTTTCCAGTGTGGCCTTGAATTGACATAGATTCGGACAGATCCCTGCCTGCCAAGTGATAGGATTAAGGGCATGTGCTACCATTTCCTGACTTCTTTGTTTACTTATAATGGCTTTGTTTTTTTTCCTCTGATATCCAGGCTAGCTTTGTTTATTAAAGCACAAATAAAATATCACCACAAATTAGTAACAATAAACACCAAAGTTCCCTATATGCTAAGTTGGCCCCCACTTGTTAGGTAAAAACATGAAGACTGTGGGCACCTAGAATTATTAATATTTAATAAGAAATTTCTAGGAAAGATTACTAATAACAACATTTTGTAAGTGACCCAGACTTGCCTATATTTCTTTTGATCTCCTTCAACACTTCCATACTTGGCTCCCTCAACTTTGGTATGTTTTCGTTTCCCATGATCCATGCCTGTCTTCTTCAGAAGACTTCCCTTGATTAGTGAATGACTGAAGGGTCAAGAGTTTAAAAAACTTAGTCACAGAGAAAGTTTCTAACAAACAATTTATTAACTGTAGCCCACTGTTAACAAACTACACTCTCCTTGCAAGCTGCTGGCATCTACTGTTGGTTTAAAACATCTCATTTCTTTTTTTTTCCTTTTTTAAAATTTATTATATTTGTGTTTTAATTTTACACATCAGCCATGGGTTCCCCTGCCCTCCCCCCTCCCGCCCCTACCCCCACCTTCCCCTCAGCTCCTCCCCCCAATTCCCATCTCCTCCAGGGCAAAGACTCCCCTGGGGTTTCAGCTTAACCTGGTAGATTCAGTACAGGAAAGTCCAGACCCCTCCTTCCAGGCTGAGTAAAGTGTCCCTGTGTAAGCCCCAGGTTCCAAACAGCCAGCTCATGCACTAAGGACAGGTCTGGGTCCCACTGCCTGGGTGCCTCCCAAACAGTTCAAGCTATTCAATTGTCTCACTTATCCAGAGGGCCTGCTCCCCTAGGAAAGACACAGGGATTGCCCAATGACAGAGAAATGGGTGAGATCTACATGAACAATCTGAATGACAGTGGGAGTAATGAAGGGCAAGGTTCAAGGGAAAGAAAGCTTAGGGGAGCAGGAGATCCCAGCTGGATCAAGAACAGAAAGGGAGAACAAGGAATAACAGACCATGATAAATGAAGACCACATGAAAACAGGCAGAGTGCTGGAGAGGTCCCCAGAAATCCACAATGATACATCCTCTGTAGACTGCTGGCAATGTTCGAGAGAAAGCCTGATCTGACCTAGTCTGGTGATCAGATGGCCAAACACCCTAACGGTCGTGCTGGAACTCTCATCTAATAACTGATGGAAGTGGATGCAGAGATCCTCAGCCAGGCCCCAGGTGGAGCTCCAGGAGTCCAATTGTTGAGAAAGAAGAGGGACTTTAAGAGTGTGAATTGTTGAGACCAAGATTGGAAAAGCACAGGGACAAATAGCCAAACAAATGGAAGCACATGAATTATGAACCAAAGGTTGTGGAGCCCCCGGCGGAAGAAAACATCTCATCTCTATAGATGTTCTGCTTCTCTCTTTATCAGTACTTCTCATTACCCATCATGCCTCTGTGTGGTGATATTGTGCTCCCCAAAATATTGTGCACCCTAATAAACTTATCTGGGGTCAGAGAACAGAACAGCCACTAGATATAGAGGCCAGAAAATGGTGGCACACACGCCTTTTATCCTAGCATTCCAGAGGCAGAGATCCATCTGGATCTCTGAGACTTCTAAGCCACACTGGAAACAGCTAGTCCTGGTAACAAGAGCCTTTAATCCCAGGGAGTGATGGCAGGAGGCAGAAAGGTATATAAGGCATGAAAACCAGGAACTAGAGCTGGTTAAGCTTTTAGGCTTTTGAGCAGCATTTCAGCTGAGATTCATTCCATCTAAGGACTCAGAGGCTTCCAGTCTGAGGAAACAGGATCGGTTGAGAAGTTGGCAAGGTGAGGTTAGTTGTGGCCTATTCTGCTTCTCTGATCTTCCAGCATTCACCCCAATACCTGGCGTCAGGTTTGATTTTATTAATAAGACCTGTTAAGAGTCATGCTACACCTCTGCCTGGCTAAACCTGGACTACTGGTTCTTAGTCTTTAGTCTCCTCCCCACCCTATCCCCTCTCCCTATCCCCCTCTTTCATTTTCTTTTTCTCTTGCTTTCAAAAGTGGTGATAATACACATAGTATTCATATAGATTGATTTAGGACAGTGATATCTCCCCAGCTCATTGATCATAATGATTTTTGTTTTTAACTTTGGAAATAATTCTTCCTCTCAGGGATATTTTATTATCACTGTAGCTTTGCCAAATTATCTTGAAAAATATGTTTGTAGAGACTCATTGTTTTTTCCCTTCTTTTCGGCTCATAAGTAGCTTCCTGTTTAAAATACATTTCATGTAAATAGCAGTCAGTGCACTTTTGTCTACTTGTAAACTCTTAGTGCACTACTTCTCATATTTAACGCATTTATAACATGTTGTTAAGGATATAGATTATTCATGTCATTATCTCATCATTCACTAACTCCCCATAGCTCCTCTTGGAGGAGTGGGTCCTTATAAGCCCTTCTCAAGCCTGAGATAGAATGACGCAGGTTTTAGGGAAGTAACTGCCCACTGTGTGTTCCTGTCATGAGTGTAACAGCCACGCTTTGTCCAGAAGACAGAGTTAGAGTTCTGTAGCACTTCTCTCCATCCTTTAGTTCTGAGAGTCTTTCTAGCCCTCTTTGTGATGCTCCCTGAGTCTCCTGGAGGGTTACAGAGATGTCTCATTTATGGGGAGACATCAACAGTCTTTTATTCTCAGCAGTTAGACTAGTTCTGAGTTTCGGATTAATTACCATCAAAGGCAAAAAAATATATATATATCTGACAAAAGCTGAGGGCAGCACTATTCTATGGCTGTAAATATTTAGAAGGCAGTGATTTGGATTTGTGTCTGTTGAAACCAAGAATCTGGGAAAGGGCCATGTGAAGGAAGGAAGACCGTAGAAAAACACAGATGATAGGAAAGTAGAGAGAAAGAGAGTACTAGGCTTTGAAAGGTTTAAGCAGGGACAGGGTTGGAGACATAGTGGGTATTGACCAAAACAGAGAATGTATAACAAAGTCAAAGTCATAAGAAAATATACTGTTTTACAAACTAATTTTAAACTATTACTCAAAAGAAAAAGAGATGTAAGAGAGGTACCCCAAACAGATGTACAGTGCTGCTCCCAGGAGCCATAAGTTATACAATGCAAACCTCAGTGCCAGTGATAGGATAGCATATCATGAGTTGTTCATTTCTTTATATTATGTATTTACTTACTTTTGGTTTGTTAAGACAGGGTTTCTTTGTGCAGCCCTGGCTGTCTTGGAACCCCCTTTCTAGATCAGGTTGACCACAAATGCAGAGATCTGCCTGACTCTGCCTCCCAAGTGCTGAGATTAAAGGTGTGCACCATACTTACTTAATTTTTTTTTTAATTTTTATTTTGAGATAATTGTAGTTTCATATTCAATTGTAAAAAATACAAAGAATTAGCATATTTTACTCAGTCAGTGTGTAGACATTGTATCAATATCACAACCAAAGTTCACAGTGGCACAAACGTTTTGCCTTGTTCATAATTCATTATTTGCATTCATTCTTGTGAGTTTATGAAATTCAATAGTTTTATCACACATGTTGATTATGAGCCCACCACTATAGCCAAGATACACACATGAAGCAATTGAGTACAGCATCTTTGGGAACCTGCTTCTTTCATTCAGTATATTTACCTGGATATTCACCCATTGCTGTATATCAATAGCTCATTTCCTTATTGCTGAATAGTGTTCATACACATATGAATACTATCTATGTACAATATGATTTATATACATATGAATAATATATATCATAGATCTTTAATTATTCACTTATTGAAGGACATAGAGGTGGATTCCAATTTTCAACTAATAAAAATAAAATGTGTATGTACAAAAATGAATACATTTTGCTTACACGTTCATTTCTATTTCTTTGTGATAAATACCTAGGAATGTAACAGCTGAGTGATATGGTAGATACATATGTCCTGGGGGAATAGATAAACTGTGATATAGCCGTGCATCAAAAGACAGTTCAACATATTAGGACAAACTACAATGGAGGGAAACTTAGTCTTCTATGCTCATACATTACATGATTCCATTCATAAAACATTTCACAAAGATGTTACTGTAACACTGGACAATAGATACATGGTTGCTAGTGAGTGGAGTTGGTGAAGAGACTTGACTCTAAATTGCCAGTGGAGGATATTTCAATGTGATGGAAGCATTATATCTGTTTGTCACAATGCAGATTGTATTATTATATATGCTTTCTGAAACCAACAGGATATATACTACAAAGGTTCCTTTACTGTACATATGTAACAACTTAAAACATAAAGGGAGGATTATGCATTCCTGATATCCCCTGAGGGACTTTAGGCTGAGGTCTAAGTACAGATGATTGTCAGTAACTCCAGTTCTAGGGAATCTGGCACCCTCACATCACAGGCCATGATGGTTGATGCCCTACTTCTTTTCAAACTATGATAGATTCACATGAATTTAAAAAAACACTCAGTATATAGGGAAGTTATATGTATGCTTCATAAAGTTCTCCTCAATGATAACATCTTGCAACACTGTGGAAAAGTATGGTAAGTTGGTAATTTGTACAATACATAATATTCATCCAGATTTTGCCAATTTTATATGTGTTTGTGTGTATACATATGTGTATATGTGATTATCTCTGTGTTATGACATGTATAGATCCATGTGAACACCACCACAATCATAATGTGGGAGAGGTCCATCACAAAAAGAATAGCTTCTTCTCATGGACAGGTCTGCATATTCTCTTTCATCCCATCACCTGTCAGACTCTCTACTATCCATATTTGTAATGGCAGTATTTCCAGTATTCTAAAATATTCTGTAAACAGAATATATAATGTGGTTGGGGTATTTTTAGGAATGATTTATGATTAAATCTAAACCTAAAAACCTGTATAAAGTCTAAACCTCATTCCATAAGTTCCTTCATTTAAATAAGTTATTTTCCTCTCTAGTCTAAGATACAAGAATAATATTAAGTTAATAAGATTGTGTTTTGCCATTAACTTTTCTACCTTCCCTCTGAACACAGAGTTCATTGAGTATCAGTATAGTTTTTATCTCAGTTCTCAGTGGAATGGCATCTTCCATACAGCGAGAATTTAACCTTCAAGTTATTAACCATAAACTTACATCTTAGTTCACATATCTGATTATTTTCTTTGGATATATTCATGTAAGTGAGTATACAGGTCAATTTTAAAAATGCTTTTGGATAGTTTTAGTTGATACAAGATTCCATGTCAGGCTCAAGGAACACCGAGGAAGAGGAAGCAGAAAAAAATGTAAGCTATAGAAGACAGGTAGAAAGGTTGGAAAATGCTGTCCTCTGGGTATGGAATGCCAATGCAGTCATGGAATTCCATGAGCTGTGGATGGTTACCTGCACATGAATGGGACCAATGGCTGAGCTCAGTGTTTGGAAGCTCTACCAATCACATAGAAATGGTTGGCTACAAATGGAGTCTAGGAGACAGTGATTACTTTCCCTTGTTTTCCACCAGTGAGTCTACCAAACTCTCATTAATAATTACAGATTGATGCTCACATAGTTGGCCATATTAAAACTCAGAGAGTCACAAAATGAATAAAGCTATCGTGAATCTGGAGAGAGGGACTTGTAGGAAAGCTGAGTGGTGTATATGTGTGTGTGTGTGTGTGTGTGTGTGTGTGTGTGTGTGTGTGTGTACGTACATACACACCTGTGATAACTATAAGAAGAATTTGTTGAAGAATAAGCTTAATTAATGAAGGAATTGAGGTCAGGATACTTAAGTTAAGGTCACCCTCTTCACTAATTTTATGTGCACTGTACCTGTTGTTATAGACAAGCACAATGCCATGCTGCTGACTTGCTCATGTTAGGTAAGTGAAGCTTTATGTGCATTTAACAGCACTCTCCCATTCTCCTCTGCCCTCATTTATTTTTAAGTTAATAAAGGACAAAAGTTAGGAATTTCTCATGCCTTTAGCAACTATTCACTAACATCAAACATCACTCACTAATATCAGTGAAAATTTGAAAGATTTATGACATTATAAAAATTTTCTATAACTGAGCCTAAAATATCAGCATGGCTAAAATGCTGTGGTTTGTTTTTTTTTTTTTTTTTTTTTTAGAATTCATCAATCTCTTTTATCACTTCTTTTTTTTGTCATCCTAATTATTGAATTTTAATTTTTTATTATTATTTTATTTGTGTTTTAATTTTACATATCAGCCATGGGTTCCCCTGTCCTCCCCCCTCACTCCCTCACCCCCACCTTCCCCCCACCCCCTCCCCTCCATTCCCATGTCCTCCAGGACCAAGACTCCCCTGGGGATTCATTTAAACCTGGTGGATTCAGTACAGGCAGGTCCAGTCCCCTTCTTCTAGGCTGAGCAAAGTGTCCCTGTGTAAACCTAAGGTTTTTATACGTTAAAAAAACAGGGAGTTTTTTTCTTCCCTTTGTATACAAAAATTCTGACCATAAAACTGTCTAGTATTGTATATTTAAAAAGAATAATTCAAATAGCTTCTTTTTCTTGGGCAGGTAAAGTAAGTACTTTCTCTAGTTCATTTCTCTCCATAGTAGTTCCCAAGAACTCCCAAGAGATTTTAACATCTTCTAGAGACATTCATTTGACCAATCAGTCCATTGGCCTCCTTGGCCTCAGTCTCTTTATCTTCATGGGAAATTTTAGTCTCAATTTCTGAAAGTTATCATTTACTTATCTGAATTCTACCATTCTACAAAATATGGTCTGTAGATGGATGTTTTCCTGTGTCCTGCCCGGGCCCTGTGGTCAGGATGAATCTCTCCCACCCATGTCTTGCAGCTGTGTGGTCCTAAAGAGGCTTATATTATTTTTAACTATATGGCCTAATGGCTCAGGCTTCTCGCTAGCTAGCTCTTACATCTTAAATTAACTCATTTCTATAAATCTATGCTTTGCCACATGGCTTGTAGCTTACCGGTACTATTACATCTTGCTTCTCCTGGCAGTGGCTAATAGCATCTGCTCTGCTCTCTTTTCTTCATTCACTATCTCCCTTGGATTTTCCCACCTGGCTCCATCCCATCCTGCCATAGGCCAATGCAGCTTTATTTATCAACCAATCAGAGCAACATATTCACTGCATACAGAAAGACATCTCATAGCAATGGCCAAACAAATGAATTTTATATTGTTCCTTCATGTGACCCAAGATTAATTTTTTCCAATACTGCATAATTTGCTGAAGTTCTGGGGCTAAGGAAATGAGGTCTATAAGGCAGCTGACACCTTGTCTCCTGAGATTATATTACAGTTTCCTAAAGACAGTAAACAAGTGCATTCCAGGGTTTGCTGTAGTGTTTTGATGCTAATGGCCTAAAAGCCATGGAAGCAGGTAGCATGGTTGAGTTAAGTTAGAAGCAGCCTGTTCCTTAGATCAGAAAGGCATGTGCTCAAGTTAAATGGAGAGATGGCATACATAATAAACAGATTAATGGTAATGCCTACTTCTCTTGCAAAAGTAATTTTGAATTTATTGTTACTGTTTCTATCTGGTATTGCTCTTGGGACAATTTAGTTAACAAGTGGTACTTAGTGGTTCTTGTTGGAGAAACATTAGTTCCCTTATACGCTTGAATGTTTCTTGTTACAGACAATTTCAATTTTTCCTTTGGCTTCTAGGCAGATCATAACTAATTTTTTTTCTTGGAAGCAATTATTTTTTACTTTGTTTTATATGACATGATCTACCAAGTTACTGACTCTGCAGCCAGCCAGACTACACCATTGCTAAACTACCCATGCCATTTGCAACTCTGACATCATCCCAGGGGCTACAGTTGTTAGATGATAGTACAGTACTTTACCTGGTATCTCATAAACAGAATATGACTTGGAGTGTGGGTTCATAAGCCAAGCATGATACTGTGATGAATCCCCTTTTGCTGTTTATAATTCCTGTGGCAACTTAAGTTGTGTAGCAAACAATCCTGGCTCTAATCAATAAAGAGTTGAATAATAACTTCTTGGAGAAAAGCATTTCCCCAAACAAGCTTCTCCCTGCCTTAACTTAAGAGGTGCTATTCACATGGCTTCCTAGAAGAAAAGTAAATAAGCTGGTGATGAAGTAAAACTCACCAACATTAAACTGCTGCTGGGGTAGAATATTGCTGTGGAGAGGGTAGAATATTTCAGTGGCCTTGTTTTCACAAAATGATTCAGGCAATGATACTTGCTTACCATGCATGAGACTGTTTCCTGCAACACAAAGCAACAGTGTCTTGACTTTTCTTCCTCCTGATGGGATCTTTTCCACTTGAGGTCGTTCTATGACAGGAAAACAAATAGCTTTTCTTCTAAGACTGAACCTTTTTATGTTTGTCTGTCTAATAATTCACAAGATATGAAGGAGATAGCTAAAATTTAAACTGGTTTCTTCCTTCCTTCCTTCCTCCTTCCTTCCTTCCTTCCTTCCTTCCTTCCTTCCTTCCCTCCTTCCCTCCCTCCCTTCCTTCCTCCTTCCATCCCTTTCTCTCTCTCTCTCTCTCTCTCTCTCTCTCTCTCTCTCTCTCTCTCTCTCTCGCCCTTTGTTAGAGTTGTTAATTAGTGGTCAGATTCTGCTGGATATCCATTTATTATCTTCTGCATAGATCACTAAGCTCCTGTGTTCATACTGCTAGGCATGGGGACTTAAGTTTCACATGAATTTCTTCTCCCTTTCATGAAATGACAAACTTAATAGGGTTATTTTATATAATTGGTACAATTACATTAATATTCTAAATGAAAATTATCTTGAATAAGCAATAGCAACCTCATGATTTGATGGATGGAAATTCCTGGAAAAATGACACATCTGTTTGACCACAGGCTGATTAGAGCTACAAACAAAAAACCATCCCTATTAGGACCACCACAACACTGAGGCCTTTGATTCTCATACATCTCTTCACCCCATGGTAGCAAGAAAGCTGTTTCAACATTGAAGCTTCCCACAAAGTTCCAAGGGATGAAAGAACAGAGAAGTAAGAGGAGCTGGGAAGTCCAAGAAACTTCTTTCTATATGCCCATATATTTCATTAAAAATTATCTCTGCCAGAATGTACCCAATGAACTTCTAAACACCTTGACAAATAGAGTATCATGTAACTAGCCTTATCTACAAAAAGCAAATACATAATTCCAGCCATCACATTCAGTATAAAAGATAGGCACTTTGCTCTAGATGTTTACAAAGTCACTGAAAAGATGAGTTCTAATCTGTGGCTTTGATGACTTCTAGAGCTACTTACATGAATAACACCAAGGGTATTTCATGGACATAACCAGGAAATGGGCACCATATGGACATATTGCTTTTAACTTCTATAGTTTAGAATACATAACCAATGTGTGATTCAGTGATTAGAAATCCAGAACCAGTGACCTAAGACTGCTTGGACCATGGCCACATAGGTTGGGATACTATTGTGAGCGAAGCAAAAATCATGAGAGTAATTCCTATTCAGAGTACTTGCTACAAAGAACATGAGAAATACAGAAATTAACGTGAGATATGTGTATAGTATGCAGATAAAATTGTAACTCTTATTCTATGATTAAACACAATACATTTATCTAGAAATCAAGGCCTTTATAAGCAAGGAAAAGTTGGACTCAATGTCTTACATGAAGATGATTACTAACATAGGTCCATCTTTCTATCAGACCTCTCTTGACAGGTTTATTTCCCTTAAAAGGAGACACTGTTTCAATTTTGTCTTTCTCTTTTCACCAAAGCTATTTCCATAGAACTGCTTTTGACTTAAGCTTAAGGTTTGTAATTGTAAGTCTCTGGTTAAGTCTTTATAATGAACAGAGAAAGAGAAGGTTGTAAAGAGAGTGGGAGGTACGCCTATATAAGTTTTTAGTAGACACAAAATAAAAATTAATTTTGTTCTTCCCTAGACTCGAGAGTTTTCAAATATGAAGTGGGTCGTTATGCTGATTATCATTTTTATTTCCATTAAGAGAGCTCAATAACTTCATGGCCAATTTTACTTTGGAATGGAAAAGCATAATAAAGTAAATTTATGTGAGCTCTAAAAGAACATGTGATTCATATTAGAATGCATGTACTGGTGAAACATCGATGGAAGCATTAGAACATAAACTTCGCTCCTTGTGACGTTCCGCATTGGGAGGGGCAAACGCACCAGTGAAGTTGGCTTGTTATAAAGCAAAGAGGCAATAACAACACAAGCAATTTTCACTGTCATTTGCAGGCAGTTTAACACAAGCATCTC
Source organism: Onychomys torridus (assembly GCF_903995425.1). Lineage (NCBI taxonomy): Eukaryota > Metazoa > Chordata > Mammalia > Rodentia > Cricetidae > Onychomys > Onychomys torridus. Next base: position 29,519,787 of record NC_050457.1, on the reverse strand, counting down.
AGTGGCACTGAAGTGTCTTCTGCAGCTTTGGTGAAGACGGTGTAAGCATTGAGATGTAAACACGGACAGGTAGGCAACTCAAACGCTGTCCATATTCTATTTCAAATCACCAAGGAATTTCGCAGTGCACACAAAGAAAAATGTCTATAAAATACATTTTTTCTTTATTGAAAATAGATAGCATTTCATACATTCCCAACCATAGTTTCCCCTCCCTCCACTCCTCCAAGTAATCTATTTGTTTATTTCAATCTAGATCAAGAAAGTCATCAAATCGCATGAACAATGTAATAAAAAAGGTACAGATTCAGAATAAATAACTTTATATGACAGAACATGTGATTACTATGCATTCTAAATTATTGCCTTAACTACTACTCAGTTTACTTAGGACACAATTTTGAATAATTCAAAATCATGTTCTAAAATAATGATTTTGAATGTAAAAGAAATTATCATAAAAAGTATCTGGGTTTTCCTGTAACATTGTTAATTTCCATAATGCCACTAAAATAAAAAAGGATCAGATGATGCAGGAATACATTGCTTTAGTTTTGTTTTGTTTTTGGTGAAATTATGGGTTGAACCTAATGTTTTGTGCATGTCAGGGTAGCTTTTTGACTACTGAACTGTATCTCCCACTCAACCATAAACTTTTAATGTTGGCACAGTAGCAGGAAACAAATTATTTGACAAGATCCAGCCTTTCAGTTTAGATGTTGGTATGCATGTGGGAATATTCTGTGTGTGTACATGTGTGTGCATGTGTGTGTATGTGTGTGTGTGGTGTGTGTGTGTTCTCTCTGGGTATGTACATGTGTATCCATTATGGGTAAGACAAATTATAGGATACAGGGAATAAAGTATAATTTTGCTGTTTAGTAAAGGGATTTCCAGCTTCTTGTCAATTTTGAACAAGAAAAGGAATCTAGGATTAATGATGTAATAATTTAGTATATTAAATGTACTTCTAAATGCAAACTATTTATTATAACTGATGATAAAGACAGCATTTTAGTTTAAAATAACTAGGCTACATACATATAGGTAGGTCACCATTGGGAGCCATTTTCAGAAACCTTGAAAGTTGACCTTGCAAGCTTTGACCTATCTCTAATGCAATTTTAGCTTGCTAAAACACAAATAATTGCTATATTTCCCATTGCCTTTATGTTTCCTTGTAGTGTGGCTCTATCATTTTAGTGTGAGTGGTATTACCACTTAAGATTAGGGTGCTCATCTCTTTACCACATTTTCATAGACAATTTACTTCTTACTCAGTGTTCTGGCTAAACTTAATATGACCTTACAAAACCTAGAATCAACTCAAAGAAAAGGCTCCATACAAACCCATGGGGATATAGAAAAGGTTAATTCGGGTAAGAAGACACACCTTAGCTATTGCTGACACCATTCCATGGATTAGGGTCTTATACTGAATAAAAAGGAAAAATACAAGCTGAGCACTACCATTTGCCACACTCTGCCTCTTGAGTCTGGATGCAATGTGACTAACTGCCTCAATATCCTGTTTCCATGACTTACTGCCATGATGAACTCTATACTCAAACTGTGGGCCTAAATAAACCATTCATTTATCTTAAAAATACTTGTATTAATTCTTTGAGAATTTCATACAATGTATTCCCTTCCCCCTATAAACTCCTTCCAGGCCCATCCTCAGTACCCTTCTCCCACCTCCTCATCAACCCATCAACTTCACTCTATGTCTAGTCCTCCTCCTTTTCTTCTTTGTAAATGCTCTGAGCCAGTTTGTGCTACCCATACACTCCTGGGTATGAAGTTGTCTACTGGAAAGTGGTCAATCTACCAGATGCAACACAATTAAAGAAAACGTATTCTCCCTCTTCCAAAAGATATCAACTGCCAATAGCTCTTCAGCTAGCAGTGGGATTTAATGACCTCTCTACCCTCTATACTGAGACTTTGTCTAGCTTGATATTTATAGTTAAGGATTTTCACAAATGATTATAAGAAGAATGATAAAACGTGCACCTTTGACCATCAAAGTAGAAGAGGCATATTATACAGAACAAAAGGCATGCCCATAATACAGTTGGAACGTAACAAAAATATTCAGTCCATAACCTTTAAATGTTTCCCCTACAAGTTGACTTGATGTATTTATATGAATCAGTGCCTTAAACAATAAAATGACAATTCATTCCATAGTCAATATAATGTGAGAATAAAGGAAAATAATATACTGACACAATGCAGTTGAGGAGAAGTCCTGACTCCCCCTGGATGAGTGTTCTGGGATTATTCACTCTGTTTTGGGTTTTTTTAATTAAATTAATTTATTTATTTTATATCCTGACTGAAGTTTCCCCTCCCTCCTCTCCTCCCATCCCCTCCCCCACATCCCCTCCAGCACCATCCCATTCCACTCCTCTGTTTCTGTTCAGAAAGGACCAGGCCTCCCATGGATGTCAACCAAGTATAGCCTATGAAGCTGCAGTAAGACTAAGCACCTCCCCTTGCATTTAAGCTGGGCAAGCTAATCCAGCATGAGGAATAGGTTCCCAAAAGCCAGATGAAGCATTAAAGACATTGCTCCCAGTTAGGAATCCGACAAGTAGATCAAGCTATGCAACTGTCACAAGTATGTGGGCCTAAGTCAGTCCCATTCAGGGGCCTTGGCTGTCGATTCAGATTCTGTGAGTCCCTGTGAGCCCAGGTTAGTTGTTTCTGTGGGTTTTCTTGTGATATCCTTTGCCCCCTCTGTCTCCTATAATCCTTCCTCTCTCTCTTCAACAGGATTCTCTGAGGTTAGCCTGATGTTTGGCTGTGCGTCTCTACATCTGTTTCCATGGATGAAGGCTTTACTGGATGAAGGCTTTCTGATGACAATTAAGGTAGTAACCAATCTATGTGTATAGTAGAATATCATTAGGCATCATTACATTAACTTTGCCCCCTCTCCAATTGTGTTTGGATCTATTCCAGGTCACTGGGCCATCCAGCCACTGGGTCCTGACACTCCAGGCAGTGTCAGGGGTGGGCTCACTCTTACGGTTTGAGTGTCTGGCTGGACCAGTCATTGGTTGGTCACTTCTACAATCTTTGTGTCACCCTTACCTCCCCCCACAACCCACCCCCACACAACCCATAGGCAAGACAGACTGTAGGTCAAAGGTTATGTGGTTGGGGCTGGTGTCCCACTCCCTCCACTCGAAGTCTTGCACAGTCACAGGAGATCACCAGTTCAGGGTAAGTATCTGCTATTCCTAAGAGTCTTAGCTGGGGTCTTCCTTGTAGATTCTGGAGTTTGCCTTGTACCAGGCTTCTATCTGATCCTGAAATGCCCCACTTTACCAGTTATCTTCTTCAGTACTGTCCCTCTAGTTCCACTCTCTAACCGAATCCCTCATGTTCCCATCCCCACCCACTCCAAGTCCTCCCACGAGATCTCTTCTATTTCTCTTTTTCAAGGAGATACATGCATCCCCTCCTTAACCGCTCCTTGTTACCTAGTCTCACTGGATCTATGGATTGTAGCATGGTTACCCTTTACTTTATAGCCTAATATCCACTAATGAGTGAGTACATACAATATTTGTGTTTCTGGTTCTGGGTTACCTCACTCAGGGTGATTTTTTCCTAGTTCCATCCATTTCCCTCAAATTTCATGATGACATTTTTTTTTACTACTAAGTAGTACTTCATTGTGTAAATGTACTGCATTTTCTTTATATATTCTTTGGTGGAGGAGCATCTAGGTTATTTCCGGGTTCTAGCTACTACAAATAAAGCTGCTATGAACATAGCTGAGCAAGTGTTCTTGTGGTATGTTTGAGCATCCTTTGGGTATATGACTAAGAGTGGTATAATTGAGTTTGAAGTAAATTGATTCCCAATTTTCTGAGAAACCACCATATTATTTCCAAAGTGGCTGCACAAGTTTGTACTCTAACCAGAAATGGAGGAGTGTTCCCCTTGCTCCACATCCTCCCCAGCACAAGCTGTCATTTGTATTTTTGGTCTTAGCCATCCTGACAGGTGTAAGGTAGAATCTCAGAGTCATTTTGATTTTCATTTCCCTAATGGCTAAGGATGTTAAACATTTCTTTAAGTGTTTCTAGGCCATTTGAGATTCTTCTGTTGAGAATTCTCTGTTTAGATCTGTGCCTCATTTTTAAATTGGATTATTTTTTATTTATTTTTTGTCTTTCATGGAAATATTTATTTAGACATTGTGTGACTTTCAGTATTTTCATGAATTACACAAAAATTTTGAACATTAATTTGGGTGAATCAACATTTTTGTGAAGCAACTTAAATAATGTTTCAATATTATCAGGTCAAGGAAAAATTGAGACAATTTGTAGTTCCCAAAGGGAAAAGGAATTCTACCTTTTAAAATATCCATTTTTTTATTATTATATTTGTGTTTTAATTTTTCACATCAGCCATGGGTTCCCCTGTCCTCCCCCCTCCTGCCCCCCCCACCTTCCCCCCATCCCATCCCCTCTATTCCCATCTCCTCCAGGGCCAGGCCTTACCCTCTCTGAGAAGTGGATGAGGGGAAAAGGAGGGGAGGGGAGGGAGGGGGAACTGTGGTTGGTATGTATATGTACCATATACACAATGGAGTACTATTTAATATTTTTTCATTTTACATACCAACCACAGTTCCCCCTCCCTCCCCTCCCCTCCTTTTCCCCTCATCCACTTCTCAGAGAGGATAAGGCGTCCCATGGGAAGTAAACGAAGTCTGACATAGCAAGTTGAGGCAGGACTAATCCCCTCCCCACTGCATTAAGGCTGAGCAAGGCATCCCTCCATAGGGAATGGGCAAAAAGCCAGTTCATGCACCAGGGATAAATCCTTGCCCCACTGCCAGGGGCCCCACAAACAGACCAAACCACACAACTGTCACCCGTATCCAGAAGGACTAGTTTGGTCTGGTCCCGTGCAGACTCCCCAGCTATCAGTCCAGAGTCCGTAAGATCCCACTAGTTCAGGCCAGCTGTCTCTGTGGGTTTCCCCATTATGATCTTGTTCCCCGATCCTTGTTCATAGAATACCTCCTCCATCTCTTTGACTGGGCACTGGGAGCTCAGCCCAGAGCTTGGCTATGGATCTCTGCATCTGCCTCCATCAGTTACTGGATGAAGTGATTATTTGTTTTAGTTTTTTTTTTTTTTTTTAGGTCTAGTTTCTTCATATATTTTGGAAATAATCCCTCTGTCAGATGTGGTTTTGGTGAAGATCTTTTCCCATTGTGTAGACTGTTGTTTTGTCCTATTGACAGTGTCCTTTGCCTTATAGAAGCTTTTCAGTTCCATTAAGCCCCCTTTATTAATTGTAGATCTCAGTGCCTGTGGTATTGGTGTTATATTTATGAAGTAGTCTCCTGTGCCTATGTATTCAAAGCTACTTCCCACTTTTTCTTCTATCATTGTAATTGGATTTATGGTGAGGTCTTTTATCCACTTGGACTTGAGTTTTGTGCAGGCTGATAGATATGGATCTTCTAGCACTCTTCTACATGCTGACATCCAGTATGCCATCATCATTTGTTGAAGATGCTTTCTTTTTTCCATTGTATAATTTTGGCTTTTTTGTCAAAATTAAGGCATCTACAGTTGTGAGTCACGGAATTGGCATAAAAACAGACAGGTAGACCAATGGAATTTAATCAAAGACCCAGACATAAATCCTGTTTTGAATTTTTTTTCCTTTTTTAAAATTTATTATATTTGTGTTTTACACATCAGCCATGGGTTCCCCTGTCTTCCTCCCGCTCCCGCCCCCACCCCCACCTTCTCCCAGCCCCTCCCCTCCATTCCCATCTCCTCCAGGGCAAAGACTCCCCTGGGGATTCATTTAAACCTGGTAGATTCAGTACAGGCAGGTCCAGTCTCCTCCTTCCAGTCTGAGCAAAGTGTCCCTGTGTAAGCCCCAGGCTCCAAACAGCCAGCTCATGCACTAAAAACAGGTCCGGGTCCCACTGCCTGGATGCCTCCCAAATAGTTCAAGCTATTCAATTATGTCACTTATCCAGAGGTCCTGCTCCAGCTGGGGGCTCCACAGCCCCTGGCTCATAATTCATGTGTTTCCATTTGTTTGGCTATTTGTCCCTGTGCTCTTCCAATCTTGGTCTCAACAATTCACACTCTTACAGTCCCTCCTCTTTCTCAACAATTGGACTCCTGGAGCTCCACCTGGGGCCTGGCTGAGGATCTCTGCATCCACTTTTTGTTTTTGTTTGTTTTTTTTACTTATATTCTGGTCTACTATTTATACTCTGGTCTACTGTTTATACTCTGGAATACATTAAAAGATTAAGGTATAATTGGAAAACACCCTTATAATATAAAATTAAAGGATTATGCTCAAAATCTTTAGCAAATATAACAATCACAAAAAGGCAGGCTCTTATAGGTACTTTGTTATTTTTCCTTTTACCTTGTTTTCTAGAAAGTCTCCCTCAAAGGCCCTAAGGTTTTAACCTAGAGAAAAGTTGCTGAAATCATATCCAGAAAAATGCATAAAAGAGTTAATGAGAATCCCATAAACAAGCTTTAATAAAACAAAGTGGTTTGTTTTTCTGATGAGCAGTAAATTTTGGTTATAATAATCTGCCCCTTAGGGAAATGCATATTGCCTTTCTGTTTATTTCTTCATTTAAAAATAATAGATAAATAGTGTCCTGACTTGTTCTTTGTCAACTTGACAGACTTGTCATCTGGTAAATGTAACCTTAACTGAGAAAATGTCTCTATCAAATTGCCCATAGGAAAGACTGCAGAGCAGTTTTTATGATTGATATGGGTACTGTGAGCAGTACCATCTCTGAGTAGGTAGTCCTGGGTCACATAAAGCAAGCTGAACAAGTCAGATGAAGCAAGCCAGTGAGCAGCACTCTTCTGTGGCCTGTGCTTCAATTCCTGCCTTCAGGTTCCTGCCTTGAGTTCCTTCCCTGACTTCTCTCAGTAATGGATTATAAGCTGTAAATTCAAATAAACTCTTTCCTCTTCAAGTTGTTTATAGTCATATTCTTTATCACAGCAGAAACCTGGATGGATGCATGCATGGATGGATGGATGGATGGATGGATGGATGATGGATAGACAGATAGATAAATAGGTAGATAGATAGATGGATGATAGACAGATGATAGTGTTTTAAAAATCTGTTTCCTTCCTATTATCACTCCTATTGATCTCCTCTCTCCCTCTTTCCCTTCTCTCTCTCTCTCTCTCTCTCTCTCTCTCTCTCTCTCTCTCTCTCTCTCCCCCCCCCATGGCATTATTGATCAATCCAGGTGCTTCTGTCATATTAGATTTGTGGGTTATTTAACTTTTTAGTTACCAGCTGTTAGTTCCTGCTTCATTGTACTTAGAAGTATTGTTATTTATTTGTTTCAAGCATACTCACAAGTTCTCACTTTTATGATAGTTACTTTAAAATCCTTGTCCAACATTTGCAATATGTATTTTATCTAATTACTTGCGCTTGTTTTTTCTTTTACATCTGAGTTAAATTGATTCATGTTTGTGTATTCTTAGCTCTTAGTACATTGAGTAATTTTGGAAAGCGTCCTGGATATTTTGAGCTTTATATTAAAAGATTGTAGTTTACATTTAAAGTTACATCAGCTAAGAGTCTGCTTGTTCCCTGAGTGTATGTTCTGGTGCAATCTTATCACTTAGGGCTATGTGTGGGCAAAATGTCTATTTAGTCTGTAAACGCTTCAGAGTCCTCTTTTTTGTGTTTCATTGTACTGTCCAGATTACAAGTCTCTGCCCTCTCTCTCCAGTGCTACCGTGGCACATGCAATGAAGGGGGGTGTGTTGATGCAGACAACGGGAGCTAAGGGCTCTGCTTTAATGGAAACATTTTCTGTTGTAGGGAGGAGGTTGTCATCAACAAATCCAGGAGAGGAAGACACTGCCCTGGCAATGGGGTGTGGGAGGTGAATCTGTCACTAGGTGAGCTACTGTGTATAATAAGGTTAAGGATGGTGGCTGTAGTTTTGTCTGTCCAGATCACCAGCATCTCTACCATAAAGAATGACACATGTCAGAAGAAATAGGTTATTTACATCTTTTCACGTTATTTCTTCTGTCCTGAGTTTTCTAGCCAGTGTATTGGTTTATTCTTTCTCTTTTAGAAATGCCTCTGGGGTATGTCTAGGTAATTTTTTAAGAAAAGTAAAATGAGACATATTTATCTCCTCTGCAACCAAAATCAGTGTTTCTCTTATTTTGGGATGACACTGAATTTCCATCCTTTTACTTTTTAAAATGTTTTTGGTTAAAGTAGAATTACATCACTTCCCCATCTTATCTTCCTCCAGTCCTTCCCAGCTACACTCCCTTGAACCTCTTTTATAAATCTCCACCGCATCCAGGATGATAGCCTCTTTTTCTTTTCCTATATCACTTACATACCTCACAGCTTGTGAGTCTATTATCACAGTTCATGCGTCTATGGCCTGGGAACATCATGGCATGGCAGAGCAGGTAGAAAGAGTCTAAGAGCCATAATACCAGAATATCTGCTATGAAACAGTGTTTCCTAGAAATAGTTACACAAACAAAACCAGAACAATACCAATATTAATGAGCTTGTTAGTGTAGAACTGGGGTGATTTCGTGGGCCCCAAACACTAGACAAAAATTTGCAGATAACTATTGACTGCTGGGAGAAGGAGAACCAGCCTGTCTCAGTGGTGAGCCTTCTTACTGGTTTGTCCAAAGCAGAGTGGTCAGCTCTGAAACCACATACACACAAATATCTTTTCCATTTTCATCATGCTCTTTTATTTCAAGTGGGATTCTTTAGTACATTGTACTATTGTGTTTTTTTTTTTTTTAAATACAACCTCATGATTTCTACCCTTTCCTTACCTCAACAAACCACACAAGAAAATGTGTTTGTGATTTATTTTAAGAGTCATTAAAATTCTGGTCTCTTAAGAAATCAGAGTTCATCTTCATGCTATTAATGAATAGTGATGAAATGAATGTTCTCAGGGGAATAAGTTATTCAATGTAAGTAACAAAAATGATTTCAATCTAAGTATATCATTCAGTTTAAAACCTGCTCTCAATATGAATTATTAAAAATAGAACATTAGAGAAAGATTGTAGATCAGATCTGATCATGATCTCCTAATTATACTTTTCCCCTGTGAAAACTGCAGAAACCAGTTTCAATCATAATATTTCACTGCATTTTATCAAGCCCTTCTTAGATTCTCTTTTCTTTGCAATTACCACTTCAACTTAAATTTCCCCTTTATTATTGAGTACTTTAATCGACATTTACTTTTTAAGATTAATTTATCCATATTATAGTACTTGAATTTTCACTTTAGCCATACCCAAATATGAAGACACTCATGCAATTAGGTCTTGCCATAACTAGTAAGTGTAGCTCCTTCCAACTCCTTAGCCATCTGCAAAATACCATCCCTCCTAGTCTTAGGCTTTTGTCTCAAACTCTGTAACTTTCTGATACTAATAATATCACATTCTTGTCTTGATTTATGTTTTTTATTGTATTCATATTAATATTTGCTTCCAGTATGTTAAGATATTGCTATTCATTTTCTTTTCATATAGTAATTTTACATGGTTTTTTGCTATGGGAAATGCCTTAAGCACTGGTCTTTAATTTTTATTTATTAAATAGGCTCTTTTTGTCCAAAAGACTTCTATTTCCACAACAAATATAATTTTGAATTTAGACTCTTAGAAATACAATAGTGTTTAGTACTTCCAAAAATATCTAAAACTTCTTCATGTTTCTCAAACTTAGAAGTATGGAAGTTGGGGGATTAACAGTTCTATGACTTTCCTCTAGTTTTAAAGGATGTAGAAGATTTGAATTTTAGTTGGATATTTCTTATATTTACCTAAGTTACCATTGTGAAACTCTACTATTATTATTTAAATTGATAGGGCTTCAGTTAAGACTATAAATAAAGTGAACCAAACACCTGAATCATTGTTGATGTGTTGGTGAGGTATAGCTGCACCAAAGATTACAACCAAATCTCCAATCTCTGAAAGGACTCCATGTTAACTGATAATCATTTGAAATTAAGACAAATTTGTACTAGATAAAAGAGAAGAGATACTGGACTTGCAATTCTATGATCTGGTAGAGTCCAAAGGCTGTGTTCTGTTCAGCTGAATCTCTGAATAAGAGCTTAGCAGTATTATTGTACTAGGCATGGAGGCTCCCCAGCCTCCAAACACTTCCTGAAAGTACTGAAGGTGGGGATCGGGAAGGCTGTGGTCTTTCATGAGCTTAACATCTCTTTCTGTAATTATGGAAGGAGGTGGTCAAAGTGTTCTCTTGCTTCATTTCTTACAAAATAATTCTGTGTTTGAATTTGTGTGGAAACAGATATTTGAAGCTATTTTTGATGTTTGCAATAAACTGCAATATCACAGGTCCAGTTTTTGACAACAGCTTTGAACTCACATTGTATCCAGGCATTCTGCTGTGGTAATTTTGTTGCTGAACAGTGCCCAAAAGCTGAACTCAAAGCAATGAGTAAGGAGTCAAACCATACAGGCAAAACAACTTTAAATGTCTGTTTTTGGACCTTTTTTCAATCCTGAAGCTTTTAAACAAATCATATTGGAGAGATCGTTTTATTTTGAAGCATTTTATGATGCAAAGCATTGTTTACAGACTGAGTGCTGCATAGTGAAACTGGATTTCTCAGGGACTAAGAATTTCAGCTTATATTTCTAAAATGACTGGAGTAACAACAATGAAATAAAAGATATTTACTTTACATTTTAATGAAGAATTCCATTAAGTAATGAATGGAACCAGGTTAGCTCAAAGTTATTGTGAAAAATGAGGAAATAATAAATGAAAACACTTTTCAAAACAATAGGATTAAAAAATATTCCTATATAAATTCTTCTAAGAGGTCTTATTTTAAAAATTTCATTGTAATAATACAGTATTAAATCTTTCCAACTAATTCCAACTTATTATTTATGTTAAGCAGAAACTAGTAAAAGAAAATTCAGGTAACATTTTTCATATTTGTTTTGTGAAGGGAATGTCATGGTAGAGAGATATTTTGGCCAAATGATAGTTTGGGGTTTTAGTTTGGATTCAATACACAAGTCATTTTGATGGGAGGGGGAGATGTTGTTTTTTCATAGAGATCAATGTTGCTGTTTTCATTCATTAATACTTGCAAAGACTATCTTTATCTGATCTAGAATGCTACTGAGAGCACTACTTTGCACTATGAAACTGTGTTTCTATATTTTTCCTTTGAATGAAGAATAGAACAGGGCTTCCAGCAATCATCCAAAGATGTTTATGAAATGGCTGAATCATATGTAAACTCAAATGAGTTTTGATTATTCTACACCATGACACTAAGGAATTTTTGACAGTAGGACATTTTTTTTCCATCATGTCTTTGAAAGAAGATCTTTGGTTTATAAAGTAAATTAGGTCCAAGTCCATTGAGTGGTGCCATCTTTGTCTGTGACTGCCTTTATGTTCTAACCAAACTACTTAAGGAAGGAGTTAAAAGGGACTTCAGATTGATGTAAAGGTCTTTGGATCCAGGCTGTTCTTTGATCACTCCCTGTGATTGCACAAAATCCTAACACCAAGTAAATACATATGACCCCCTAATCATTGTTGGTCTCCAAAAGCTATTATCACCCAGACATGTGGTAAGGAAAATCATATTATATTTATGTAATATGAAATAAACTTTACAGCTGACACATTTCCCCCCTCCCCCAAGCATTTCACTGTTATATTGAAGTTTGTTTTACAAGCCCTTTGCTAAATAGTTTGTTAGTGACAAATCTGGTTTGGGTATGGAAAGATTATCAGGGTTAAAATGTTGTTTTTGTGTTTGGGCTTATGGAAGTCCATAGCAAATCTCCAAGAACTTTTGCATTATCCTTACTGATATCTTCCCTCTTTGGTAATGTTCATTAACAAAATTATACATGCTGTAACATAATGGCTGAACATGCTTTAAACTTGATAACAGCAGTGTATACATGACACTCTGTGAGTCTTTAGAGGCAAAGATGATTACACTGCTGCTCTCTGAACATTTTGTTGGGTTTATGAGGCAAATGTAGATTCAAAAGATCACAAAGACAGCAAGATGGAATCACAAAAGTAGCTGTATTGCAGCAGATTTGCTGTGAACCTCAGAGAGTAAGAAGAAGCCATGCAAGGAGATTATTTAAAATGTATTATTTGGCTTTTTCTTGCCTCTGCCCAACCACCACACATCTAAAGTTCTTCATACTTCGTGATTTTATCCCAAAATATTTAGGAAAGGAAACCTGTGTGCTGTGAAAGTCATGTTATAGTTGAAGGAATGCATAAAACACAACACTATATTCTATTTTGTTAGGGTTGACTTTCAAGGCTCACTGCAGAAAACTGGGGTGATCTTCTCCTTCCTCCCCCTCAAATATTATTTTCTTCCTTTCTCTCTTTTTTAAACACAGGGTCTTAGTATGTAGGTCCTGGAACTTGCTCTGTTGACTAAGCTGGCCTAGAACTCATTGAGATTTGTCTGCTTATGCCTCCATAGTGCTGGGATTAAGGGCGTACCCTATCACATCTTGCCTCAAATTTTATTCTTACAACCCTTTTATTCCTACAACCCTATTTTTCAGTGAATTCTTACTCTAGTGAATCCATATATAATTCATATTTTATTATTATACCTTTGTGAAATAGGACAATTTTCACACAAGAGAGAGAAATAGAAAAATGCTACTTATTATTTTGTGCTAAATTTCAAGGCCGAGTGGTGTTGGATGCTTTATAAAAGAACAATATCGCCATTGCTGGGTGACAGGCAAGGTGGCTTGGGCAAGGACAGCAGGCAATGCTTTTAAAGACATCACGGTGAGCTTCCCTTCTTGCTCACTCTATCTTCCCACCGTGCCCACTGGTAAATGCACATCATTTTTGTCTCAGTGGTATAATCAGGCCATGTGCATTGGTTAGACTTTTTTTCTTACATACAGCTTTGATTACTTGAAAGCACTAAAAATTGCTTATTCGACTTCTGTACTGTGTATATTCCTTAAACGGACTTCTGAAGCACAATGCATGGTTTCTAGTATAGAAGTGTTCAGAATGTCTCTGGCTTCTCTCCATAGTCACATATATAGACTGCACTAGGGCCTATTTTAGTAAAATTAAAAGATAGTGATTACTCTGCTCTTCCACACGTCTTGATGCTGTAGAATAGTAGTAGATGGAACAGACAATATTGACAATCATTGTATAATGGCTTTAGTGTTTGTTTAATTTTTAAAACTATAAAAGTTTTGTAGCTCATAATCTAAGGACAATGTTATGCCAGAAAAATATAAATGTTATGTCTGATACACTATAATAGGCATTATGATAATAAAAAAATGGTTCTTTCTTATTAAGTGAGCTATGGCCTTGTGATTCTCTTTGTCAATAACATATCTGTGAAGTGATGTCTATCACTCTGGATAGCTATACATGTCACATGCCCTTCTTCTTCTGAGCCTAGAAAAAGATGATTATCCCATATGAAAAGATGCTGAGAGAATCCTGTGCAAGCAATCTCCCAATAACCTCCAATTTTCCATTACATATCAATATTTGAATATGTATTAGTTTTAAATATTTTATTATTATTATTATTATTATTATTATTATTATTATTATTATTATTAGGATTTCACACATAGGTACTGTTTGTACATCATTTCCACACTATACTTTCACCTCTGCAGCACCTGCTTTGGTCCTGTGACCCTGACTCCCTCTCAACTTCATGATCTCATCTTCTTTATTATACATGCACATACATACACATAAACACATGTACCCACATATGCACAAACACACATACATGCACATATATGCATGTATAACACACATCTACACACACACACACACTTACATACCATGCTGAATCCATTTACTATGTTTTTTTTTTTTAAATGTATTTAGGAACAACTACTTGGAGTTATTATGGAAATTTTTACAGATTCACTCAGAATTTCAAATAATTGTCCTTAGAAGGGCCTATGAATATTTTCCATTAACTTTTGGAGTAAGCCCAGCACTTAGCTAGTTAATTTAAAGAAACTCAATAAAAGCTGGCCATTGCCACAGGGTACCTCCTTGTTGGTTCCCCCTCCAGCAGTGATGGGATTTACAGATGCTCCTACAGTTTAGGTCTGCCATTGTCTGTCATGAAAATGTCCTTACTCAGGCTTCTCCTGGGATTGTTGATGGCATGAATATTTGTATTGGTAAAGCAGAGGGAAGATTCATTCAATGAACATCAACACTATAAGAATACAGCAGCTTTAATTTTGCTACTGAGACCAACAAAGATACAAAACAAAATATTTTAAGTATAAAAAAATCTGTGGACAGCTGTGGCCCTTTTGCTGTGGATATCGCTCTGTGTAAATAAAGCTCTGATTGGCCAGTGGCCAGGCAGGAAGTATAGGTGGGACAAAGAGAAGAGAATTCTGGGAAGTAGAAGGCTGGAGGAGACACCGCCAGCCGCCGCCATGAGAAGCAACATGTAAAGACACTGGTAAGCCACAAGCCATGTGGCAAAGTATAGACTAACAGAAATGGGTTAATTTAAGATAGAAGAAGTAGATAACAAGCAGCCTGCCACGGCCATACAGTTTCTAAACAATGTAAGTTTCTATGTGCTTTCTTGGTTGGGTCTGAGCGACTGTGGGACTGGCGGGTAAGAGAGATTTGTCCTGACTGGGCCAGGCAGGAAAACTCTAACTACACCCTTTCTTTCTTTGATGGTGCTTCTTTGGGTCCGTGTGTTGCATTCTACAGATGCCTCATTGAAGCACTTCGGATGCTTTCATCTGACCAGGGTTCTTGGATAGCAATGGTATTTAGGACAGAAATCGCTAAGTAAGACCAGGAAGAATTCCTGACACTCAGACTCATGGACATTTAAATGGTTATTTTAAGCCATTAAAACATTTTACCTTGACTCTTTTGATGTGATAATATATAGTTATTACAAAAATACCCTTTTAATGATTCTTAAAGTACACAGTTGATGACATTAACTTCATTCACAATGTTTCCACGTGTATCTAAGATTGTATTGCTGAGTGATAAGCAGTCCTATATTTAGTATTTTGAGGAACAGCTGGGGTTTCTTCAAAGCTGCAACATTTAATATTCTTACAAAGCCATTGAATTTTAGGATACCATGCCCAACTACAATGAATAAATAACATTTTTATTTCTATTATTTTACCATGTTTTGACAATATTTTTAAACATATTTTCTCACAATGAAAAGAGGAAAAGGTGATTTTTCCCAATGATAGAAAATTGATTTGGCTACATGAAAATCAAATTCAGTAATTCATGACAGAATTATTTTTGTGTTATGCTTATAATTCAATTCAATTAAACAGCAGATACTGCACTTACCAAATTATTTTCTCCTAAATTTTTCTTTCTATTGTGTAATAAACCTTCCCATTTTTTCTGCCTAACATCCAGTTATCTGATGCTCTTATAGATCCTTAGTAGAGAAAATTTCAATTTAACTTTTTTTTTCTTTAAGCAGGAGGGGGGAAAAAGAACAGAAAAAAAATCATTTTCTGAACATCATTTCCCCAATTATTATAAGAAGAATTTAACTGTGTGACTGTTAAATAATATGAAGGCTCACACTGCCTGTTAACATGCTGAGTATTCAAAAGCTAATATTGAGAAAATATTTGTGTATTTTTGGCCATTGTTTGTCAAAATTTATATGAACAAGAAATTCTGTTTTAATGACACTTGTTAACATGCCAGAAACTTTAAGTTTGTTTCCCTGAGGTATGTCCATGCCCGGACTTTTCAAATTTTCTCCCATAAAGAACAATCTGAAATACAGCAATCCATTTATCACATGATCATAATCTGAACTTGGATAATAGGAACCATGGGTTTTGTTTATGTATTTGATGTTTTTAACAATGCTGAAAGGTAATTCTCATGCAAGTTATTCAAATCCATACTTGGAAGATAAGCTCAAAATGCTCACAGAGTATAATCTTTTACTTTTGTTGACTGGAGTAGTGAGATGTGTATATAAATATAGGAAAGAAGCAGGAGGAAGGTGGGCTAGGGGTTCAGTGGAGCTAGAATAATGGTGTCGCTTTAAGACACTGGTTTTAAACTTCTGTTGTGTGCAGGATTACATGGGAAGCTCTTCCAAAGCCTGACTCTCAGGATACCTTCCGAAGGAATTATGTCCGAAGCTCTGACCCAGAGAAGGGGATACTTTAAAGGTCCCCAAGTAACTCTAATGTGTAGCCAAGGTTGATAATTCTTTCCTAAGCTGATTCAGTGATGAGAAGGAATGTGGGAAAAGCCATTTGCAAGCAGTCTGACTTGAGTCAAAACTTAGTGATGAGCCTAAAGGACATTTTTAAAAAAAGTCTATCTGTTTAAAGAATGGGGAACAATGTAGGTCATAGTAAGCTTGATATGTCTTATATTGTACATCCATAGCAAAAGGTTGAGTCAGAGGCGATGTAACATTCACGTGTGCTTGCTCATTTCATTTGTGGGGCTGTGTCTCTTTTTCCTACAACTGGGGGCAAGTTTCTACCTAGTATTTCTTGATACTACTATTTGGAGAAAATGTTTTAGTGTTTTGTATTTTTTTTTATCAAAAGTGATCATCAGATTTTGTAGTATGAATATCAAAGAGTCTTATTAATAAAATCAAACCTGAGGCCACTTATTGGGGTGAATGCTGGAAGAGTGGAGAAGCAGAACAAGCCACAGCTACCTCACCTCACCAGTTCCTCACCTGGTCTTGTTTCCTCAGACTGGATGCCTCTGAGTCCTCATCCAGAATGGATCTCAGCTGAACTGGGCTGCTCCAAAGCCTAAAAGCTTAACCAGCCAATTGCTGCTAGTTTCTGGTCTTCAAGCCTTATATAATTTTTCTATTTTCTACCATCACTCCCTGGATTAAAGGCTGGATTTCTGGGATTAAAGGCATGAGTCACCATGCCTGGCTGTTTCCAATTGGCCTTGAACTCACAAAGATCCACCTGGCTCTGCCTCCCGAGTGCTGGGATTAAAGGCGAGTGCTACCACTGCCTATCCTCATGTTTAATATTGTGGCCGTTGTGTTTATTTTGGGGAACACAATACCACCACAAGCATCTTTCAGAATCTTTTCCCTCTATCAGATTGAGGAGCACATAATATGTTCTTCTTGAGCATTTTCCTGTCTAAAATACATGTTATAGGTTATAGACATTATAGAATTTATTAAAAGAAAGAGATTGAACATTGTAAAGTACACAGAATTCCTATAAAAAAGCCACTAGACATACAACATGTATCCATGTCAGTGAGATGGTTAGGACTAGTTAGTTGGGAAGGGAGCTTTGGAACTCAACTGTATAGACTCACTTTCTGGCTATTATGGGGTCTGTATCTTAGATATAATTTGAACCTTTCTCTGTCCTTGTTTCTTATCTATTAAATGATACTAAGGACTAATCTCATGGAAGTGTCATAGAATGAAATAAATCAAATTGTGTAAAGTACTTGAATTCATATTTGTTGAGTAGCAAATATTCAATAAGCATTATCCTTGGATACATTAAGATTCAATGGCTGTAATATCCATTTCAAAATAGGCTTAGATGTACTTTGGGAAAATGTTCCAAAGTGTTTCACAAAGTAGAGTTGATTCTCTAGAGAAAACTCACAACCATCATAACCCAACTTCGCTCCTACTCTTTGCATATGTACCCAAGACTCAATGAGCAGCTGAAATAGGGTTGTATGATATTCCAGGAGCAGGCAGGGAATAACCTATGGTAAGAAATCTTGCCTGTCTTTGGGATATGAGATTGGGGTCAGTTAATACATCATTGGTTTGAATCCCTGGGTTTGGAATGTTGAGTCTAGATAAAATATGTAGCTGTTCTGCCTAATAGCATATCTAGAATGTATTCATGTAGTCATGTATTCACAGCACAGTATGGCCAGATTGTTCAGACAGAGACTTTCTTAAATTTCTGGTTGTTATTAATTCAGCTACAAACTCTAGTGAGGACTTTTTTGTGTCACTTACCAACTTTCTGAGTTTAAGGTGTCAATTTGGATCTCTGGAGAGGCTAGCTTTCCAAGCTTGTCTACTTCTTATTTATCCTGAAGCACTTCAAGACCTATGGACCTGTTCTTCAGTTTATAGTGAGTTACTAGAGATTCCTGGCGCTCTGTCAGGTTTGAACCTCTACTGTAGATTCCCCACTTGACTCTTGAGGAAAAGAATTATGTCAAACTTTAGGTCTTTCTGCATTATTCTCATAGAAGAAAGACAGAGGGGAAACTTGATAGAACAGCTGTGGCGAGTCTGTTCAGGCATGTCTCTCTCATTTAATTGGAGAAACAGATTGTTCATGAATGTGCAAAGGATCTTAAACAGTGCATCACAACCTGTGGTAATGACTCTTTGGGGGATGTCAAACAATGTTTTCATATGGGATGCTTAAGTCCACCAGAAAACTCAGTTTTGCAACAGTAGCAAAATTACAGTTACAAAGTAACAGCAAAAATAATTTCATGGTTGGGGTCACTGTTGAGGAAATATATCAAATGGCTGCATCATTAGAAAGTTTGAGGACCACTGATCTAAAAGAAACAGTAAATCAAAAACTAAAACTAGAGATAGCTAACAGTAAAGTTGTCTGGAGGAGAACCTGGAAAAAAAAACCCTGGAGAACCCCTCACCTTCTTACTGATCCCCAAAGCACTCAATCCTTATACCTGGAACAACTACCCTAGTGAATCAGCAGTTACCCAGTACTAACTGATGAAGAAAAATTATGATTGATTCCTCCATCCAGCTGTAGCACTATGAGTTCTGAATTGTTTGTTTCCATAAAATGGATGCTTGCTATTAAGAAACAGTCCTTACAGCAAAATCCAATCTTGTGCTAGCACTTGGTTGTGCAAATTTAAGGTGACACAAGTTATGGCAAGCTCTAGATTATTCAGGATAAAAGGAGGAATAGCAAGAGGAAGATTACTTGCTATGTGAGAGAATAGAAGCCAAATGAATCAGTGTCTGGAAAGAATGTTTAGAAAAGAAACTCCACTTTCAAGAGGATGAGGGGCAGAGAGGAAGTCTGCAGTTTCTGGTTTTGGAAAAATAAGATGAATAACCTAGATAACTGGGCAGCTTTGCTCACTGAGCAGTTTTCTTCTACTTCAGCTCGAAACTGGTTGAGTAACATTTGTTAACCAAGTAGAGAGCCCTATATCCACCAGCTTTGCTGTTTTTGATTCCTCCTCTAAGCTCCACAGAACTGTGCTACAGTCCAGCAATGGCCACATCTACAGAATAATTGTTTTCTGCGATGTCTTCCTCCCTTTCTTCTTTGTTGCAGCTTATATATGCATGCGCAAAATTGCACACTCATGTGTACATCTATACAGAGCGGCAAGTCAAAAATTACATAGAGATGGTCCCAGAGCTCTCTGGAAGAATGTTATTTATTGATTCTAGTGATAGTCACTGCTCAACAACATTTTTCAATAATAGGCCTAGAAGGCATGGGGTCATGACGAATATTACAGGGGGAGGTTTCTTTTCCAAAACTGGACTTACATGGAATATAATAAGTTAAGTCAGAGTTTAGAGGCAATGAACACTTCATTAAGGAACCCATATTTGAGTATAATTTAGAATTAGTATAAATAAAAGTAATGTAACTAATCCACTCAATTAGTGCATAAAACATGAGAACACAGATGAGGAAAATATACCGAAGTTGGTCCAAGAATAGGTAGTGGGAAAGAAAAACAAACAAATAATTAAGGGCCTAGAAAAGTGACTGGATACTAAATCAGAAACGTGGAAAAGAAAGCAGGATACCAATACCAACAAGAGGATTTCTCAGAGATGTCACCTCCATAAATACTCCGAAGCAGTTGTGCTTATCATTTATATCTGGGTGAAGATATTTTACCTTCACTGTGTAGATCACTGCCCTTCTTAAGTATTTTAACAAGCCAGAATTGTCAAGAATCTTACAAAATCCTTATTTCATTCACCTGAATAGTCTCCAAGTCACCTTGACAAGATCTAAACAATTGTTGTCTGTACTAGGGTTCAAAATTTTTAAGGAAAATAAATTTATAATTACATGAAGTGGCCCATTCCATCTTGGGTATTGACTATCTATGAAAATGTGCCTTCAGGCTAAACCTAAATTGGTCTTTAGGTTTGACTCTACATTTTCAAGTCATTCAACAGGGCAAGTTTTACTGTACACTGTGAACCACTTAAAACATATGTATTCACCTTTCCACATTTCCTTAAGAGGTCAAGTATTCCTGTGTTCTCTTCCTGTAGTTACCCATATGATAAAACTCTTAATCCTCTATATAGCCAAGAATTCTTTTCTAGAAACATTATAAAATGAGGCAGGTTATCTGTGAGTGTCACCCAGTCTTACTTACTTTAGCAAGTCAGCATATGGACTTAGATTATGCTTAGAATCAAACTGTCTTTACACAAACAAATGTTAGCAGATAGCCTGAGGATTATGGCTGCACACAGCTGTAAAGTCTCAGAAGCTGTGATAATCAGTAAAGCTCAATGAAAAACCACACAGCTACCTCCGTACTTCATGAAAGAAGTTTTATAACCCCACTATGTTTATAACTCTAATGAAATAATTGAGACAAAATTAAAATGCAACTTAATAGATTCTTCATCAACAGACATAGCAACTAAAGGTTTCACATAATAAACTTACTTCCTTATTTCCATTTTTATTTAATCTAGCCTTTCATTGTGTTAAAAACACTTAGTATAAAGTCTACCCTCCTAGCACATGTTTAGTGTAAAAAACAGCATTATAAAATCTCATAGATACAATGTTATAAAACAGGTATCTAGAATTCACCCATATTGCATAACTCTACCTTTTTTTTATCTGCTGATTACAATTCACCATTTTTTCCTCTTCCCAACTACTATTTTGCTTCTATGAATTTGGCAATTTAGATCCTCCATGTGTTCCATCCTGCAATGTAGTATTTGTCTTTCTGGTACTGGTTTATTTTGATTGGCACAATGTCCTAAAGGTTTAAACAGGTTTGTTGCTCTGTAGCAGGGTTTCCTTCTTTTGATATGACTGAACAATGCTTGAATTACAGTGTGTGTACAAAACACTATCTGTGTCCATTCACCCCCAGGTGGACATTGAAGCTGTCTTTACACTTTATTATCTATAAACAGTGTTATAGTGAATCTGAGATGTATGATTTCATTTCTGTATTATGACTGAAACTCATTTGGATTTAGACTGAACTAAGAAGAGAATTTATGATCCAAGCTTTAGTTCTGTGTTTAACCTTTTGAAAAACTCCTATACTGTATTTCATTTTTCATTAACCAAACAATTTACAAGTGTTCTATATCTTTTGATTCTCACTAACATTTGTTATGTTCTGAATCTCTAAGTACTAGGTATCCAAATAGGTATGGCTTGGCATACTATCTATCATGTTTTATATTGTACCTCCACATTGAGTGACACTTGGCATCTTTTCATATTTCTAGAGATTGTTTCTTTGGAGAAATGTCTGTTTATGGCCTCAGTTCAACTGTAATAAAATGAGTTGGTGGCACTATTGTTGTTACCACTAAACTGTAAACTAAGCCTGGCCAAATTGATAGAGCATGAGACTATGTATGACGTGTTTTAATTCAAGACCACAGTAATCTTTACACATGAGCACACACACTGAAGAATCTCACCAGGCTATTACCTTTGTTTTCATGCATTATAATCCCAATTGTTACTATAAATTTGACGTATTTATAAAGCTTCAAAATACTTTTTATTATAAAGGAAGATAATTAAATATCTAGCCAGGAGCCATCAAAATTCTCTCTAGTTACTGTGTGGTTAAAGTAACTGTTGGTACAATTTTGTTAGTCTGATACAATGATTAATTCTACTGTAACCTTAAGCTGCATTTGATTACAAACAATTTACTCAGCACCTATGACATCATGCAGTGTTCTTCAGGATCATCTCTGGTGTTGGTGGCTCTGACGTCTCATAGATAACTGGATGGATAATCCTGAAAACTAGACAACTTAATAATCTGTATGTGTTACTGCCAGTGCCATATGCAGCATTTCATCAGTTCTAAGATATACATTTTACCCAGTGTTTTAATATCTCTGTCTAGAATTTATCTCAAATTTCCCATATTTTAAACAACCAGGCAGCAGTCAAGGCAGCACCTTTTAAAAACTGCTAAATCTTCAATGTTCTTGATAGCGTCAAAGATGATTTTGTGTAGAAAATCAAGTAAGCATTGACTGAGATGAAAAATGACTCAAAGGATTCAGATTCAAAGTGTGAATAAAGATTGAGAGATTATCTTCATCAGAGGATAATGTTTCCTCCTTTATGGTTACACAAAAGCAGCATATGATATAGAGGTCTACAAAATTAGCTTCCTTTCCTATGAGCACAATGCAAAGATTCAAAGTGATAAGACAGTAACATACATTGATTTATTGTGCAGCATTTCTCCTATCTTATTGGTAAATAAATATGTTACAATAACTATCATGCTAGGATCAATGAAGGAAAGCGTATTAAACAAAATGATAAAGGGAACATAAAATAAAATGATGCTTGGACACAGTGACATGTTTACCACAGGCAAGTTTAGCAAACCTCTCAGCATTGTCGCTGTGGGTTTTCAGATTTCAGATGAGGTCTTCAGCTATTTAGACTTGGAAGCCTTCTACCATGGCCATATAGGCTTTTGAAAGGACCTCACTTCAATCAAAGTACGTCAACCTTGAGAAAAGCTGTGTGGCCCAAGATGCGTTTTTCACACAGTAAGCCCCAGAATGGTGGTTCCTAGTGTGCTTTTTAGAGGGAGCATGGACTGCCTGAGAGAAAGAGAAAGGCTACTAAGGCTTCTGCTGTAGTTGAATCACTATCTATCAGTATTAAACAGATAATTTAAAATCTGGAAATCCCAGTTTCTCATTACAAAGTAGGTATATTGATAGGACCTACCTTTTTGGTTTGCAAATGCATTCAGTGTGTTACTACTATTTGTACTACTTGTCTAGCACATAGTAATCATTGTATTAGAAATTGACATAATTTGAACTTAAGTTGATGATTACTTGTGATTTTGGGGGTTTCTGGAGTAAGTAACCTATTACTGCAGAATTGAGTATTAGATGAAGGTTCAAGGGCATTCAGATTCAATTCATTGAGATTTACTAATATTTAAGATTTCTTATAACAATACAATAAAGTTTCAATGAACTAGAAGTAGCTACAATAACAATAATCAATTAAAATTGTTGAATGTAGATTTTCAGACATCCACTCAAGCATACATTCCTCTGAGCTTAATTGTAGTCATTGAACTTAATTTTATAATGACTGTATTTAGTGAAAATGATATAAAAAGCAAATAAATTCCTTCCATTTCATTCATGCTAAATCACTTCATATTCTGAATAAGTAACTTCTCAAACTCTTCTTGCCATTTTCCCTTTGTATCTATTTAAAGACATGCAAACATAATAGGATAAAGGGTAGATTATTGAACCCAGTCTGAAAAGAAAAAAGTGGAATCTAGAAATGATAGGATAGCAGATAAATTATTGAATGTACTCTAAAAAGAAAGAAGGGGAATACAGATATGATAGGATAAAAGGGTAGATTATAGAATCTACTTTTAAAAAGCAACTACTAGTTTTAAAAAATTTTACATTGGGGGTTGGGGATTTAGCTCAGTGGTAGAGCACTTGCATAGCAAGTACAACCCCTGGGTTCAATCCTCAGCTCTGGGAAAAAAATTTCACATTGATATGGATTTTTTTATATTGATATAAATTTGAGATTATTTTTGTTAGAACATACTGTACATACATTTCTACTCTTATTTGAGCTATTGTGCCTACACAGCTCATTTAACAATGTAATGCAAATTTCTAGTCCTTGAAAGTTATTATCACTAACTTCTATATGATAAGGAAATGCAGGTGAGTAATTAGTCATCTATTACAATTAAACTTGTAGTCATGCTAGGTATGTTTTCAAGGCCAAAC
The DNA here is from genome assembly GCF_903995425.1 of Onychomys torridus. Taxonomy (NCBI): domain Eukaryota; kingdom Metazoa; phylum Chordata; class Mammalia; order Rodentia; family Cricetidae; genus Onychomys; species Onychomys torridus. The sequence goes on along the minus strand of NC_050457.1, from coordinate 29,495,621 downwards.
AGATATATTTTAGATAGATTGGTAGTCTTCAAACATTTCAGAGATCTATGGAATATGGCATTTAAGATGTTTTAATAACAGATTTTTTTTCTTTTTTATGACAATGAGACATGTCTGCTCCTGCGGGCATCAACCTACTTCAGAGAAGATGATGGACATCAAAGAAACTCCACATGGAGTTTACTTTCTTTGTGGCACAAGTAAGCAACTTGTCAAGAAAGTGTCCTTGCCTTGACTGTTGACAGTATGCTGTCCAAACTGGACAAGCAGGACAGAAAAGAAAGTGACTACACAACTTTGCCAAGACAAGGTGGGACAGTATATCATTAATCCTGTTTCACAGAGAAGTCTCTCAGATATGCTAGGCCTGTAAGCTGAAAATGGATGCCCCAACATTACAGAACAACCTTGGGTGACTTTCCAGGCAGCCAGTTGTTTCTGTCATTTCTCACATTTTTTTGGAAGTCACTTGCTTGCACTTCCTGTTTACTCAGATAATATTATTTCCTTTTCAGATTTCTGATAGAGTTGAAGACTTTATAGTTATAGTTTTCACTAAAGAGGTATAAAAGGCATTAAAAGATAGTTTTGTGAATGCAAGTTAGAACAGAAAGTGATTTAGGTACAACCTTTTGGACTCATCAAGATAGAACAGATACAGAGTATTATCTCTGAGTTTGTTAATTGTTAGTGGACTAGTCATTGTTAATGTAATTATTACTTGTAGATATTGAATATAGTTATTGTACTTACTGTATATAGTTTCTCTTATATTAGTTATAACCTTTATTTATGCAGTAAATAACCTATTATTTATTTAGAAAAAAAAAAAGGTAATATTTTGTTTGTGCTCCAGAGTGTGGAGCTAGCCAATAGAAGCCAGGCAATGGTGGCACACACCTTTAATCCAAGCACTTGGGAGGAGGAAACAGGAAGTGATAAGGCAGGATGGAGACAGGAGCTTGGCCTTCTCAGGCTGAGGATTCTGTATAGGTAAGAAGTTTCCCTAGTGGCTGACTGCTTTCCTTCTCTAATCTTTCAGCATTTACCCCAATGTCTGGTTCTAGGTTTTTGTTATTAAGACCAAATTAGTATTCATGGTACACAAACAACCAAGAAGAAGAAATATCCTAATGAGAACATCATTGAACAGTGCTATTCTAGCCCTTACCCTAGAAAGGAAGGAAAGACACTAGAATGCAACAATAAAGTATTAAAGTCACCCACATTCTTGGGGGTATGCCTCCCGTATGAGAGGTACTCTGAGTCCGGATGAATCCATAACACAAAAGGAGCTTCCTCATGTCCTACTGCTGGGTAAGGGAAGTGGGGTTCTAGAATGATCTGGCTAGATGCCTGCCTATGCAAGATACTTGTATACTGTTGACAGAAGAGGTTCTGTATTTGACTCCATTCACACTCTAATTTGGCTAAATAGACTACAGGAAGTTCATCCAAAATTTGTGTTTTCATTTTGTAGCTTTGAACACACTTTCTTTTTGGTCTTTTTCCATCAAATTTTCTACCTGATTAATTTTAGTAAGAATTTCAAAATTCAGCTCCAAAGTTATAACCTCCTACAGTTTGACCATACTAATTCCCTCAACAGCTTTGACTTTGCTCCCTTTTATGCCTTGCTATATGGTATCTCACTGCTTTAATTTTTTTTCAAGTTCAACTTTTTATTGATGCTTTGTGGATTTCACATTATGTATCTCAATTCCACTCATCTCCTGGTCCTTCTTATCTGCCCTCTATCTTTGCAATACTCCACCACACACCAGGATAAAACAGGACAAAATTTAAAAGGAAAGAGAAAAAAAAAGAAATGAAATGAAAAATCTCATTGTGGAAGTGGTAGTGTGACACAGTGAGTCACATAGTCCTTTAGTGTCACTGCTCTTATAGTGTGTGTGTGTGTGTGTGTGTGTGTGTGTGTGCACATTGTACTCATTAGCTTACTTCTCCATCTCTTCTTTAGATAGTGAGATCCTTTGAGGTACATTCTATGAACTAAACAAATGGATATCATATAGCATCAAACTAAATTATGCTTTTTGGCAGGACTTACAGAAGGGACTTTTTAATTTCAAAAATGAAAAAAATTCTCTTAACATGTTTGTTTACCATATCTTTTCTTAATTTTTTTCCTTTTTGAAAATACAATATAATTATGGCATTTCCCTCATCTGCTTCCTTCCTCCAAACACTCCTATATATCCCACTTTGTTCTCAAATGCATGGTCTCTTTTTTTTTTTTTTATTGTTGTTACATGCATTAGTCTCCATGATGTTACTTGTATATGTGCTTTCAGAACTACTTTGTGTAGGATGACCAATTGGTGTGCTTTCTCCCAGAAGACTATTTCTCCTGTTCTCAGCATTCCTTAATTGCCTGTAGTTCTTTTTGTGGGGCTGAACCCTCATTGGGTGGCCTCGCCTACTTTGACATGTTTATTGGTGTCATCTTGGTTCAGCTCTCACCTGTGTTGGTGAGACTGTTGGGTGTCCTTTTGACATTCCTAGGGAATACAACCTCACAGCCAACTCCCTGATATTCTGGCTTTTACAATCGTTTGGCCCCCTTTTCTGCACAGTCACTTGAGCCTTAAGTGTTGGAATGTTTTGAAGACATATTCATCGGAACTAGGCTCCATGGTTCTGCATTCTGATTGGTTGTGATTTTCATCTTTTGCAAACGAAAGTTTCCTTGATTTGGGGTAAAGACTACATGTAAATCTAAAGGTTCAGAGCTAGTTATTTGGAAGCTTTTTTTCTTTATTTTTGATGTGTCACATCCTTTTTCCTAGTAACTTTTGCTATAATGCTCAGCTTGAACAGGACTAATTTGAATGATTTACTCTGAGATGTACTAGGCGACATTATTCACATAAGAATTCAGAAATGTTCCATTTAGTGTGCTAAGCAAAATTGCCTTTGACATTCACACAAACTAAAGCTTTTTCATCAGCATACATTGTACTGATTTTCAAATTATAAGTGTGATTTCTGAACACCACCAGATAAGAAGCAATGCCTCTCACCTTTTTGTATGTATCTAGTCTTTGTTCCTTATCTTTATTTCCTTAGTATTTTTTTTCTGTTTCATATTTTTTCCAATCTCCAGTTTTTCCCCTTAGTAGTGTAAACAAACATTCATCAGTTCATCACCATAGTGCAGAAGAACACATAGGAAACATGATAAGTAGGAAAAAACCTACTTAAAAAGACAGATAAGGATGAAAACTTCCTTAAGAGGAAAAAAAAAGAAGATACTTTTACTGATGAATGATTTAATGTCTCACCCTATTGCAAAGTTAGTATTACCACCATACCAAGTTGAATTACTTAGAGAAAAGAAAGCTACTTTATATTTTTTAAATCTGTTTGAACCAAAGCTGAATTCTTTTAGATTGGCCAATTGGTTGTAGATGGGAATTTTGAAAGTTTCCAGTAAGCACAATAGTGAGACATTGCTTTCCACTGACTGTTCAATCAGCACAAAAGAGAACTCGTAAACAATCATTTCCAGAAGATTGTTTAAAAGCAACTCCAAAGGAGTATTTTCAAGAATTTTAAATACAACGGAATATTTTTCCATATCATTTAAAAAATTTTCTATAGTTATCACAATCTTTTCTACAGAGCATCCTACAGTATGGGACTTTAAGTTATTGGAAGTCTTTCTCTAGAAGCTTAGCTTTTAAGCTTTTACTACAACTTCACAGTCTGAGCAATGGTTGAGTTCCTAAGGACCAGTTATCTTAAACTATGCTTAAATACTCAGATATTTTCATTATATTCATATTATATATATATATTTCATATTATACTTTCATTTCAAATTGAACCATAAAAATAGCACTATTTTAAAAGGTAAAAACAGTTGAATATTGGTATTTTATATAGTAAAATCTTGAGTAGAATGCATTATATACACATGTATATTATTTTAGACTTTAGATTTGTATTAGGGCTCTCTAGAGTGACAGAACTTATAGAATGGAATGAATCTCTCTCTCTCTCTCTCTCTCTCTCTCTCTCTCTCTCTGTCTTGCTGCATAGCCATACAAAGATGATTCTAATTTTTGTGAATTCTATCCTATACTTCTCATAATAGTATGTGACAAATAAACTCATTTTTTTCTCAACCTTCAAATACAAGGAATACAAAATTCTCAAAAGTGGATTGGGTAGCAAAAACAAGATGACAAAAGAAATGGAGAAACTACAGATATATAAATGATGATAGGTGATGCAAAAATGAAAATTGGATCAAAAAATTGGTGTTAGTAGCAATAGCATTAAAGTATTAATAATGCTAACCCAACAATGTTGGCCAATTCCAACTTGCATATTTGTCAAGAAAATTGAACATCTTAAGCAGGTTTAATTCTTTCTAACCAATCTGAAGGTATGTAAGCTAGAAATCTCAGAAAACAGGCTTCTCTATTTAATATTTGGTGATGGATGGATCCAGATAGACCTAGCTTTTGGATATCCTTTTACTAGGCCAAATACTTTAGAGGTATATGTTATGGAATATTAGCTTAAGATGTGTTACATTCATTTATGCCATGGAATATTTGTTTAATGATGCAAAGATATACTGCATTCTTTCATGTTGCATTTGTTTAACTCTGTGAAGCTGTGTTACTTTGCCTGCCTAAAACACCTGCTTGAACTAATAGAGAGCTGAATAACCAGTAGCTGGGCAGGAGAGAGAGATAGGCAGGGCTGGTGGGCAGAGAGAATAAATAGGAGGGGAAATCTAAAGAGGAGAGCAAGGAGTGATAAAGGGGAAGGAAAGGAGAATGCCAGAGGCCAGTCACCCAGCTACACAGCCAGCCACAGAATAAGAATGAAAGAAAGAATATAGAATAAAGAAAGGTGAAAAAATACCAGAGGCAAAACATAGTTAAAGAGAAATGAGATAATTTCATTCAGAAGATCTGGCTAGAAATAAACCAAACTAAGACCCAGTGTTCATAAGTAAAAATAAAAGAATAAGTCATCATGTATTTATGTGGGATCTGGGTGGCAGGCCCCCAAAGAGGAAAAAAAAAAACTACAGGTGTATAAGGATGTTACCTGAAAGTCCTAGAAAGCATTTTAAACTTTTAAGGTGAATGTCACCACATAAGATGATTTTGAAAAAAAAAAATGCACTTGTAAAAGCTTTACCCTCCACACTAGTTGCTCCTCTTAAAGAGTAATGACATTCAAAGCATTGTGTTCCCCAGGGAGCTGAAATAATGCATCTCATACTCACATCTGATCTTACTGAAGTAAAAAAAAAAATCAAAGTTTTCATTTTCCCTCAGTGGTTGTGCAAAGTAAATTACTAACATTGTTAAAAACATGTAATATAAGAAGTAAAATGATGCTTAAGCTGTGTTTTTGAGCCAAAATTAATGTTTTTTTCTGAGATTTTCAATTAGTAATTTTTATTTTTTGACAATTTCACACAGGAAAACTATATGTTCATCATTTATAACCCTTCATCTCCCCCTCATACTCCTGTCACATCTCCCTACTCCTTCTACTCCTTCTCAATTTTATGATCTCTTCTATAATTATTATTATTGCATATATGTGTGAGTGGGGAGTGTGTGTGTGTGTGTGTGTGTGTGTGTGTGTGTGTGTGACCTACTGAGCCCATTTGGTTTTGCTCTTATATACATGTGTTTAGAGATGACTGATTGGTATTGGACAACCTGTCAAAGTGCTGGTATTGAGAGAAAATTAATTCAGCCTCTTTCAACAGCCATGTATTGCCTGTATCTCTTCAAGTAGGTGTGAAGCCTATTGAAATTTCCCCTTTATTGTTGGTGTATTAACTGGTGCTATAATTATGAAGGTCTTATTTAAGCAGCAATATGTTGTAGGTTGTTTATTACTCTTTGGCTTTTTTGGGGGGCCCACCACCAAGCTCCCAAATAAATCACATGGAGGCTTATTCTTTCTTAAGAATGTTCAGCCTTAGTTTGGCTTATTTCTAGCCAGGTTTTCTTAACTTAAATTATCCTGTCTACTTCTTGCCTCTGGGCATTTACCTTTCTCTATTTTATATATCTGTCTTTACTTTTTACTCCATGTCTGGCTGTGTGGCTGTGTGGCTTGCTCCTGGTGTTCTCCTTCTTCTTTTGTTTTCCTATTTTCTTTATCTCACTCCTGATATCTTCTTCCCAGATTTCTCCTTCTATTTATTCTCTTTGCCTGTCAGCCCCACCTATCCTTTCTCCTGCCTGGTTATTGGCAGTTCAGCTCTTTATGAGACCAATAGTGTATTTTAGACAGGCAAAGTGATACAGCTTCACAGTTAAACAAATGCAGCATAAAACAATGCAACCCATCTTTGCATCATTAAACAAACATTCAATAGCATAAAGAGTAACATATCTTAAGATAATATTCTACAACAGCCACATGGTTGAGAAATCATGAGTACAGCTCCACTCTCTTATCTGTCTTATTTGTGACACTATCCAGCAACAGGCACCCTGATCCACTTTTTCTTACAATCTTTCTGCCCATTGTGCCACAATGCTCCCTGTGCTTTGGGTGTATAGGTTGCATTGTTCATATGCCAGTTGGTACTAGAATATTCACAGACACTTAGTCTCTGATTTGATCAGATGCTACTCAGATAAGCATCTTTGTTGAAGGGAGAGAGCTATACTTAATCTGTGGGTATGAAGATACGTATTTAGAACACAGTTACAAATTGCATTAGTTTTGACAAACAATAGTGTAGTAGTAGAGCTTTAGGATCTATTATCTCTTTAACCACGAGTAGCTGAGTAGGTTTCCATTATCCTGTGTGTATTTGTGCTTATTGATTGGGCTTTAAGGCCAATTATATAGCTACGAGTTACTCCCAAGAGAATACTGCCACTATTGCACCACTGGGGGTATCTGCCCTCTGCAAGGGCAGCAAGCACTCTTATCCACTGAGAAATCTCTCTAGATCCTAGTGAAGAGGTTTTAAATCCAATGGCATTTTGATTTTTCATGAATTGTTTCACATCATTTGGACACTTATTAATATGTAAATCTTCTTCATCCATATGGGTGTATTATTGATTAAAGTTCACAGAAATTTAAAACTATAGTGATATTTTATTTGTATTGAAATGTGATTTTATTTGTATGTTAATAAAGTTGCCTTGAGGTCAGAGCAAGCCAGAGCAGAAGCTGGGCGGTAGTGGTGCATGCCTTTAATCCCAGCACTTGGGAGGCAGAGCTAGGTAGATCTCTGTGTGTTCAAGGACACAGCCAGCATGGCAGACACACGCCTTTAATCTCGATACCGATCATAGAAGACCTGGATATCTGTACAAACAAGCAGTGATGAGGAGGTCATGTGGCTGGGTTTACAACCAATGGGAAAACAGAACAGAAAATCTATAAAAAAAGATAGGACACAGAGAGGTAGCTCTCTTGCGGAGAGGAAGAACAGCAGAAGCAGTGAAGGGTAAGGTTTTCCGCTCTTGCTCTGACCTCGCGGTTTTTAACTCTGCAATTGATTCTGTGTTTCTTATTTAACAAGCCTGTTACATCTACATAAAACAGATTACAAAAAAGCATATCTTGTGGCATGCATTGAGACAGAAAAACAAAGACACCAGCATGCTTATCCATGTACAGTAAGAGCAAAGAAGGTTTTCGTTTTTGTTGTTGTTGTTTTGTTTTGTTTTGTCTCAAACACAATTTACATTGCCCAATCATTGCCCTAATGTTCAGGGGAACAAGGTTAGTTTCCTGACTTGCTTTTCTTCAGTGAGAGATCTCACAGCAATCCTGTCAATTCCAGTGGAGAATGATGACTTCTCATTTGATTTAAGATGAGAATATGAGCTAAGTAAATGTAGGAATGCAGCACATCGCTGACCACACTGGATTCACTTTGCATGATGTGGCTTTATCTGCACTTGCATCCTTCTTTTCTCGGTCTGGCTCTTCTCTGTTTCTCTGGTTGCTAGCCTCTATTAAATAGCTATAGATGTAAGTCCACTAGGACGTGTGTGTCTTCATAGTCCTGCCACTTTCCTAAAAAGGTTCCTATTCTCCTCAGGGACAATGAAGGAACTAAGAACACCTTTTCATTTATTCTTTCTCATGTACTTTCTCAATAAATAGTTAAGTCAATAAGCAGTGTTGTCAAGCTCTAGATGTGGCCTAGTCAGTAGTTAAATAATTAGGGGAAGATCCAACCTATACTTACATACTTAAATAAAAGTATGGCCTTAGAAAGCCACCTGAAAGAAAAGAAGTGAGTCACAGCTTTGGGAGGTTTCTCCCCTTGCCTATGTTTACTGCAAAAAGAAAAACAAACAACAGCAACGTAAAGCATCTTACCTGCATACTCCCTAGATGTGATGCAGACAATTTAAAATGAGACCTCACTAATGTTTTGCAATGCAGCAGGACCACCACGCCTTTAACAGCCTTGGCTTGGAGACCTGGCTGAAAATCATTGAAGGCTACATGTACCCTTCTGCTTGTCAATGTGTAGAAAGATCTATTATCCAACTCAGTCTTGTTAGCACAACAGGCTAAACAGACTCATTTATTTAATGTCGAGCTGCAGCAATATGAACATTCTTGCCTTTGTAGACAGCAATTACTAAGCATAAGGCAATTAAAAAACAGCCTCCAATACAAACAGTAGCCACAATTACCTGTCACCATATACTGAGGTCAAAATTACCTTATTTATTAAAGCCTAAGTGTTATGTCATTCACCCTGTTTGGTTAGGGTTTCTATTGCTGTGAAGAGACACCATGACCAAGGCAACTTTTAAAAAGGAAAATCATTAATGGGAGAAAGGACTGGCTTACAGTTTCAGAGGTTTAGTCCATTATTATCATGGTGAGAAGCATGGCAACATGTAAGCAGACATAGTGCTAGAGAAGCAGCTGAGAGTTCGAAGTCTTGATCCACAGGCAACAATGAATGAACTGTCACACTGAACATGGCCAGAGCATATATGAGACCTCAAAGCCCACTCCAACAAGGCCACACATCCTAATAATCCCTATGGGCTAAGCATTCAAACATATGGGTCTATGGGGGCCATACCTATTCAAACCACAATGACCCACAAAGTGCCTATATTTGGTCCTACAAATCCAAATCTTTCTGTGTTTCTTTATCTTTAAGTATATGCATAACACAATATGATCACATAACATAATTAAATAAATATTCTGAACCCTAGTACATAATAACTGAAGTAGCAATACAAGTGTCTTACTCATTCCTAGGGTATGATGTCTCTTACTACAGAGCTATTTGAAATGTTTTCTTCGCACTATCATACAGAATGCCCCAACCTGTAGGAACAGCTAGAACTAAATAACATTTATTTCTTTAATTAAAATATTCAAGATTGCTGACTTGCTATTACCTAGAGTAAAGAAAAGGGAAAATTAAACACCATAATTTAAAATTTTTATCAGATTAGCTCTACCAAATGAGACAGGTGAATGGGACCAATGCCCATTCCACCAATCCCTCAGCTCAGTTCTTATCCTTGATATATAGTGAGGAAGAGCAATTATAGGGCATGCAATTCTAGCCTATATTGATTCACATTTCATCAGTTGGGAGACAAGCTAACTCCAGAAATGTCTGAATGGCTCATGAACTTCAGGGAGGTGACATATCATTTTAAACAATCAAACTTGAATTTGACATAAGCCTTTGTTTCTTTAAAAAAAAATAAAAGAGTCATAATCTTATCCTGTGATTTTTTATGTGTATTCTTTTATCATATTACTAAAATTTTTCTATATCTTATTATAATTAGACATTAAGTTAATCAAGTAGCTTTCTGCTATTGGCCTTATAATTCAGAACAAATACTTAAAATAATGTATCAATTTCTTTTTCTGCAACATTTATTTTCTAGAGAAAAAGCACACTTTGACACTTGCATCTCCAAATTCTGTGACCTTGTCAAGAGATAGGGGAAGTAAAAGGAGGTCACTATCATCCTGCAAAAGGACATTTAAAGGTGATTGTATGCCTGCTGCATTGGACTTTGTTCTGAAGTATTTGCAGTCTTTTTTTTTTTTTTTTTTTTTTTTTTTTACCCTGGGCTTTATCTACATGACCTCACAATTCACCTACCTCTTTTTCTTTACATTTTCTTGTCTCCAGATGAAGAGTTAGCAGGTATAATCTCTGGGATACTTCTTGTGCCAAAACACTGAAAGCCCATATATAATTCTTCTATACACACTGTTTCATAGTCATCTAGAATTAAAAATATAGACTCTGGCTTATAAAGTTACCTATTAGTGGAGAATTGAGCACAAAACAAAGGAGAGTATTCAAGGAGATGAAATCTATGTGACTTTTTGGAATTCATGCATTACTGTGGGAATGTAAAGGGTAAAATCATAGCAGAAAACAATACAGAAGTTCCTTGTCACCCAGCTATCTACCTGTGGAAAGTTATACTAAAAAAGAAATCAAATGAAGATCTTAGGATTATATTTGTACTGTGCTTTCATTGCGATATGATTTATAATATCCAAGATGTAGGAAGAACAAATATCTTCCCACATATGGATGAATGGATAAAGAAAATATACAACACATGAAATGTAATATTACTTTGTCTTTTACCAAAAAAGACACTTTATCTATATGCAACAATATTGTCAACGAAGAGCATTGTATAAATAAAAATAAAATAATCATCAAAAGACAAATACTGCATTATTCCATTTATTGTAGGCATTTGATTTTCAAATTTATAGACATGGAATATAGAATGGTGGTCAACAAAGGACGATGGGACAAACAAATGAGACTTCCTGGCAAGATAAGTAACTGGGAGAGATCTGCTGTACAACATTCGGCTTGGAGCCAGCAATATTATACTATGTGCTTCAAATTTATTGAGATGATATTCTTCACGGCCTATGCTCATATCCTAATAAAATAATGGGTGAAAGTAAAGAGATAGAAAGTGAAGTGTGAGGAGAGAAAACGTTGGGTATAGAAAGACCAGGACAGGGAGATGAGAGGGAGCAAGATTGGAGGTGGAGGAAGGAAGGGATGGAGGGCAGATAGGCAGAAAAGACCGCTGTCTCTGTCAAATTTAAGAGCCTGACTCCCATGTGTAATTATTCACTAAGTATGAATTCATTAATTATTTAATGAAAAAGATGACCTAATCACATTGACCAGCATCCCCTCTAACATGTCTTTATTTCTGGTAGTAAGAAAGGGGAAGGAAAAACAAGATTAACACCAATATAAACTTAAATACTATGGGCATATATTTTTTCTCCTTTTTTATTTATTATATTTGTGTTTTAATTTTACTCATCAGCCATGGGTTCCCCTGTCCTCCCCCCACCCGCCTCTGCCTCCATCTTCCCTTCAGCCCCTCCCCTCCATTCTCATCTCCTCCAGGGCCACGACTCCCCTGGGGATTCAATTCATCCTGGTGGATTCAGTACATATTAGACCACCTTGTGGCATAAATTATTCCTATTGGAAGTGTTATTGTTTTCCTTACATAATTAAATGTCATTTATTAAAATAATAACTAATGAAACATTAAAGGTGGCTTAAATGCAATTAGTATCCCTGATTTCTCCATTAAATTCCTTATAACTATGGTAATTTAAATTTATTATAGATTTGAGAAATGTAATGTTATTTGAATGCTATTCTGGAAAAGTCACCAGGGGAAGGCTTCTCGAGAGGGATGCCACACTGCTCACTTTAAACTGTAAAATACTCCTATGCAGGAACCGTTTCTTCCCCATCCCCTTTCAATGTAAAATCAGTTTTTATTGTGTGCTTTATGAGACATTGTAACAGAAATATCAGTACCCAGAAATTCAGAATCCCACAAACAGACAAAGTTACCCAACTGTCACATATATGCATAGGGCCCAGGTCAGTCTCATGCAGGTTCTCTGGTTGTTGATTCAGACTCTGAGTTCCCATGAGCCAGGCTAGCCATTTCTGTGAGTTTTCCTCTGATGTCCTTGATCCCCCTCTATCTCCCACAATCCCTTGTCCCTCTCCTCAGCAGGACTCCTGAAGCTAGGCCCATCAGTCACTATTTGTGGGACTCCCATCAATGGAAGCAGGGTCTGTCCCTGGTGCTTTGACTGGCTCATGCTGGATTGACTTGCCCAGCCTGAACACAAGGGGAGGTGTTGGTCTTATGACAGTTTGACATGCCATGCTTTGCTGATGCCCATGGGAGGTTGTCCCTTTCTGAGAGAATCCAGAGGAGAAGTGGGTTGAGGGGTGTGACAGAGGGAAGATGGGGTATTGGTGAAATTATTAAGGCCACTCCATGTAGTTAAAAGGGAAGTCTATTTTGTGGGGTAACTTACAAATGAAAGGATAGGTTGTAGGATCTGGCAAAGGTATGGCGCAGTCTGGCAGTGTTCTCTGGAGAACTCTGTTCGGTCTACCTCCAGCGTCCAGGGTCCCCGAACCAAGAGAGACCTCTCCTCTCGATCCTGGGTCTTCAGCTTCCTCCTCCACCCTGCCTTGTGGGCGTGACCATTATCAAAGCCTCAGTGGGGGTTGGAACTTCCAGGCCAAGTCTGGGATGGCTACCCACTACAGTGGGGGAAGAGAGTGGAAGGAGAGGAGGGGAGGGGAGGCTGCTGTAGGAAAGTAAAATAAATAAATTAAAAAAGAAATTGAGAATCCCTGTCTAAAGTGTGGTAGCCAGCTGTGGCAACTGTTTTAATGATGAGCCCTCAGTTTTCTCTTCCATTACTGACTCACCCAAATAGCCATAGTTAGTGTGGATATAGCATGGACAGAAACTTCTTTGAGCTGAGCTGAACAGACAAGATTTAGTAAGTTCATAGGGAACTTACATATAGAATTTCAGGGCTAATGTATCTCTAGTGGCCCAAATAAAAAGAGGTTGAATCCCAGAGGTCCACCTGCAAATGTTAGTGTCTGTGTTTCACTTGCTCCAAGCAGACAATTGACACTTGCCCTTGAGCATTCTTGACAGGTGTATCTTATGTAAGAAATTAATTAGTCATCATTTATAAGGCATTCAAACATATGTAGAATTGCACATAAGTCAGAAAGTGTCATAGGTGTTTCTTGACAAGGCTAGAAGCTAGGAAAGAGTTGTAACGCTACAGACAGAGTTTGTAATCAACTGGGAGTGGTGGTGGTGCATTGCCATGAACTTCACCACTCTGAAAGCAGAGGCAAGCAGATCTCACTGAGTTTGATCCCAAGCATAGTCTAGAATACAGAGTACTATGTCAGTCAGGGTATCATAGTGATATCCTGTGTTAAGGTTAGGGATGTGATGGGAGATAAGAAAGACAGCCAAGGCATATCAAAACTTGATCAATGAAGCATTAGAGTCAAGTAAAAGAATAAACACACATCTGATGTAATGATTTGTGGAGGGCTTCCTAAAGGAGGTGCCATCTAGGCTCAGCCCTGTTGGATACAGTTTGGAATCCTGAGATGGAAGGAATGGTGATTTCAAAGCTGGAGAATCAAGAACTTTCTGCTACGAAGACTTGGCTCAGCAGAGGAAAAAAAAAGCTGCACTGAATAGTCATATCCACTGCCAGAGGGAAGAGAAGTCAGGGAGACATTGTATCTTGTTCCTAAGTGTGCAGGAAGTGTGTACTTTAGAGAAACAGGGTTCAGGGTAAGTTATTGAACACAAGGATCAGAACGTCTCTGCCTTTTCCCTTTCTTTCTTTCTTTCTTTCTTTCTTTCTTCTTTCTTCTTCTCTCTCTCTCTCTCTCTCTCTCTCTCTCTCTCTCTCTCTCTCCCTCCCTCCCTCCCTCCCTCCCTCCCTTCCTTCCTTCCTTCCTTCCTTCCTTCCTTCCTTCCTTTCATTCTTCCTCTTTTCCCCTCTCTCTTTATTTCTCTTTTATGATATCATCTCAATATGTCATCCAGGTGGGTTTTAAACTCAGCTTTTTTCCATTGACTCCCAAGAACTGAGAATTTGCTCATTCACTCTCATGTCTAACAATGAGTTTTCTTTTGTCTATTCCATTGTAGCAGGTAAGTAAAAATTCATTTTGATGATGATAACCATGAATGGATATTAATACAATTAATCAACCAGTGACACAGAAATTCTAAAGCTTTGATTCCCACAGTCTCTCATATCAAACCCTAGGTGAAACAAACTGTTTATTCTTGAGAATGAAAATTGTTCATGCATTGACTTATTTGCATGCTGTCTGTAAACGGTGGCAGTTACTGAATCTCATCAGACCTACTCAAAATTCTGTAGCTTAAAAATGACAATCATGTATTATTGTAGTTTAATAATCTAAGAATTGGCTGGGGATCAGCTACTCTAAATTGCATTTGCCTGATTTCAATTTGATTTACTCATTCCTCTGCTGGATGGGCATGGCTAGGGAATGTAAGCTGTGACAGTGTGTCTCGGGTTTCTCTTTTCTTGTTCCTGTAACTGCTGGACTAGTCTGGAAATTCTTCTCTTTGTGATCATAGTGACTCACTAAAACATTCACTAAGTCCTCTAAAAGTCAGTTCTCAGGTCACCGGGCCTGATAGCAGTGGATAGTGATGAAAAGAGAGGCTGAAGATTTGGGCCTTTAATGAAAATTCTTACATTGATCATGTATCAGTAGTAACGTGACAGCATCATGTAATTTGCTTAAAAACTTCATCACTGCTTTTTTATCTCTGCTGTTTTGACAAATGTCAGAGATGTGGTCTGTATGCAACAGAGAGAATGGGATCCTTTTGAGGAGCGGATACCCCTGGAGAGCTCTGCTCGGTCTACTGCTCCACAGTAAACCTACCTTCAGCTTTTGTCTCAGTTCTGCCATTTCCTTTGGCAATCAAAGTATTAGACTTCCTCTCTCTCACCCAAGTCCCTGACTATGATACTATCCCCTATTTTCTTTAACCTACAGTTAAATATCATATTATTAATTAGACACAAACACCAGACTACATCTCCCTGGACTTTTCATCCTTTATGCGTCTAGATCCTTACATATGTGATCACCTACAGACATACTAATCACTCCCAATAGCTCCTAGGAGGCCCACTATTGCAAAATTCCTGCTTCCTAACCATAACTTCCATGCTACTTGTATTCTTTTATGTCCATAAATTTCACCTTCCCTTAGTTTTCTACTTCTTTCTCCTTGAGCACTCCTCTCTGTATCTATTGTGGGTCTAAAGTTGAACTACTTTCATATGATTATTTGAATATCATTCCTAGGCCACTAAGAACAGCTGACAAATGACACACAATCTGCATTTAGAGTGGCTTAAGTGTAGTGGATAGGCATCCCAGCATTGGCCTGGAAGTTCCAACCCCCACTGAGGCTTCGGTAATGGTCACACCCACAAGGCGGGGCAGAGGAGGAAGAGAAGACGAAGGATCGGGAAGAACTCACTCTCTTGGTTCCGGGACGCCGGACGCGAGAGGTGGACCGAGCAGAGTTCTCCAGAGAACGCCGCCGCCGGACTACCCTCTACCTTGCCAGACTCTGCGACCTACCCCTTCATTTGTAAGTTACCCCACAAAATAAACTTCCCTTTTAACTACGTGGAGTGGCCTTAATAATTCCACCAATACTTAAGAGTTATTTAGCACATACTTCAGATGTTCACAATAAAATCCATTCGTTCCCTGCTTTTTAACTAATATCAGCATTGACAGCATCTTCTGTATGAAAATTCATACATACTAGAAATATTTTTTATATATACATTTTTTCTTTTGCCTGTTGAATCAAGACACTGTGAAAGTCATGGCTCAACTGCTGGAAGGTTCTTTGTCCATTTCATTTTGCCTTTCCAGTCTATAGACCACCCTGTGTATGCCTTCTTTATGTTAACCCAAGAAAATAAAAGAATCCACCAATTGATCTCCCTTTTTAATAACATTTTTATTTCTAATATATCCAAACAACAGAAGAGTCTTCCAAAATTTACTGAATCACAATTTCTTCCCTTCTGAAGCCATATGTGGTTCTTTATAGTCCAACTATTTAAAAATATATTCATTTTTAAAAAAATATACTCATTTTTTCCCTTACAGATCTCTTGCATTATATTTTCTGATTGTGTTTTTATAGGTTTCCTCTGTGTGTGAAAGCATGTGTTGCAGCATATGTATGTGTTTTGGGGGCTTTTTCTTTGCCTCTTCTTTTTTATTTTGTATTTATTTGTTGGCATTGTCCTATTCTGATTTGTTTGTTTTATTTTGTTTATTATTAATTATATACATGTCTGTTTCATAATGAGAGAGAGAAAGAAAGGGTATGGATTTGAGTGGTTGGGGAAGTGGGGAGGATCTGGGAGAAGTTGAGGGAGGAAAAAAACTATAATCAGAAGATAATGTATGAAAAAAATATATTTTCAACAAAAATGTGTGTATTCTTATGAAACACATTGTTTTCTTAAAATTATAAAAAGTGCAGATTTATGAGATAAAAAGTTAATCCAGAGATAACTTTCTTTGACTTGGGAGTGGAAGTAGTTATATCTTAGTTCCTTTTCCTCAAAGAAGATAATTCCTGAGTTTTCACTATAGAAGCCTTTGACCCTGTAAAGGTTACTTTAGCTCCTAAAAAACTTTCATGACTTGGTAACACTTTCCATTTCTGATGTTATTTCTCAGTATTTTATTCTGTGGGTCCTCTGTTGAGTACTGAACAGGTCTGTTACCAAACCTGCCATCTAGCTATCTGACCCATTCCTTCCCTAATGCTAGAATTACTCCAGAGTTGCATTATAATGTATGGAGATAACCAAAGATCTTCAGATGTACCATAAAATGTTGATTGCTACACAAAATGTGTTTTCACATTCAATTAGAATAATCTTTCAAATAAAGTATGTGGTAACAAGTAAAGAAATGGAAGTATTACAACACGATCTACTTAGATAATGCCAAAACATTGTCATGTAAGAATAAACACAGGGCATTATAGAATTTTATCTTACAGAACACAGTGCTTTAATAATACTACAAGGTAGTACACAAACACAGTGTCTGTAGATTGATGGATATCTAGGTTCTTCCAGTTCTTTCAAATCCTCTCTCAAATGCTACCTTGTATCTAAAAAGTTTTCCCTAATACTTTCTGAAAAATATTCTTTCAAATTCTACAGGCCATTGAGCCTTTTGGTTCAAAGGGATCCCAATTTGTATTGCACTATACTTAATTGCAAACAATAATATCCATAAAGAAAATGTAAACTTGTTGAGAAACATTGTCCTTTGTTTAACATTATGTCTAAACAAATCATATTGTGGCTAAGACAGAAGCTCAAAAACATTTAGTGACTGAGTGATAAAAAAAAAAAAATCAGCATGGTCCTTGGGTGAGTAGTTATGATTAAAAAAAAAAAAACCACATATCCAATCAATTGACTTTCTCACAAGGTAGCATGTCATAATTCTTCACAGCTTCTTATTTTCCAATCTCCCTACTTAGTTTATTCTCACCCTAGATAATGTTTAGGTCCAGAAATATCTAAAACAAAACTTCTAAGCTTCCAGAAACACTTGTCCACTTTCAGGATCAATGTGAAAACAGATGCATTTCTTAAACCCTATAGAATCTTGAGCATATATAGATTGGTGACCTCTGGTTTCAGGAGTAAAATTGAATATGCTAAGTTAACATCTGAAGAAGTTCTGGTGAACATTTACATGCTTCAGACTTAGGGTCTAACATTTCCCTTTGTCATTTTCTCTTTGCCAAACACTGAGGCTTTGAGAGGTTGTAGCTCATCTACTCACACGAGTGTACCTATCAGCATCTTATTGCTCTGAACAATATCTGAGGAAACTTAAGGATTTATTCTGGCTCAAGGTTTAAGAGATTCTAGTTGATGGCTGCCTGGGTCCCTTGCTGTAGATCTGTAATGGTATAGAACATCGTGGTGACAAACAGTAGGTAACAGAGAGAAAATTTTCTTCTTACCTGATGGCAGTGTTAACAGAATGAGAGACACACCAGAAGAAACAAGATATGTCTTTGCAGATTGGAGAACATGCCGCCTCAAGCTGGCCACTTCTTACTCTCCACAACCTCCCAATAATGATATTTTATCAATTCACATTTTTAATCCATCTTGCTAATCAACTGATAAAATAATAAATATCACCATTCGGTCACTGGATCCACCATAGGGGGAACCATGGCTTCAGTGCATGAGCCTTTGGGCAGACATTTAACATTCAAACTATAATACCACATTAGTCTCATACACTATTTTTCTTTTTCTTCTTTTGCATTCAATTTCTTGACAGGATAATGGATCCCACTGTCATTTTTTTCTAGTAATCATGCATCAATCTACTCAATATTCAATGTTCTTTTGCTGTTGCTCACTCTGCCTTTGCCATGTGGATTTACATTCTGTAAGTAATCTCTTTATTACTATTTTAGTTGAGGTTCACAGAGGACAGAGCTAAAATGTATGTGCAGTATTCCATTTTAGGCTGAAAAGGCTATGTTTCCTCAGTGGTTACAATCATAATTACTATATTTGCAGCTTAACTATTTAAAAGTGCACAATTTAGTGCTATCAATTACACTGGCAATGCTGTACAACTACTGTTATTTCCAAATATTTTCAACTATAACAAAACATGATGTTCATTAGCAGTAATTCCAAATTCTCTCCACCTTCTTGTGATCTATAATTTACTTTCTCCTCTATTGGGCAACCTATCATAGATATTTGATAGAAGCACATCATAAAGATTTTGTCCTTATGAGTCTATATTATTTCTCCTTGAACTAGATTTTCAAGTTGTTGGGATTGTCTGTCTGTCTGTCTGTCTGTCTGTTTGTTTGTTTGTTTGTTTCAACATGAGGAAACATCTTTCCTCTCTGTGGATGAGGGGTGTCCTCTTATCTGTGTGCCATCTTTTCTTTATCCATTTGTCTTTCAATGAATGCTTGCTTCACAGTCACTTGTAAACTTGCCATGAGAAGTGAGTGGTATACACATAGTTTTGCTAGTTGTTGTTTTCAATTATTTTAATGTATTTAGGAATCGTAGTGATCATCACCTGTTTCCTCCATTTAACTTTTCAAGGACCCAATGGGCTAGTTACACAAGAACTAAAAGCATCTTCTAAACTCAACAGCAGTGGAATGAGATTCTGATTTCTTTCTTTTGCTGAACATCTTTATTATTTTTCTACTAAAAATATTAAAGTCATTCTAGTAAGTATGATCTTGTATCATTCATTAATTTTAACTTGTGTTTCTCAAATGTATGACATTACACATTTTTTACATGCCTAGAAGTGAACTATGTAGCTTCTAAAAAACATTTGTTTATTTGCTTTGTTGGAGGGCACATACATGCCATGGTGTAGAGATCAGATGACAATGGGGACAGGGTGGTCTATTCTACTCCATGGGTCCTGAGGATCAGACTCAGGCCATCAGGATTACTAGAAAACACCTTTTCCTACTGAGCAAAATGATGGAGCATTTATGTAGCTTTTTCTTTTTCAAGGAAATGTCTACCCAATTTATTTTCCCATCTTGAAAGTCTATATTATTGGGTTTAGCTCCTTTTTATAATCTCGATACAAAACTCTTTTCATATATGCTTTAAGTTTTTTGTACCATTTTGTGGTTACTTTTTTTTCTTTCTGTATGGTCTTTTGTTTTAGAAAATATAAAAAAAATTTTTTTTAAAGATTTATTTATTTATTTATTATATACACAGAAGAGGGCACCAGATCTCATTACAGGTGGTTGTGAGCCACCATGTGGTTGCTGGGAATTGAACTCAGGACCTCTGGAAGAGTAGTCAGTGCTCTTAACCTGTGAGCCATCTCTCCAGCCCTAGAAAGTATAAAATTTTAATGACAATCATTTTGTAGTTTGCCATGTGCTTTTTTTTGTTATATATCAGAAAACACTGCCAAAGGAAAGCCAAGATTTTTCCTATGATTGCCTCTAAGAGTTTAATCATATTAGCTATTGCATTTGAGTAAATGTTTTTTTTGTATTGCAAAGTTCAACTTTAATTTTCACCTGTGGACATTTAATTTTCAAAGCATCATGTGTTTCTGGAAACAGTTCCTAAGAGATAGCATTTACTTAGGCTATCAAATTAATTGAGCAATGGTCAGATGTAGTACAGATGAAGCAAAACTGCCTACATTGGCATGAGCCATTCATGACCACAAAGAAATCAACTCTATGTATGCAGTCTAAAATAAAGTCTTCCTAATGGTAGACCTGACTCTATTCCCCCGCACTCTATAAGAAAGGAGTTATTTTAGGCCACAGGTCATCTTTTGGTGCTTAATGGCAATGCCTATTATAAAAAGATTAGCTGCAGTTTTTCCAGAGGCTGGGCAATGTGAGCAAATGTCCATTTGACCCAGATGAGGCATCAATGCCAGCCCAAAGAAATGATTCCACTCCAGTCTAGCTTGGTGAATCAGTGTTTGTTTTCCTTATTTACAGTATTGTGGGTGACTCAAAGGCATCCACATCATCAAGAAGCTCACCGTAGCATGAAGACTTCTCTCTCCTGGCAACTATTTACTTGTCAGTTGAATTCAGTGAACTTTTTGTGGATCTTATAACTTGCCTGAGCTTCAAGGGTCTCCTGAGTCTTATTAGCCTTGGCTCTCCAGGAGGGAATGTTTCAACTTAGAAGAAACACCTTCATAATATATATTTGTGATATAAATTTGTGTTTATACTTTGGCACCCACTTTATGTAGATTGTGCTGGATGGTTTTATCAATTTGATTAAAAACCTAGACATATCTGGGAAGAAGAAACCTTAACTGAGAAAATGCCTCCATAATATTAGACTGTAAGGCAAGCTCATGGGGCATTTTCTTGATTAATGATTGATAGGAGAGGGATAAGTCCACTGTGGGAGGTGGCACCCTTAGGCAGCTGATCTAGGGTATGTCAGGAAGCTTGCTTTAGCAAACTATGAAAAAAAAAATAAAACAAAAAACAAAAACAGGAATTAGCCATTTCTCCCTGGCTTCTTCTTCAGTACCTGCCTCCAGGTTTCTGCCTGGAGTTCCTGTCTGAAACTCTTGCTCTGTTTCCACGGAATGATAGACCTGTAAGATGAAACAAACTTGTTCCTCACCAATTTTTTTAGCTGTTTATCACAGCAATAGAAAAATATATTTAAGGATTTTTGATATTTTTGCATATATATTCATATAAAAATCTGAGAAAAATCTGTGGATGCTGTATGTGGCTAATATTTGTTTGGGAAAGCCTACTGTTCAATGTTCATCAATTTTACAAGTCACTTCACCAAATGTTTGGCAATTAGATATTGAAAATGGTAGGATTAATTTATAAGTAAGGAAAAAGCAAATTTTATAGGGTAGGACTATGTTTATCTCAGTTAGAGCTTTTATTGATGTTATAAAATATCATGGCCCAAACAACTTGGGGAGGAATGCATTTATTTCATCTGAAAACTCACAGATGTCACCAAGGAAATTAAGGGCAAGAACTCAAGGTAGGAACCAACCATGAGTTAGGAACTAAAACAAAAGCATGGAAAGATGTCGATGGCCGGCTTGCTCTTACTTGGCCATTTCATTTTCTTTCCTATACCCCCAGAACCATGTGTCCTCCCACATTAATCATTAATTTAGAAAATGCCTTACAGGCTTGGCTACAGAAAATCTCGATAGAGGTACTTTCTCAGTTGAGGCTCCTCTTCCTAGATAACTCTAGCTAAGTTGATAAAAACAAACAACCAATCAGTACAATACTAACCCTCCCACCAAAGTGGGGAAAAACAAATAGAAAGTATTTATCTGCACCATACTGCTGAGATAAAAACATGTTAATTTTTGTTGGGTTATTGGGAAACTGCCTTTGGAAGTGAATGCTTGTCTATTACAGTTAGCTTTTGCGATGGAGTTGTTATGAAACCCTAAACCTAAACCTGACCACAGTCTCTCTGTTTCCTATTTTCCATAACCCTTCCATTGTGACTTACCAGGTGGTAAGTCACTAAAGACAAAACCAATGACACCCCCTGATATTGGGCTTTAGTCTCCAAAACTATGAACTTTTTACTAAGCAAACTTCTTTGTAAATGTATGATACCACAGATATCTCATTATAGTTACAAAAAATAAAATAAATAGCTCCTTTTACTAGTTTGGTGATTTAAGAATGTGTATTATTTTATCTACAACAGAACAAAAATATATGTACAACATCATTACATACATAATATGTTTATTCTGTAGTTTAACATTGGGGAAAAACAATCTATTGTTTCATAGTAATTTGGAAGTTGTCTGTCAAAAAGGGCAATATAGTTTTGGTATACAAATATGAAAGTGACCATTGGTATGTCATAATGTATTTAAATAACACTTCAAAAACAAGACTATTTGCATAGCCTCTTCTGACTGCTTGATTGCTTCAGTCAAATGAGCTTGAACTGAAATGACTGCATCAGTGAGAAAGTGATTACCTACAATTACCTTAAAATATACTGCATATGTTGGATGCTATCAGTTATCTTGTTTTCCTTCATTATGATTTAATTGCTTTATAATATAGAGCCTTAGTTAAACCATGGAAAATGAACACACACACACACACACACACACACACACACACACACACACACCTCAAGGGCAGGACTATGAAGGTGTACTTTCTATACTTGAGTACTGCAGCCTCCTTGCCTTGACAAATGTATTCAGTGACTCCTTCCAAGGCCATGTTCTACTGAGTTCTCCCTTTTAATCACTACCCAAAGCTGGGAGAGGTTTTGGCATTTTTTAGGACAGCTTCTCTCCCTTTGTTTAAATAAACACCCATCACACATACTGAAGAACGATTTTACTAAAAGCTATGACCCAATCAAATGTATAATTGAATGGAAACTCTAGAGAGCCAGATGCTCTGAAAAGTGAAGCAGGCTCGTTTTAGGGAGGAAGAAAGTGGTAGGGGACTGTTTTCTTGAGCTCACACTTCATGTCTTTCTCAAAAACATAATGGAGCAAGTAGCACTGGTAATCCCTAAAACAAAGCATGAGGTTCTGCAGAGCCTAGTGTTGCAAGAGCAGAGGTTTGGGAATCAGCTGGCTCTGGGTTCAAGTCTCAGTTCTGTTACATGCCAGCACTGTCATCTTGGACAGTTTGTCTTTAAAAATGGGTACTAAAACAGAGCTTGACTCACAGGATACTTGTGGAATTACATAAGACAAATGGAGAAAAGATAGCAAAATGGTTGGAGACTAAAGCCAGAACTAACAAGGGAACTCCACATAGTTTATCTGGTAGTTAAAAGAGGTTTATTTCAGGGTAACTTATAACCAGTAAAGGGTTCCATTATAGGATCTGGGACAGATGAAGTGCAGTCCAGCATAGTTCTTTGGTGAACTCTGACTTGGTCTGCAATGTAGAATCCAGAATCACAAGCAGCCGGGAGAGCTGGCACATATGCATCTGGGGTCCTAAGAGCTCCCAACTCAGGCACACATAGGCTTGAGTGGCAGTTACTGGCTGCCTCACAAGGGGCAGTGCTTCAAGATTAAGGCTGGAACATCTACACACTACAGGAGACAAGTATAATCATAAATATACTGGCGAACTCGATCTGGTCCAGAGGTGAGTGCCTGGGGTTATAGCCAGAAAGGCAACTGCCCCTGGGTCCCATCGCTGGACACAGGCCACCCTGGGAGGACCTGACCAACTTGGCCCCAGTTTCCAGCCAATCGGCTGGCCCTGTGGGAAGGCTCCACTTTTCCAGGACTGCAGTCTCCACACCCTGCCCCCACACCCATCTGCCTGAGACCCCAGCCACTTCCTGAGAATCAGAGACCAGCCCCCAGGTTCCATCCTGCCCTGGAACTCCCATCTGGATCAGAGGCCACAGGAAATCCCATCTGGACAAGTGGAGCTCCCATCCGGACAAAATAAGGAGACCCCAAGGACTTCCCGAGACTCAGAGTCCAGCCCCCCAGCTCCTATCTGGCCAGCACTCTCATCTGGACCAATGCTCCCATCTGGCCCAGAGCTTCCATCTGGACCAGAGAGAGGCTCCCTAAATCTGTCAGCTCTCTCTGGACCAAGTACACTGATAAGACCAAGAATGAACCAAAGAGGAGATGGGCAGACGCCAAGGCAGAAGTACATACAACAAAATAAAGAGCAATACAGCATCACCAGAACCTAGCCCTTCTCCCACGGGTAGACCTGAACATCACAGAATGGAAGAAGAAGAAGAAGAAAACAACCTTATAAGTAACAACATGAAGAGGCTAGAGCCTTATATAGAAGAATTCAAAAATAAAGTGGAGGAACAGACAAACAAAAAATGGAAAGAACGCTATAAAAAAAATAGAGGAAAGGACAACTGAAGCAGAAGAAAACAATAAGTCCTTGAAAGAAAATCATGAAACAGCAAGGGAGACAGTCCAAGAACTGAAGAGGGACATAGAAAAAAATGAAGAAGACACTAGCAGAAGAAATGCTGGAAATACAAAATCTGAGTAAACAAACAGGAACTTCAGAGGCAAGTATAACCAACAGAATGTAAGAGATGGAAGAGAGGATCTCTGGTGTTGAAGATACGTTAGAAGAAATTGATTCATCAGTCAAAGAAAACAATGAAACCAACAAAGTCATGACCCAAAATGTCCAAGAAATTTGGGACACCATGAAAAGACCAAACCTACGAATAATAGGGATAGAGGAAGGAGAAGAAAACCAACTCAAAGGCACAGAAAATATATTTAACAAGATCATAGAAGAAAAGTTTCCCAACTTAAAGAAGGAAATGCCTATGAAGATACAAGGAAATGCCTATAGAACACCAAACAGACTAGACCCCCAAAAAACATCCCCTCACCACATAACAATTAAACAACTAAACGTACAGAATAAAGAAAGATATTAAGGGCAGAAAAGGAAAAAGGCCAAGTGACTTATAAAGGCAAACCCATCAGAATAACACCTGATTTCTCAATAGAGACTTTGAAAGCCAGAAGGACCTGGAAAGATATAATGCAGACACTAAGAGACCATGGATGCCAGCCTAGACTAATACACCCAGCAAAACTTTCAATCATCATAGATGGAGTGAACAAGACCTTCCAAGACAAAACCAGATTTACACAATACTTATCCACAAACCCAGCCCTACAGAAAGCAATAGAAGGAAAATTCGAAACTAAGGAAGGCAGATACACCCACGAAAACACAGGCAATAGATAACAACACAGCAGTAAACCCCAAAGAAGAGAAGTACACACACACTACCACCAAAAAATAAAAATAACAACAGGAATGAACAATCACTGGTCATTGATATCCCTTAATATCAATGGACTTAATTCACCAAAAAGACACAGACTAACAGAATGGATATGAAAACAGGAGCCATCTTTCTGCTGCATACAAGAAACACGCCTCAAACACAAAGACAGATACTTCCTAAGAATAAAAGGCTGGGAAAAGACTTTCCAATCAAATGGTCTTAAGAAGCAAGCTAGTGTAGCCATCCTAATATCCAGCAAAATAGACTTCAAACTAAAATCAATCAAAAGAGATGATGAAGGACATTACATACTCATCACAGGAAAGATCCACCAAGATGAAGTCTCAATTCTGAACATTTCTGCCCCAAACACAAGGGCACCCACATATGTAAAAGAAACATTACTAAAGCTCAAATCACATATAAAACCCCACACATTAATAGTGGAAGACTTCAACATCCCACTTTCACATCTGAACAGATCGGCCAAATTGAAACTTAACAGAGACATAATGGGCTTAACTGACGTTATGGCTCAAATGGACTTAATAGATTTCTACAGAACATTCCACCCAAACAAAAAAGAATATACCTTCTTCTCAGCACCCAATGGAACCTACGCTAAAATTGACCACATACTTGGCCACAAAGCAAATCTCAACAGATACAAAACAATTGGAATAACCTCCTGTGTTCTATCAGACCACTATGGTTTAAAGTTAGATTTCAACAACAGAAAAAACTACAGAAATCCTACAATCTCATGGAAACTAAACAATGCTCAACTGAATCACCAATGGGTTAAGGAAGAAATAAAGAAAGAAATTAAAGACTTCCTAGAGATCAATGAAAATGAATACACCACATACCCAAACTTATGGGACACTAAGAAAGCAGTGCTAAGAGGGAAATTCAAAGCACTAAATGCCCACATAAAGAAGCTGGAGAAATCTCACGCTAGTGACTTGACAGCACAACTGAAAGCCCTTGAACAGAAAGAAGCAAAGTCTCCCAGGAGGAACAGATGCCAGGAAATTATCAAATTGAGAGCTGAAATCAATAAAATAGAAATAAAAAGAACAATACAAAGGATTAATGAAACAAAGAGTTGGTTCTTTGAGAAGATCAACAAAATAGACAAGCCCTTATCCAAACTAACTAAAAGACACAGAGAGAGCATCCAAATTAACAAAATCAGAAAGGAAAGGGGGACATAACAACAGACAATGAGGAAATCCAGAGAATCATCAGGTCATACTTCAAAAACCTCTACTCCACAAAACTGGGAAATCTAAAAGAAATGGATAATTTTCTGGATAGGTACCACATACCTAAGTTAAATCAAGACCAGATAAACCATTTAAATAGTCCAATAACCCCTAAGGAAATAGAATCAGTCATTAAAATCTCCCAACCAAAAAAAGCCCTGGACCAGATGGTTTCACTTCAGAATTCTACCAGATCTTCAAAGAAGACTTAATACCAATACTCTTTAAATTGTTCCACACAATAGATGCAGAAAGTATATTACCAAACTCCTTCTATGAGGCTACAATCACCCTGATTCCTAAACCAAACAAAGATGCAACAAAGAAAAAGAACTACAGACCGATCTCCCTCATGAACATTGATGCAAAAATACTCAATAAAATTCTGGCAAACAGACTCCAAGAACACACCAAAACAATTATCCACCATGATCAAGTAGGCTTCATCCCAGGGATGCAAGGGTGGTTCAACATACGAAAGTCTGTTAATGTAATACACCATATAAACAAACTCAAAGAAAAAAACCACATGATCATCTCACTAGATGCAGAAAAGGCATTTGACAAAATCCAACCCCACTTCATGATAAAGGTCTTGGAGCGATCAGGAATACAGGGAACATACCTAAACATAAAAAAGGCAATCTACAGCAAGCCAACAGCCAACATCAAATTAAATAGAGAGAAACTCAAAGCAATACCACTAAACTCAGGAACAAGGCAAGGCTGTCCCCTCTCCCCATACTTATTCAATATAGTACTTGAAGTTCTTGCCAGAGCTATAAGACAACATAAAGAGATTAAGGGGATACACATTGGAAAGAAAGAAGTCAAGCTCTCCCTATTTGCAGATGACATGATAGTATACATGAGTGAACCCAAAAATTCAATCAAGGAACTGATACAGCTAATAAAAACCTTCAGCAACATAGCAGGATACAAGATCAACTCAAAAAAAAAAAAACAAACCAAAAAAAAAAAAACAGTAGCCCTCCTATATGCAATAGACAAACAGGCTGAGAAGGAAATCAGAGATACATCACCCTTTACAATAGCCACAAATGATATAAAATACCTTGTGGTTACTCTAACTAAGCATGTGAAGGACCTATATGACAAGAACTTTATGTTCCTGAAAAAAGAAATTGAAGATGTCAGAAAATGGAAAGATCTCTTGTGCTCATGGATAGGTAGGATTAACATAGTAAAAATGGCGATCTTACCAAAAGCAATCTACAGATACAATGAATCCCTGACAAATTACCAACACAATTCTTCACAGATTTGGAAAGAATAATACTCAACTTCATATGGAAAAACAAAAAACCCAGGTTAGCCAAAAGAATCCTGAACAATAAAACAACCTCTGGAGGCATCACGATCCATGACCTAAAGCTCTACTATAGAGCTACTGTAATAAAAACAGCTTGGTACTGGCATAAAAACCTACATGTGGACCAATGGAATTAAATTGAAGACCATGATATTAATCTGCACACCTATGAACATATAATTTTTGACAAAGAAGCCAAAAATGCACAATGGAAAAGAGAAAGCATCTTCAACAAGTGGTGCTGGCATAACTGGATGTCAATGTGTAGAAGGCTGCAAATAGATCCATATATGTCACCATGCACATAACTTAAGTCCAAGTAGATCAAAGACCTCAACATAAATCCAGTTACTCTGAACCTGATAGAAGAGAAAGTAGGAAGTACTCTTGGACTTTCTTAATATAACACCAGTAGCACATACACTGAGAGCAACAATCAATCAATGGGACCTGTTGAAACTGAGAAGCTTTTGTAGAGCAAAGGACACAGTCAACAAGACAAAGGGACAGCCTACAGAATGGGAAAAAGGTCTTCACCAACCCCACATCTGACAGAGGGCTGATATACAGAATATGTAAAGAACTCAAGAAATTAGACATCAAAATACCCAACAGTCCAATTAAGAAATGGGCTATAAAACTAAACAGAGAATTCTCCACAAAGGAAGTTCAAATGGCTGAAAGACATTTATGGAATTGCTCAACATCCTTAATTATCCAGAAAATGCAAATCAAAACAACTCTGAGATACCACCTTACACCTGTCAGAATGGCTAAGGCCAAAATCACAGAAGACAGCTTATGCTGGACAGGATGTGGAGCAAGGGGAACTCTCCTCCACTGCTGGGGGGAATGCAAGCTTGTATAGCCACTTTGGAAATTAATATGGAGCTTCCTTATAAAATTGGGAATCCATCTCCCTCAAGACCCAGCTGTAGCACTATTGGGCATATACCCAAGGAATGCTCAATCACACAACAAGGGCATTTGCTCAGCTATGTTAATATCAACATTGTTTGTAATAGCCAGAACCTGGAAACAACCTAGATGCCCTTCAACTGAAGAATGGATAAAGAAAATATGGTACATATACACAATGGAGTACTACTCAGCAGAGAAAAACAATGATATCATGTTTGCAGGCAAATGGATGGATCTAGAAAAAATCATCCTGAGTGAGGTAACCCAGACTCAGAAGGACAAACATGGTATGTACTCATTCATAGGAGGATACTAGATGTAAAACAAAGATGACTAGACTGCTACACAACTCCAGGGAGGCTACCTAGAAAACAGGACCCTAGGAAAGACCCAGGTATCACCCAATGACAGAGAAATGTATGAGATCTACATGAACAACCTGGACAAGAGTGGGAGTAAGGAAGGGCAAGGTTTGAGGGAAAGAAAGCTTAGGGGAGCAGGAGATCCCAGCTGGATGAAGAACAGAAAGGGAGAATGAGGTATAATAGACCATGATAAATGAAGACCACATGAGAATAGGAATAGGCAAAGTGCTCAAGAGGTCCCCAGAAATCCACAATGATACATCTTCTGTAGACTGCTGGCAATGGTCGAGAGAAAGCCTGATCTGACCTGGTCTGGTGATCAGATGACCAAACACCCTAACTGTCATGCTGGAACTCTCCTCCAATAACTGATGGAAGTGGATGCAGAGATCCTCAGCCAGGCCCCAGGTGGAGCTCCAGGAGTCCAATTGTTGAGAAAGAGGAGGGACTGTAAGAGTGTGAATTGTTGAATCCAAGATTGCAAAAAGCACAGGGACAAATAGCCAATTGAAAGAAAGCACATGAATTATGAACCACAGGCTGTGGAGCCCCCAGCTGGATCAGGCCCTCTGGATAAGTGAGACAATTGAATGGCTTGATCTGTTTGGGAGGCACCCAGGCTGTGGTACCAGGACCTGTCCTTAGTGCATCAGCTGGCTCTTTGGAACCTTGGGCTTACACAGGGACACATGCTCAGCCAATTATAAATCAATTTTAAAATATACTGAGGATATTAATATCCTAGTAAAGGGCTTATATCAAAGTCTTTACATAAGACAATAACCAACAGCAGAAAAGAGTTTGTGTGATAATCAAGGTATGTGTGAAGCTCACTGGACAGATGCCCTGAAAATAAGAGCAGGGGCCATGAATAATACCTTGCTGAGAATGGGAACACCAGCATCATCTCAACACATGTCAGAATTGAGGCAATCTTTAACAAGATTAATAATTTTCTTCTCACATTCGTCTGTGAACCACTATAAATGTGTCCACCTCTGAAGGTTTCACAGCTTGGATCATCTGCAGGATCTAAATTGTGCTACATAACTCAGCTCGAGTTAAAAGCCAGAGAATGATGCTTCCCCTGAACCAGATGTAAGTCAAGGCAAAGGGAAGAGGAAGGTGCATGAAGGAACATGCATCCCTTCATCTCAGGATGTTCCAAATGCAGAGGGGGAAATGGACCTTAGTATGCATTTCTGGGCATCAGCAAAAGCAGATGCTAGGAAGATTACTCATCAGTGTGAGGCCAACATAAATGTAGAGAAATGCATCATGCAAGCACAGATTATTAAGCATCAGTTTAAAACAATGGCAACCAAACTTCAGAAAAGGAAGTTATTCTAATTATCTTACTGAAGATTTCTAAATCACAAAGTAAAACATGTACCCATGTAAAGGCCAGGCATGGTGGCATGGACCTGGAATCCTAGCTCTCAGGGGTAAAGATGTGAAGATCCACAACTGGCCTTGCTGAATTGGAGAACTCGAAATTCAGTCAGCTATCTTGTCTCAAAATATATGGATTATGGATGAAGAGCAATAGAGGAAAACACATGAAATTAATCTCTAGCATCCATAAACATGCATACACACATAAGTGAATACATAGATTCACAACACTCACAGAAAAAAGAAACAATTATAGCAGGGGCATGGCACACTTGGGTTTTGTATATGTTTAATGTTCTTAAATCTAGACAAATTCCAGAGTTCTAACTTTTCTAGCTTTAATATTTTAAAGTGTTTTCTAGTTGTTTTATAGAATGTACTTCAAATCAGATTATTTATTATGACTGTGTTTGAGTTGTTTATTTTGCTAGAAATATCACTAGTGGGGCATCCTCTTTGATAATTATAAGTTTGGTTACTCAGTTGAAATTTTGGCATTTTGGTTGTGAGCTTCACTTTTAACAGCTGAGCCATCTCTTCAGCCCACTTGGTCGAGATTTTGATTGAGGTCTGCTAACTTGCATCTTATATCCATTTATTAATGAGAGGGACCATATAAACAGCCTCCTCATTAACATCCATTAATTTTCTTTGCTTACAATGATGATTTTCCCATTCCATCATTTACACCACACTTAATCATGTGATTAACAGCTTTCTTCTCCACACTTGTCAGTCTATGTAGACTCACATGATTTTTGATTTTTTAATATATTCAGCTTCATTCAAAAGAATATAATTCCATATTACCTCTCACTGACAACACGATTTATGTGGAAAAACTTTCTATGACTGTTTTGAAATGACTCCATAGTTGTATTATTTGAACAATTTCTAACACAATACGTGGACAAATCTAGAAAATTCGCACACAAAACTTTTGTATTCGTTTCTACAATTTTTTTTTTCCATTTAGGTCTTTCTAGTTGCTTGTGGACTAGAGGCAAGGAGGAAGGAAGAACAAGGAAGAAGGGAGGAGAAAAGAGAGGAAGAGGATGGAATGAGGGAGGGGAAGGAAGGAAAGAGGTGGCAGAGAGAGGATGGGGGAGAGAGATGAAGAGGGCAAAGAAGAGAATAGACGCTGATGTCTTTTGAGCACCTCAGGTAAAATTGAAAACTAGCTTGAAAAGGTCCTACCAGTCAGTCCCCTTCCAATCATCCTGATGGTTTTACTATCCTCTTAGTTCAATGTTATTGGACTAAGCTTTCCTTGTTTCTATTCCCACTTAGTCTTGTTTGTAGTTTTCAGTGCTCATGTGATTGGAGACTTGGTACTGAAACAAGAAGAGATGTTTCATTTTTAAATAAGGATGCCCATTTAAAAATAACGAGATCAGTGCTCCACAACTGCAAAGTAGCCTCCCCACCCATGTCTGGGCAAATTTATATGCAAATGACTACATCTCAAATGAATGCTATCCCATATACTTAGAAGTACCACAAAGCTCTAATTGCAGACTGGGGACTTCTACATTCCTAAAATGGTACGCAAAGATATCGTACATTTTCTATGTCCCTTTCTTCTTTCCTTCCTTCCTTCCTTCCTTCCTTCCTTCCTTCCTTCCTTCCTTCCTTTCTTCCTCTTCCTTACCCCTCCCTTTTCCCTCCCTTTATCTCCTTTTCTTCCTTTTAAGTAGTATGCCATCACTGTCCTATTTCTGGAGAATATATTAAAATTTGTGGGTGTCAATGTATAAAAGTCATTTCCACATTATTGATCTTAAAAAGGTTGACAATTCTGAATAGTTTAGAATAATTTTTTTTTTTTTCGAGACAAGGTTTCTTTGTAGCTTTGTGCCTTTCCTGAAACTCACTTGGTAACATAGTCTGGCCTCGAACTCACAGAGATCCACCTGGCTCTGCCTCCCGAGTGCTGGGATTAAAGGTGTGCACCACCACCGCCCGGCAAGAATAAATTTTTACCTAACAAAGAATAAATTAGATTTTTAATAGTTTTATTCAGTCCAGTAAAAAAAATTCTAATGACAGTGTCATAACAGCAAGAAAGCCTCTCTAAAAGAAAAGATGTCCAGGGACCAAAAAAATCATATCATTATGTCACCTTGCCAGGAACCCATTCAGAACCCATTGATCTGACATCAAACCTCAGTCCATTTATCATAATCCACAAAGAATCAGAAAGTGTAGGTTTACATGTGCAACTAAAAATATTTCAAGAAGTAGATTGATGAGCTATTATCACTAATACTTTAAGCACTGTGGACTTAACACTGTACAGTGTCAATGCCCTTAAGAAATTGAAGGCTGGTGTTATAGCATGTTTCCTCTTGTTACTGATATCCCACCATATACACCCTAAAAATCTTATTCTAACTGAAAATCATTTTTATAGTTAAAGGCTGAAATCAATTTCTATCTATTTGTGTCATGAAATCTCATCTGATTCTCCACATGCTGTCTCTTTTCTTCTACCTCAGCACCCTTACAGTATTGTCTGTTTCTCACTGATGTGATAGAATAACTGAGAAAAGCAATTTATGAAAGTAAGGGTTTCTTTAGACATGCCACTTATGAGAATATGCTCCATCACAGCTGTGTAGTGCCAGGACCATGAGGTGATCCATCACATTGCATCCACAGTGGGGAGGTGGGGAGAGACTTATGTTCTACTGCTCTACACTCTTTCTCCTTTGTACTTAGTTCAGGATCTAACCCATGGAATGTGCTGCCCACATTCAGAGGGAGTCTTTCCCTCCTTAATTAAGCTTTCTGGGAATGCCTTTACAGACTTTTCATGGGGTTATCTTCTAAGTGATTCTCAATCTTATTGTCTATGAAAATTTAATAAGGAGTTGTCTGAAAAGTTATCACTACACTGGTGTTTGTCATGGCTTCACTTACAGTATTTGTGTGACAGCCTACTGTAAGTTGACAATAATACTTATTTTCTTTTCTTTTGGCATGGATTAGCACAATGCTGGACATGACAAAGATTAGCAGCTATTTCAGGACCAAAAGTGAATACAAAAGCTAATGTGACTTTTTGTCCCATGTTACTTGTTTTAGATTCTACCATCTCTCTAGCTAGTTAAAATGAAGATCCTTGTTTTTAGTCTGGTTCATTTTTAATGTAAAAAGTATAAGATGAATGTTAACACAAGAGAGGTTGATCAAGTAACTCCAGAAAGATAAATGTTTTAGATAATATTAAGTGACACTGTAACTTTCTTTCTTAGCATCCAGTAAAACATAAAAGCAATGTAATAGAAGTTTCAACTACCTCTACCTACCTACATGAGAGAAGGCAAGAAGACACACTGCCCAGTACAGTGGTTTGAAAATGTCATCTTGTCAAAGTTCCATCATTAGGTTCTTAATTTTCCTTGAAGCACTTAGGTATAGGGAAGACAAGATGTTCTCCTAAAGCTTGGTTATGGATGAAGTCTTCTCTAGATAATGAATAGAAATCATGATTTTCTTTAAAACAGTCCCATTTTGAGGGACTATAATATTCTCTCTTCACCTAACTCTGCCTTACACTGTATCTGCACATCATAGGGTTGTAGCGGTACTTTGGGTATGTTTTCTGTTATTTCTCCAGTATGTAACTGGCTTCTGGAAGTTTATTTCCTTCCTTGTTTGTGGTCTCTTTGAAGGCTTCTGCATAGAACTATGCCTAGAGGTCATGTCTATTCCTTATAAGGCATGGGCTGACAGACAGACAGACACAGGCATGCACATGTGCAAACACACATATGCACACATACACCTAGGCAGCAACTCTCACATACAAAGTTACCATGATGTGATAGATGGATTCAGTGGTCTAAATAGGACTCTCCTCTGGTGGGTGATGGGTATTAATTAGACATTTTGAGTATTCTGATATTTGTTTCTTAACAAAAACAACTCAAATAGAGCTATTATTCATTCCCTTTCTGTTTCTGATGCCCTTGGTTTTGCATATCAATTACTTAGTACATACATCTCACTATCCTAATGGTATAGGGGTCATTTGAAAACCACAGGGCCAGGGAAACAATAGAGTGGGTGACATGAAAACTGTAAACAAGGTCAAAAGGAGTCATAGACCTGTCAGGAGTTCTGAGGGACTAATGATTTTTGAAACCTGTCTACAAAACCACTCTGAAGCTTAGACTAGTCTAATGAATATTTTTGTAAAATCTAAACATAAGGTCACATGATTGGGGGCAAATATGAAAGAAACTACAAATGACATTCTGGTTATAAATTGATTAGAAACAAAATAAATAGAAAAAATGGAGCAAGGGGAGGAAAAAATAGGGGTTGAATGTTTTATTTTTGGTATGTAGTGTCTTTTGTATGTGTGTGTGTTCTGTGTGTGTGGTGAACATACTTATTAGTAGGTATGTGCACACATAAGCACCATGTGAGTGTGCAGGCATGTGTTTGTACATCCATGTGGAGGCCAGAAGTTGACTTTATGTCTCTTTCCTCCATTTTTTCTTTTTCTTTGTTTTTTTTTTTTAACCATGCGTATGTGTGTATACAGATATATACATCTTTGTCTAATGCCCATGGTGGCAAGAAGAATTAGGTTTTCCTGAAATTGAATGCATGGGTGATTGTCAGCCACTTAAACTGATTATTAGGAAATAAGCATGTGTCCTCCACAGGAGCCAAACACACTCAACAACTGAGCCATCTCTCCAGCCCCACCTTTGAATATGTGAGTCGGGGTTTCTCACTCAATCTGAAGCTCGTTGATTGGACTACCCCAGCTAACCAGTGAGCTTCAGAGATCCACCTATCTGCTTTCCCAGCATTCTGAAATAATTTTGGTTACTGGTTCCGGCATTGTAAGTTTAGCCTTGTTTGTTCTATCTGGATTCAAATTCCAGGGGAAGCACAGAATTATGTGCCTCTAAGGTTCATAGCTGGAGCATTAGCCATAAATAGGGATGCATTTGTAGATACAGTTTTTAGAGGATAACTAAAGGAAAATGAAGTAATGAGGTTGAGCCTGATCCAATATAGTTGATGCCTTTCTAAGAGAAGGAAGAAAGTTAGATCCCCCCTCCTTCCCCTCTCCATCTTTCTCTCTTTATCCCCTTCTCCTCCCTCAACATATGTTCTTAGACAAGGCCACAGGAACACAGTAAGAATGTGCAGGTGTAAAAACAAGGAACCCACACATACATACAAATCAAGTCCAGTAACAAGGGCATATACTCAGTGCAGTATTCTTGAGGAATAACAACCCATATACCAACTCATTCAATTTAGCTTACAATTAGTCTGCAGTTATTTCTTAAGCCCCTATAAGACTTCACGGCCCAATTGGACCAACTTGGCTTTTTTGATAAGTGAAGCCAGAAATAAATAATAAATTTAGAAGGTGCCTTTGGTGAGTTTTGTCACCTATGGCTCCACAAGAAGGAAGGGATGACAACACTCCATAGTTCAAATTCTTTTACCTGCTTAGAGCTTTCCATATCTGCGGAGATTTCCTTAAAGCAGTGATTTTCAGCCTTCCTAATACTGTGACCCTGTAATATAGTGCCTCATGTTGTGCTGGCCCCCAACCATAAAAGTATTTTTGGTGATACTTTATAACTATAATTTTGCTATTGTAATGAATCGTAACATAAATATCTGTGTTTTTCATAGTTGATCCCTATGAAAGGATTGTTTGACCACAAAGGGGTCAGACCCACAGGTTGAGAATCACTGCCTTAACGTATGAATTAACTTCATATTCCTAAGCATGTAATACTGTACTCTCTTTGAATAATAACTCAAAAACATTGGTTTCTACTCTGAAAATACAATCTTTAAATTTATAAGTTGTATCAGAAGATCAATATAAAATGTACAGTAACAAGGCAAACTGGTATATTTTCACATTAAAAACTTCAAAATGTACTTATCATTGAGACCATAGAATTCGCATTAATTTTCCGTCTATTAAGAATAATTATCTCCTGCATGTAAACATATCTAAATAACTATAAATAAAACACATCAAGTGCAAATTCCTGTAAGAGATAATAAAATGCCTTCTTTAAAAAAAAAAAGAAAAAAACAGTAAGCAATTGTTTCCAATTTTGTGAAAATGGAACAACCATTTGGTCGTTGCCAGGCCTGAGTTCATTGTGATGAAATGGCCCCAGTTCCTCCTGATAGTCAGAAATCAATTCTTTCTCCTCAAAAGGTATTTCCTAGTACAGTATGCAAGATCTGGATTAGGTCCATGAACCCATTAGTAAAAATAATTCACCAGTGCCATAGAACTGCATCGCAAACAACTTTCTATCAGGGGTGGCATCTGAGAAAGCAGTTTCATCTTTACTCAGATATGAACCATAAGTAAAGTTACTCCTTAGGCATTCAATCACGTGACATATTTGACTGAACCCCACGTATCCCAGGCTCCGGCAGTATTGAGCAGCACCACACCTTTTGTCTTCCACGTTGGACTTTTTCCTCTTCTGAGATGATAACTGGCAGTTTCCCTTCTATAACTCAGTGGCCCCAGTATGCTCTGCATTTAGGCAGCCAGCTACTTTTTGTCACTAGAAACAAAGAGAAGTGCTTTAGTGCTGGAATAGCACATTAATGGAGCCTGCTGGAAACCCAAATCCTCAGCCATCACTCTCATTTCATCAACCTGTTTCAGGACATAATCTGGGTCTCCAGGAAGAACTAGTATCATCCAACCATCAGGATATTCAGCCCCCACACTTTACAGCACTTACAAACTGGCTGTGGAAAAGCAGGTGCTGGGGTCTCATCTTCTGGACAGAAGCTGTATAAAGTGTTCCACACATATTACAGGACCCTCTTCCACATATTTTTTTGTCCTGAACCTGAGGACCAACTGCTTTTCCTCCACTTCCCCTGATTCTTTCAGTTTGAATAAACACTCATAAATGGCGTTCTGAGGTATTAGTACAATAATGAAAATTACGGAGGGAGATAGTACAAACAACTAACATTTTCGTCAGTCATAGCACATGAGTCACATTGATCTTAGTATGGAAAATAGAAATGGATGAAAGCATTATTATCATAGTATATGAAGTATATGATGTATTTGGGCTATATAGGAGCTAAATTTAAATACGTGACAACAACTACACATAGAAATAACACTTGGATTCCTTCTCTGGTTTATTTGTAAGAATTACCATATGTACATATGTGCATACATATATGTTTAAAAACAAACTTTATTTAAGTAAGTGTGTCAGTGTGTGTATCCTTATATGATATATAAATGATCAATACTGTGAAATCATTAACCTAGCAACTGACTTTATAAAGCTATATATACAGTGAACACATAGGAAATCATTAGTATATATGTCTGTAATCATCAAAATAAGTATTGGATTAGTTGCATATTCCTGTGTATCAAAGCACACTGGATTCCAGGACTTAAACAAAGAAGTCTGTGTCCTTCTTGTCCACTGGGTAAAGAATTCTTCTGCCTGCCACTGCACGGATGTTGTATTGCCTGGAACTAGACCGGCTTAGACTGGCAGCCTTACCTCTTCTATATTATACTGAGCAAAGCAAATCACTCAATCAGTGCAGAAGAAAGGAGGTCTGGAATTAAAATCCTCTCGTTAATAGAAAATACTATCCCATTTCTTTTGTAATTTACCACATTAATCAACTGTACAGAAACAAAAGAGAATTAGATAGTGGACATTGTAGAGATGTCTTGCCCACTTCAAGTGGAGTTTCTAGTGAGAGGAAGCTATGGATGCAGCTTCTCCAGGTGCAAGATCTAAGAATCAGTAGTTCTATGGAGGATGGAGATGCCATGTAGAATTTAGAACAAGCCCCAGTAGTAAGCCTGTTTAAATTGATAAATCTTAATTACTTTGACTGAGAGTGAGGAAAAGCTGCATTTGAGACAGGAAGTGATGTATATCTCCCGTGTAATCAGCATCAGCAGGGACTGTATCTTGTTTCAATAAATCACTGTCCAAAATCTTCCTAAAGCTCACACCTGGGTATCACTTAAATAGATGAAAAAAAAAAAAAGGTATGTTTGTTTTGAGAGTATGGAGGTTACCATTAAAGACACATTAACATATTAAAATAAAATAGTTAGGAATCATGATACACAGTCAGAATTTCAACTAATCATAAAAACTAAGGCAGGAAGACAGTTTGAGCCAGGAGTTTTAAGACCAGCCTTTACAACATAATGAGGTGATTATTTGTTGTTCAAATCTTAGATGGTCTTTTAGTTAAAAGCCAGATATCAGGGTGAAAGCTGAAAGGTCAGAGAAGCAGAGCAAGCCACAGCCACCACCTGTTACCTTACCAACTCCATGAACCCTCTGACTGAAATCCTCTGAATCTTCACTGGAAAGGGTCTCAGCGGAACTGCCTTAGTTCCTGTCTCCTCATGCCTTATATTCCTTTCTCTGCCCTGCTGTCACTTCCTGGAATTAAAGGAATGTGTGTTTCCCAGTACTGGGATTAAAGTTGTGTGCCAACTCTACCTGGCTCTGTTTCCAGTGTGGCTTTGAACTCACAGGGATCTACATGGACCTCTGTCTCCTGAGTGATAGGAATAAGGGTGTGTGCCACCACTGTCTGGCCTTTGTGTCTAATCTAGTGGCTGGCTTTGTCCTCTGATCATCATGCAAGTTTATTAGGACACACAATAATCATTACAATTATTTTTTAATGTCTCTAATCAAGCAACAATCTAAGTAGTTATTTTGTGAATCATAGACTCTGTGTGACAGGTAACAACTATATTGTGAAGCCCCCTACAATATTAGCTTAGGTGCTGCAAATATTATGCAAGATACATACTTATATTAACTTCAAATTTCCATGTTCTCTGCTGATAGTATAGCTTCATTTTATCCCAGTTTCTGAGTGTTTCTGGTTGACCCCAAGCTGGCATGAGCTTGTGATCCCTCTTCGAGTATCCACCATTCTCTTTTCTCTTGTAATACTCCAGATTTCCACAAGACTCAATTTGCTGAGTAATTGTGAAAGAATTTGCTGCCACTTGTGAGTGTAAAAATCAGTGCATTGGGTGAGGGTGTTTCACAATGATTCAGTGTGGTGATATTTTATTTGTGCACCCCTATAAAGCTTATCTAGGGATAAGAGGACAAAGCCAGGCACTATGTTAAACATAGAAGACAGGCAGTGGTAGCACATGCCTTTAATCCTAGCATTCAGGAGGCAGAGATTCATCTGGATCTCTGTGAGTTCAAGGCCACACTGGGAACAGATCCAGGCATGGTGACACATGCCTTTAATTACAGTGCTAGTTATTCATAGAGGTCTGGAGGTGTGTACAGACAGACAGGAAGTGATAGAGCTGGGTGGAAAGAGGAAATGATGTACCTGGATGGAGAGAGGAAGTAAGATGGCAGGGCATGCCGGGCAGTGGTGGTGCAGGCCTTTAATCCCAGCACTCGGGAGGCAAAGCCAGGCAGATCTCTGTGAGTTCAAGGCTAGCCTGGGCTACAGAGCAAGATCCAAGCAGGCACCAAAACAGAGAAACCCTCTCTAAGGAAGGAAAAAAAAGATGTCAGGGCACAGAAAGGTATATAGGTGTGAGTATACATGAAGTAGCTCTCTCTCTGGAGGCTGAGGAGTTGGTAAGGTGAGGTGGGCTGTGGCTTGTTCTGTTTCTCTGATCTTCCAGCTTTCACCCCAATATCTGGCTCTGGGTTTTTTTTTTTTTGTTTGTTTGTTTGTTTTTGGTTTTGTTTTACTATTTGCTTTACAATTCAGGAGTTAGTTTATAATTTTTCCTTTCTCCCCTTCCCCTTAACAGACAGAGCTGATAACTGGATTTCACATGGTTCAGTGCACTCAAGGAATTAGCTTCCCTGGATATCAAGCTCAGCAGCATGCTTTCTTTTGTTTGCTCTTTCTCTTCCCCTGAATCACCCTTCTGTTTCTTCACTGTGATTGTGGTCTCTGCAAACATGAGCAAATAAATTTTTATGTAAAACTACTTTTTAGGAATTTGAGTTAATGGGAAGGTAAGAATTAATCATGTCACAAAGCCTGTGGTTTTAAACTTCTGAATAATTTTTATATCTGAAAAAAAAATAGTGACCATGGTCTTTTCTCCCTTCTCCAGCCTAGGAATCATATTTGCTGCTTTCAGGCTAGTGTTACTAAAAGTTGAGTACCCCTAAGGCATCATCAGTATCAACTAGGACTATGTCCACCTGAAAATTCTAAGGTCTGATTGGAGACCTACAAAATGGGACAGAGCAATATGTTTGACATTTCCAATAGGTGTTTCCAACATATGCTAAAGTTTAAAGGCCCTGGTTTAAGCATTGTGTTAAATGATCCTACTCCACAGTAACAATGGGAGCCACAGGAAGGGACTCAAAATTCAGCTGTTGACTGCTGCACATCTTTAATCTGCTACCACACACTTGTGAAGTGCCTACTCCTTTGATCAGAAATGGCACTGCCCCTTCTTCTGTGAAGATCTTCAATCCTTCAGAAGAACAGATGTGATAAAGATTTCCTACTTAAAAGAGGACACTCAGAAGTCACATATTCTCTGTTCCTTGGCCAGTTGTTGTACGTCTCTCTTCTAGTCACCATTTACTTATAAAATATAAATGTAAAAAAAGCTTCCCTGATGAGATTTAAGAAGTGCATTAACATCATTAGGAGTTGGTTTAATATCATGTCTATTTGACCATAATGGTAGTATGTTCTCCAATAGTGCCCACTCACAGGTTCTTGGGCCCCCAAACTGTACCAGGTATGGATTCTATCATGTGGACTGAACTTTAAATCCAATCATAAAGTAAGTGGTTACTCTCATACCATTTTGCCATTATTGTACCAATTGGAAAATCTTTCCATGTAAGTTGCTGTTGTAGTTCAC
The DNA here is from genome assembly GCF_903995425.1 of Onychomys torridus. Lineage (NCBI taxonomy): Eukaryota > Metazoa > Chordata > Mammalia > Rodentia > Cricetidae > Onychomys > Onychomys torridus. The sequence goes on along the minus strand of NC_050457.1, from coordinate 29,454,143 downwards.
GGGATTGACAGCTAGATAAAATTGATGATTGATATCCTTATATGGTAGCATGTCCAGTACCTTCCGGTGCTAAGAAAGATTTCCAGTAGGGATAAAGCATCTATGTCAGTACCCATTTGATTTATCCATGTTCTGCAACTCAAGTACATGATGTCTTCAGCAATAAGGTTTTTCTGTCAAGTTGTGGAGGGAAACCAAGAGGAATGGCAATTGCTTGTAAGGAGACCTCACTGGCCAACAAATAAAATAGCCCATTCATGACACTGGGCTTTTGATTTGTTAGCCTGTGGTTTCTAGTAGGAATAGTGACACCCCATTATAGGTTTTTTTTTAACTGGGCACAATAAAGCAGTTGGCAGTTATAACACCCCGCTCATGTCGGCCTAAGCTCAAGCCACGCAAATCACAGCATGGATATGGGAAGTGGGCATGAGCTCTCACCCCTAGCCTAGGTAATTTCCTCAAAGCTGGGTGATCATGAAATGGGGTGGAGGGTGAATTTAAGTAGAGATTTGGGGGAGGAATGAAAATGATTAAAATACAGTCTATGAAACTGTCAAATCCTTAATTAAAATGCACACACACACACACACACACACCTACCTGAAAGCAGAGCATTTCATATGTGTTGTTAAGGTTTATGCTTACTAACATTTTCTACAATATCTGTTTTAAAAGTATTTTTAAAAATGAATGATACTGAATTTAATCAAATCTCCATTCCTTCATACACTAATATCAATTTCTCTTTTATTTTAAATACAGGGAGTCATAATACTTGAGTTCCTGATTTGAAAACTTAAGTCCTTGTTTTAGAATAGAATCAAGTCATTTAGCATGCGATTAGTAGGCTGCTATATAATGTTGGTTATTTTTCTGAGGACCTTCTGTTTCCTATATTCATAATAGACAACTGATAATATATCTTTCTCATATTACTCTTTAAACTTCGGCTTTTGTATAACTATGTTTTACCTACTCACCATACCAACTGAAGCAGACAGGAATTATTTCTTCACTTAGTTTCACATGTTACTTACTAGTGATGTTCTCCAAGTCTGTACTGCTCTCCAGGGTGTCAGCAAAGGAAGGGCTGGAAATATCCTCAGGTCAGCACTACACCAGGACACACTCTCCTTCCTTGCTGTGTGAGGAGGTCAAGAGAAAATACGAAGAAGGATGCAGTGTGCTCAAGCACATCACTGTGTGATACATGCTCTCTCTGCCACTTTATATATGAGTGTGTGTGAAATGTACATAAAATGCTCTGTCTTTTCTTTCAGGGGTTAAATGGAACAAAGGAAGTTCCATTGTTAATGGAGCAGGAAAGGTTGCTGGATTAAGAGTGCTTGCCACTCTTGCAGTGGATCAAATTTTATTCCCGGCACCCACATGACAGCTCACAGCTGCCTGTCACTTCAGTTTCAGGGGGTCTGATGCCCTCTTCAAGCCTTCATGGGCCCCTTCAATGCATATGATACACATAAACTCACACAAGCACATGGCTATATCCATAAAATAATAAATCTTTTTAAAAAGGAAATATCATATGTAAGTCCAGTGAGATGGCTCAACAGGTAATGAGACTTGCTGCCAAGCCTATCAAATGAATTTGATGCCTGAGACCTACATGGTATGGGAGAGCTTATGGTTCTCTGACTTCCAGATGAGTGTTAATTGCCATTAGCACCCTGCTGTGAAAATGAAATGTATTTTAGTATTTTCTAACAAGGTCAAAGTTGTAGATGTGACACACAAATGATGGATGATGGAATTCTGTATGTTGTTTGTGACGAGAATAAGTTTCTCTCTCTATGTGTCACATTCCTGGATGGTCATTCAGGCAACAGTAGCCATTCCTGAAATAAGCTCAAAGTCTTTACCTTCATTTGGCATTGCTTCTCATATTCTGAAATTATCTCCAGACACTTCTAGGGCATCAGGAAATTCCATCCTCTCAAAGGAAATGACCCCAATTAACAAGGGCTGAGATTTCCTTCACCTTCTTACTCAATTGTTTTGGGCATCTATTAGAAGATAAACCAGAAAGATTGTGAAAGGCTGGTTAGCCAATCTCTACTAACCGTTACCACTAAAACCCCCAGATAAGCGTCAAAAGCAATAAGCAAAGGCCTCTTAAAAATAAACAATGTATGCTAATTAGTGACCTTTGCTTAGGAAAGATTCCCAAGGGCACTAAAAGTATAAACTACAACAGATAAAAACACAATATTGGTTTCATCAAGCTTAGAAAACATTTTATTTTTGAAATATTTGATTAAGAAAATAAAAGGAGCCAGGAGGTGGTGGCACACACCTTTAATCCCAGCACTCTGGAGGCAGAGGCAGGAGGATCTCTGTGAGTTTGAGGTCAGCCTAGGCTTCAGAGTGAGTTCCAGGACAGGCACCAAACCCTTTCTTGATAAACGAAACAAAACAAAACAAAAAAAGAAAGAAAGAAAAAAGAAAAAGAAAAACCAAAAAAGGAAGGGAACTCTACACTAGGAAGAAATATCTAAAGTGCATATACCTGATGATGGACAGGCATCAAGATTATAGAAATCTAACTACCAGTTGAAAAGATGAAAAACAACTCAATGTAAATGACAAATGGAAAGATAGGTTCTTTTTTATTAAGAAACTTTTTATTCATTCCATATACCAACCACAGATCCCCCCTCATCCCTCCTTCCACTCCCCCCCTCAGCCCACCCCCTATCTCTCCTCCAAAAAGATATGGCCTCCCATGGGGAGTCAGCAAAGCCCAGCACATTCAGCTGAAGCAGGTCTAAGCCCCTCCCCCTGCATCAAGGCTGTGCAAGGTGTTCCGCATAGGCGGTGGGCTCCAAAAAGCCAGTTCATGTACCAGAGATAGATCCTATTCCCATTGTCAGGGGCCGCTCAAACAGACCAAACTACACAACTGTCTCATCCATGCAGAGGGCCTAGTCCATTCCCATGGAGGCTCCACAGCTGTTGGTCCAAAGTTCATGAGTTCCCACTAGCTTGGTTCAGTTGTCTCTGTAGGTTTCTCCATCATGATCTTAATGTCCCTTGCTCGTAGAATCCTTCTTCCCTTTCTTCAACTTGACTTCTGGAGCTTGGCCAGGTGTTTGGCTGTGGATCTCTGCATCTGCTTCCATCAGTTACTGGATGAAGGCTCTATGATGACAGGGTATTCACCAATCTAATCACTGGGATAGGCCAGCTCAGGCACCCCCTCCACCACTGTTAGTAGGACATCTATAAAGGTAAACATAAGGTAAGCAACATCATTTTTCCCTAAGGAAATGAACACAGAACTACAATGAGGTAACACTGCAAATGGATTAGAATAAGCAAGACCAAGTATTCAGGGAGAGACATGCAAACATGATATGGGTTCTAGTCAAGATGGCGAGAAAAAGGATCACTCCTTCACCAGTATCTGAAAATAACAATATTAGTTCCCTCTGGAAAACTATTAGACATTTTCATATATATTCAAATATAAACAGAGCATGTGACTTGGCCACACTACATTTCCAAGACATTTGAGAAGAAATAAAACTCACACCTGCAGACAGATGTAGATAGGAATATTTATAGCAGTTTGATTCACAATAATAATAAAATGAAATGATATGAAAATGTACTCCAAATGATCATTAGCAGGTGACTGGTTAAAGAAGAAAAAAAATGAAGTTGAATGATTCTCAGAAATAAAAGCCAGTGCCTGGAACATACAAGAACAAATTCTATGTAAAGGAGCCAGACAAGTGAGTAACTGTGATCTGTTTCATATGAAATTACAAGTGGATGTATGGTGACAAAAAGGACAGTAGGAGTTGCCCGGGTTACCAAAGAGCACACGAACTACATTGGAGAAATTCAAAATGTTAGATGTTTCATGATTATAGCTTTGGTAAGTATATAGACCTCGAACTCATTACATTGTATGCATTTTAAAGAAATACATGATGGTTTTAATTGAGATTAAATAATTGCTGTCATCTTAACTCTAGAAAAAGAGATTAAAGAACTAATAGGTTACTTCAATATTCTTCTTTATGAAGTAAGTAGAATTTTAGAAAGAGTAGAATATGTGTGTTTTTGGAAGTTTCTACCATAGTAGGTTTCCATATGTCCTTGTTGTAAGGTCTTTAGTGATATGCACTCCCCCATGCTCCTTCTCTGTTCTACCCTATGCTCCCCTTGTTGTAAGGTCTTTAGTGATATGCACTCCCCCATGCTCCTCGTCTGTTCTACCCTATGCTCCCTTGCCCTCCTTCAGTCCTTCCTATTTCATTATTCTCTTTCAACCTTTTACTTCAGTGTACTCAATTGCACATTTCTAGAACCCCTCCCCCTTGTGCTTTCTAGACAACACAAGATAACAAATAAAAAGCCCAATGCTGTGAATGCAGTACTTCTACTGGTGTTATTAGCCAATGAGTTCCCAAAGATCCACCAACACCACAGAGCATTGCCATTCCCCTTGTTTACCTTCCAGACTTTAACAGTAGATCTTATTGTTGAAGACTCCACAAACCTGAATAATAGAGTGTGGAGAAATCATTGTGGTCTTGACCTGGACGCTCAGTCTCTACTGGCTAGCTTTCACAGGGCTGGAAGGATGTGCGCACTACATGGGAAGCTACTGAAGGAAAAAGTATTCATCAGTCATACCCAGCTATGAACCCTGTGAGCTACAGTACTACCTGGCCTTGCAAGTCATATCCACCAGTACAAGAGTGGCATGGACATCATGGGTGTTACAAACCATTTCTAAATGAACTTAAGTCCTGCTTACAAGTAACAACAGCTGGTAAGATTGTTAGCCCTATTAATAGAAGGACATCTATTACTATAATGCTGCTAACTGGACACAGTATTAAAAGGACTCCTAACAACATTTGAAATGCATATGTCAATACATCTTTCAACCCTCATCTAAGAAGCTTCTATTTGCAATAGATGGTGACTAATACAGAGACCCACAACTGGCCATGGGGCAGAAATAAAAGAGATGGATGAACGTTCAGTTCTGAAGGTTTGTTATATACTTCATCCCATCCCTCAGGCTCCGGGATTATTGAGGAACAGGGACAGGAAGACTGAAGGAGCCAGAGGCAATGAATGACTCCAAGGAAACAGTGTTTTCTGCACACAGTAGGGCAGCTACACCCATAAACACATCAGTCTCAGCAGCGTGCATAAAACCTGTGAGGCCCAGACCACACCAAGTTTCAGGCATGGAGCTGTTGGGAACTGTTAACTGTCAGCTACTGGGAAGGTAGAGACAGTTTTCTCAAAGAGTTTATACAGCCCCTGGTGTGTCAACCACTCTCCAGTGGAAGACTGCATCCAATAATATTGGAGACAACAAATTCATCTTGAATAATTTTTAAAATGGCTCCAAAGTTGAGTGTATAGTAAAGGGGTACAGATGTGGGAAGACTTAGGTGAGGAAGAGTGAATATATTCAAAACATATTGTATGAAACTTTCAAAGAACTAATAAAAAAGGAATAGAATACAGTAAATACATAAAGTGTTAGACAATGCACAACTAAATACAAAAAAGAAAGTATATGTATGTGTTTCTCTGTGTGTTAATGTGTATGCGTGTTTACGTTTGTTTTTCTGTGTTTATGTGTTTTGTGTGGGTATTTTTATGTGTATTTGTGTGTGTGTTCTTGGAGGTATGTGTTTTATGTGTCTAGTTATGTGTGTGTCCTACGTGTACTCGTGTATGTCTGCGTGTATATTCTGCATGTGTTTATGTGGCTCTTGTGTGTGTTTGTGTGTGTATATGTGTAAGTTTGTGTTTATACATGCGCATGTTTATGTATGAACATGTTCATATTTAACTTTGTCATTTATGTTTGTATATGTAGATGTATATATGTATGTATGTTTGCATGTGTATGTTTATATTTGTGTGCATAGATATGTATGTTTCTATGTATATAAATATATATGTTTATGGGTATATGTATTTTCATATATTTATATGTGTGTACATGTGTATATTTATTTCTGTTTGGTGTGCATGTGCACATCTGTATGTTTATGTGTGTGCACATGCATAAACATAACTTTGTTTATTTACAAGTTGTGGTAGTTTGAATGTAATTGACCCCCCCATAATCTCACAGGGAGAGGCACTATTAGGAGGTGTGGCTTTGTTGGAGGAAGTGTGTCACTGTGGGGGCGGGCTTTGAGGTCTCCTACGCTCAAAACACTGCTCAGTGTCTGAGACCTGTTCCTGTTGCCTTCTAATCAAGATGTAACACTCTCAGCTTCAGCACCATATCTACCTGCAGCCACTATGCTCCCTGCCATGATGATAATGGACTGAATCTCTGAACTGTAAGCCTCCATAGTGAAATGTTTTCCTTATAAGAGTTGCTGTGGTCATGGTGTCTTCACAGAAATAGAAACCAAAGACAGAAGTGAATATTCTGTTTTTGCATATACATGTGTATGTTTCTTTGTATATATGTTTATATCTATCTTTGTGTGTGCATATGTATATTTATTGTCTAGACAATTGTACATATGTTTTTGTGTATATGTATATGTTGATGTGTGTACATGTGGATATTTATGAGTATGTACATTTGAATGTTTATGTGTACATGTGTATATTTATTTGCATGTACATGTGTACATTAAATGTGTACTTGTATATATTTAAATGTGAGCACATGTATATGTTTATGTGTGGGTACACGTGAATGTGTGTTTATATATGTATATTTATATGAGTGTAAAAAAGAATTCTTTTATACTCATGTAAACACACAAATGTATACATACAAACAGATGTATACACATGTACACTCACACAGAAATATATAGATGTACATGTACAAGCAAACACACACAAGCACACACATAAGCATATCCATGCACTTGTACTCTTACATATATATACACATGTATACATACAAAAGTAAATGTACACTTGTACACCTGTACATCATTCACATAAATATACACATGTACGCACACATAAACATACATGAGTACATACGCATGCAAACATACATAAACTTTTATATGTGCACACACACAAACATATATACATATACACACATAAATAGACACTTGTAAAAACACATAAATGTACACATTTACACAAATAAACTTAAACATCCACATATACATATGTACACACACAAACATAAACATACACATTTGCACACCCACAAAGGTCCATATACACAAACCCCAGTACATATAAGCATGTATAATCACATACACAGAAAACACACACACACAAAAAAAAAAACCCACATATACACACTGATCTCTGCCTGTATGCTCTAGCATGTAAACACTTGCACTCACACATATGCATGTACATACTCATCACACACACACACACACACACTGCAGAAAACTTACAACCTTAATATTATCACATAGATATGCCATAAAAGCTTCTAAAATACACTGAGACTCTATGGAGAAAGTTTTCAACTTTGTGAACAAAGTTTTCTTACAATAAATGTATTGTGTCTGAACATAATTAAATTTTACTTTTTAAATATGAGGCTTATTTCACACAGTATTCTTATCTGTGAGCAAAATGTCCCAGAATCCTGATCCCACCTCCTCCCTACTGTTTCCCCAACACCGTTTGATGTAAGCCATTTTAAAGATGTATAATCTGTTTTTAAATGTCAATTGAAGACAGATGAATAACTGGTTCAATAATCACTTTCTGTTCTCTGGGTCCCTTGGACAATTCCAAGCTTTATATTTTTAATTTTGATGAATTATGGAGAAATCTGTTGGTGATGAAAATGCCCTGTTATCAAGTAAAGATCTACAGTATATTTTGTAGAATAAGATCCTGGGTTTAACAGATAGATCCCATGAAATAGTCAGTCCTTCACCCAGAAAATAAAGCTCCCACCTCCAGTAAGTAGTAGATCCAGATTATGCTCTAAAACATCACACTACAAACTAAGGCTGCAAGATATTTGGGAAATTGAAAGTGCTGATGGGCGTTCACTAAAAGAGATGGTTGCTCTTTATTGTTCTCTTGGCTTTCAGTCTTCATGAAGCAAAGGTGTTAGGAGAGAGTCTGAACATTTCTGTCGCTGGCTTCCCACTCACTCCCCAAAAACGGGAAAAAAAAAGATGGAATCCATCAAGGATGGAAACTTGTTGCAATTGTCTTACTGACAATCAACACCATATCTGAGAAATACACAAGTGAATGAATCACTTATAGTATGAGTGAGAATTGTTGAGACCATGATTGGAAAAAGCACAGGGACAAATAGCCAAACTAGTGGAAACACATGAACTATGAACCAAAAGCTGAGGAGTCCCCAACTGGATCGGGCCCTCTGGATAAGTGTGACAATTGATTAACTTGAACTGTTTGGGAGGCACCCAGGCAATGGGACTGGGACCTGTCCTTAGTGCATGAGCTGGCTGTTTGGAACCTTGGGCTTATGCAGGGACACTTTGCTCAGCCTGGGTGGAGGGAAAAGGGGACTGGACCTGCCTTGATTGCATCTACCAGGCTGAGCTGAATTCCCAGGGGAGTCCTTGCCCTGGAGGAGATGGGAATGGGGGGTGGCCTGGGGGGCAGGCAGGGGGCGGGGCTGGAGGAGGGAAGACAGGGGAATCCGTGGCTGATATGTAAAATTAAATTATAAAATAAATTTTAAAAAATACAAGTACCTAATAAACACTGTAGAAATACTGTAAAAAATAAAAATAAAAAATAATTCCAGTCATTGGGAGCTAAAAAGAATTCATATTGAGTGAGACCGCACAGATCCAAAAAGACAAATGTCACATATTTTCTGACATCTGAGGTTCCTAGCTCTAATTCTTTGGATGTGAGTACTAATCCTGTAGTAACTACAGAAATCAGGAAGGTGAAATGGACTGTTGTCACAATCAGGGGAAAAAGAGGGGAGCAGTGGGGTGCATATGAGAGTGGGGAAAACAGGGGAGCTTTAACTAGGGCACTGGGAAGAAGACAGAGGCAGAAGGAAGGAAGAGGGTACAACATCAGTCAGAATATCTGAAAATGTCATAAGGATTCATACGGTTAACTATTTACCTAAAAATACCTACAAAACAGGTGAGGAGGTATACAAATATACATATATAATTTGAACACAATTCTCACATCTGGGATGATAATGATTTCTCCAAGAGCCAAAGATCATCTCACAAAAATCCCAAAGCCATGCGTAAGAAATCCTCTTTTGATGTTGCTTCAGGTTGTCCAAGAGGCTCCTAAAACATAGGCTGCTATTACTGGCATTGGCTGCTCATCAGACATCGAAGTTTAGTGCCTAATTCTTAAGATATCATGTACTCAGATCCAGGGCCCAGAACTGGAGCCGACATGAAATCTCCCCACTTAGGACTATCTTTCATGGTACCAGAATGTGGTGGTATTATGTTCTCCAAAATATTGTGCACACTAATAAACTTATCTGGGGTCAGAGAACAGGATGGCCACAATATTAAACATAGAGGATAGGCAGTGGTAGCACTGGTATCAGAGGCAGAAATCCCTCTGGATCTCTGTGTGTTCAGGCCTCATTGGAAACAGCCAGGCGAGATGACTCATGCCTTTAATCCCAGAAAGTGAGCCTTTAATCCCAGGGAGTGATGGCAGAAAGCAGAAAGATACATAAGGCGTGAAGATCAGAAACTAGAAGCATTTGGCTGGTTAAGCTTGCAGGCTTTGGAGCAACAGTTCAACTGATATCCATTTGGATGAGGACTCAGAGACTTCCAGTCTGAGGAAACAGGATCAGCTGAGGAATTGGAGAGGTGAGGTAGCTGTGGCTTTTTCTGTCTCTCTGATCTTCCAGCATTCACCCCAATACTTGGCTCAGGTTTGATTTTATTAATAAGACTCTTTAAGATTCATGCTACATCAGAAGGCACCAGCAAGCTTCCCAAGGCAGAAAGCAACCAAAACATTTTCCCAGCTGTAACTATGAGGGTTTAATAGTGTCATGCAGCCCTTGGTGGTGACCAACAGATCTCCATTTGGACTTAAGACTTGTACAAAAAGAGGGAAATCATTTCTGATTTCAGAGACTTAGATAACTACCCAGGGATAATGAATTCATGGATCTTTAAGGGGAATCTACAACTGGAACTTTACTAAATCACCATAATATCTAACTATATTCTAAATATTTGCCCACATACACTGAGGAAAGGGTAGTCATCACCCCTATTCAAGGGAACTTCTTTTTGTAAAGGAAACCATTACAGAAAAACTACAATCAATCAAAATGATGACTTAAGGTTAGAGCCCAACCTTAAGAGATACAGCTACACAGCCTGGGTGCCTCCCAAACAGTTCAAGACTCCCCTGGGGATTCAGTTCAACCTGGTGGATTCAGTACATGCAGGTCCAGTCCCCTCCTTGCAGACTGAGCAAAGTGTCCCTGTGTAAGCCCAAGGTTCCAAACAGCCAGCTCATGCACTAAGGACAGGTCCCGGTCCCACAGCCCGGATACCTCCCAACCAGCTCAAGCTATTCAATTGTTTCACCTATCCAGAGGGCCTGGAGGAGATGGAAATGGAGGGGGGGATTTGGGGGGAAGGTGGGGGCAGGGGCGGGAGGGGGAAGGATAGGGGAACCCATGGCTGATGTGTAAAATTAAAACACAAATATAATAAATTTTAAAAAAGAAAAAAAAGAGATACAGCTACAAAGTCACTCTCACACATAAATCTCAGGGCTCCTTGAAGAAAAGAATGAAAATATTGTGAAAGCCAGAGGAACAGGTATCTTGCTGTGAGATTGTGTCTCCTAGAAATGTCAGAAACTACACACATTAAATCTCAGCAATGTGACTGTCTAAGCATGAGTTCAGCAAAGACAATCACAGGGAGAATCCCATAAAGCCTCAACCCAACACAAAGGACTAAAGGGAACTAAGAAATGCTAAGAGCCCATGAAATAGTCTTCCTCAGGGAAGAGCACATCAATTGATTTTCGAATACTGAATGGGCAGCCCTGAAAACATGGATGTACAAGTAACACATAGACTTAACAGGTGACATGTGTGTGTATACATATATGTATGTAACAACAATTAATGAAAAAAAAACAGGCATGAATTTGAAAGAGAGTATGGTAAGGTTTGATGGGAGGAAAGGTAAGAAGGAAATTATGTAACTGTATTATGATATTAAAAACAATAGAAATGATTCCATCCAGTAGCCACTCAAATATTCCTGAAGCCATCTATTCCCTCACATTCACTTGCAGCACCTTCTCCACCCATTCTCCACTGCAGACAATCTGGACTTCTGACACAGCTCATTAACAAATCATTAACAAATGAACTTACCCTCCCAGACCATTTTCTTTCCTTTAAGCTTATTTATTAAAAATGTAATCAGTACATTTTATTTCCAGAATAATACAAATTTTCAGCTGAGCTCTCAAAATATTGTTAATATAAGCACTTCAATATACTTAGCTTAGCTTTCTGCCAAGTGTATTGCATGGGAAAATCGCCACACTGTTCTCGTCATTAATAATTAATGAGATAATTCTCCAGTTTGTAAAATCAGAAAGAGACAGAAAAAAAAATATGCAAAGAAAATGGGATAAGGGAACAAAAACTAATAAACAAAAATAAACCCAGAAGAAAACAAAATGGTTCAACAAATGAGGCAAAGATTAGCCTTTTTAGATGATTCTTAAAATTGACAAATTCTTTTTTTTGTTTGGACATTTTATTATTATTATTATTATTATTATTATATTTGTGTTTTAATTTTACACATCAGCCATGGGTTCCCCTGTCCTCCCCCCTCACACGCCTACCCCCACCTTCCCTCAATCCCCTCCCCTCTATTCCCATCTACTCCAGGGCCAAGACTCCCCTGGGGATTCATTTAAACCTGGTGGATTCAGCACAGGCAGGTCCAGTCCCCTCCTTCCAGGCTGAGCAAAGTGTCCCTGTGTAAGCCCAAGGTTCCAAACAGCCAGCTCATGCACTAAGGACAGGGCCAGGTCCCACAGCCCGGATGCCTCCCAAACAGTTAAAGCTATTCAATTGTCTCACTTATCCAGAGGGCTTGATCCAGCTGGGGGCTCCACAGCCTTTGGTTCATAATTCATGTCCTTCCATTCGTTTGGCTATTTGTCCCTGTGCTTTTCCAATCTTGGGCTCAACAATTCACCCTCAACAAGTGGACTCCTGGAGCTCCACCTGGGGCCTGGCTGAGGATCTCTGCATCCACTTCCATCAGTTATTGGATGAGAGTTGCAGCTCCACTGGTAGGGTGTTTGGCCATCTGATCACCAGACTAGGTCAGATCAGGCTTTCTCTTGACCATTGCCAGAAGTTTAAAGAGGATGTATCATTGTGGATTTAAGAGGACCTCTCCAGCACTCTGTCTATTCCTGTTCTCATGTGGTCTTCATTTATCATGGTCTGTTATTCCTTGTTCTCCCTTTCTGTTCTTGATCCAGCTGGGATCTCCTGGTCCCCTAAGCTTTCTTTCCCTCAGACCTTGCCCTTCATGACTTTCACTGTCTTCCAGGTTTTTCATGTAGATCTCGTCCAGTTCTTTGTCATTGGGTGACCCCTATGTCTTTCCTAGTGTCCCATTTTCTAGGTTGCCTCCCTGAAGTTGTGTAGCAGTCTAGTCATCTTTGTTTTACATCTAGTATCCTCCTATGAGTGAGTACATACCATGTTTCACCTTCTGAGTCTGGGATACCTCACTCAGGATGATTTTTTCTAGAACCATCCATTTGCCTGCAAACCTCATGATGTCATTGTTTTTCTCTGCTGAGTAGTACTCCATTGTGTATATGTACCATATTTTCTTTATCCATTCTTCAGTTGAAGGGCATCTAGGTTGTTTCCAGGTTCTGGCTATTACAAACAATGCTGATATGAACATAGCTGAGCAAATGCCCTTGTGGTATGATTGAGCATTCCTTGGGTATATGCCCAAAAGTGCTACAGCTGGGTCTTGGGGGAGATGGATTCCTAATTTTCTAAGGAAGCTCAATATTGATTTCCAAAGTGGCTGTACAAGCTTGCATTCCCCCCAGCAGTGGAGGAGAGTTCCCCTTGCTCCACATCCTCTCCAGTATATGTTGTCTTCTGTGTTTTTGGCCTTAGCCATTCTGACAGGTGTAAGGTGGTATCTCAGAGTTATTTTGATTTGCATTTTCTGGATAATTAAGGATGTTGAGCAATTCCATAAATGTCTTTCAGCCATTTGAACTTCCTTTGTGGAGAATTCTCTGTTTAGTTTTATAGCCCATTTCTTAATTGGACTGTTGGGTATTTTGATGTCTAATTTCTTGAGTTCTTTACATATTCTGTATATCAGCCCTCTGTCAGATGTGGGGTTGGTGAAGACCTTTTTCCCATTCTGTAGGCTATCGCTTTGTCTTGTTGACCGTGTCCTGTGCTCTACAAAAGCTTCTCAGTTTCAACAGGTCCCATTGATTGATTATTTCTCTCAGTGTCTGTGCTACTGGTATTATATTTAGAAAGTGATCTCCAGTGCCAATGCGTTCAAGACTACTTCCTATTTTCTCTTCTATCAGGTTCAGAGTAACTGGATTTATGTTGAGGTCTTTGATCCACTTGGACTGAAGTATTGTGCATGGTGACAGATATGGATCTATTTGCAACCTTCTACACACTGACATCCAGCTATGCCAACACCATTTGTTGAAGATGCTTTCTTTTTCCATTGTACATTTTTTGGCTTCTTTGTCAAAAATTATATGTTCATAGGTGTGTGGGTTAATGTCAGGGTCTTCAATTCAATTCCATTGGTCCACATGTTGGTTTTTATGCCAGTACCAAACTGTTTTTATTACTGTAGCTCTATAGTAGAGCTTGAGGTTGGGGATTGTGATGCCACCAGAGGTTGTTTTATTGTACAGGATTCTTTTGGCTATCCGGTTTTTTTTTTTTTTTTTTTTTTTGGTTTTGTTTTTCCATATGAAGTTGAGTATGATTCTTTCCAGATCTGTGAAGATTTGTGTTGGCAATTTGATGGGGATTGCATTGAATCTGTAGATTGCTTTTGGTAAGATCGCCATTTTTACTATGTTAATCCTGCCTATCCATAGCATGGGAGGTCTTTCCATTTTCTGACATCTTCAATTTCTTTTTTCAGGGACTTAAAGTTCTTGTCATATAGGTCCTTCACATGCTTAGTTAGAGTAACCACAAGGTATTTTATATCATTTGTGGCTATTGTAAAGGGTGATGTATCTCTGATTTCCTTCTCAGCCTGTTTGTCTATTGTATATAGGAGGGCTACTGATTTTTTTGAGTTGATCTTGTATCCTGCTATGTTGCTGAAGGTTTTTATTAGCTGTATCAGTTCCTTGATTGAATTTTTGGGCTCACTCATGTATACTATCATGTCATCTGCAAATAGGGAAAGCTTGAATTCTTCCTTTCCAATTTGTATTCCCTTAATCTCCTTATGTTTTCTTATTGCTCTGGCTAGAACTTCGAGTACTATATTGAATAAGTATGGGGGGAGGGGACAGCCTTGCCTTGTTCCTGAGTTTAGTGGTATTGCTTTGAGTTTCTCTCCATTTAATTTGGTGTTGGCTGTTGGCTTACTGTAGATTGCCTTTTTTATGTTTAGGTATGTTCCCTGTATTCCTGATCACTCCAAGACCTTTATCATGAAGTGGGGTTGGATTTTGTCAAATGCCTTTTTTGCATCTAGTGAGATGATCATGTGGTTTTTTTCTTTGAGTTTGTTTATATGGTGTATTACATTGACAGACTTTCGTATGTTGAACCACCCTTGCATCCCTGGGATGAAGCCTACTTGATCATGGTGGATAATTGTTTTGATGTGTTCTTAGAGTCTGTTTGCCAGTATTTTATTGAGTATTTTTGCATCAATGTTCATGAGGGAGATCAGTCTGTAGTGCTCTTTCTTTGTTGCATCTTTGTTTGGTTTAGGAATCAGGGTAATTGTAGAAGGAGTTTGGTAATATACTTTCTGCTTCTATTGTGTGGAAGAATTTAAAGAGTATTGGTATTAAGTCTTCTTTGAAGATCTGGTAGAATTCTGAAGTGAAACCATCTGGTCCAGGGCTTTTTTTGGTTGGGAGATTTTAATGACTGATTCTATTTCCTTAGGGGTTATTGGACTATTTAAATGGTTTATCTGGTCTTGATTTAACTTAGGTATGTGGTAGCTATCCAGAAAATTATCCATTTCTTTTAGATTTCCCAGTTTTGTAGATTAGAGGTTTATGAAGTATGACCTGATGATTCTCTGGATTTCCTCATTGTCTGTTGTTATGTCTCCTTTTTCATTTCTGATTTTGTTAATTTGGATGCTCTCTCTCTGTCTTTTGGTTAGTTTGGATAAGGGCTTGTCTATCTTGTTGATCCTCTCAAAGAACCAACTCTTTGTTTCATTAATCATTTGTATTGTTCTCTTTATTTCTATTTTATTGATTTCAGCTCTCAATTTGATAATTTCCTGGCATCTGTTCCTCCTGGGAGACTTTGCTTCTTCCTGTCCAAGGGCTTTCAGGTGTGCTGTCAAGTCACTAGTGTGAGATTTCTCCATCTTCTTTATGTGGGCATTCAGTGCTATTAATTTCCCTCTTAGCACTGCTTTCATAGTATCCCATAAGTTTGGGTATGTGGTGTATTCATTTTTATTGATCTCTAGGAAGTCTTTCATTTCTTTCTTTATTTCTTCCTTATCCCATTGGTGATTCAGTTGAGCATTATTCGGTTTCCATGAGATTGTAGCATTTTTGTAGTTTTTTCTGTGGTTGAAATCTAACTTTAAACCATGGTGGTCCAACAGAACACAGGAGGTTATTCCAATTGTTTTGTATCAGTTGAGATTTGCTTTGTAGCCAAGTATGTGGTCAATTTTAGAGAAGGTTCCATGGAGTGCTGAGAAGAAGGTATATTCTTTTTTGTTTGGGTGGAATGTTCTGTAGAAATCGATTAAGTCCATTTGAGCCATAACACCAGTTAAGACCATTATGTTTCTGTTAAGTTTCAATTTGGCTGATCTGACCAGAGGTGAAAGTGGGGTGTTGAAATCTCCCACTATTAATGTGTGGGGTTTTATATGTGGTTTAAGCTTTAGTAATGTTTCTTTTACATATGTGGGTGCCCTTGTGTTTGGGGCATAAATGTTAAGAATTGAGACTTCATCTTGGTGGATCTTTCCTGTGATGAGTATGTAATATCCTTCATCATCTCTTTTCATTGATTTTAGTTTGAACTCTATTTTGCTGGATATTAAGATGGCTACACCCGCTTGCTTCTTAAGACCATTTGATTGGCAAGTCTTTTCCCAACCTTTTATTCTTAGGAGGTGTCTGTCTTTGAATTTGAGGTGTGTTTCTTGTATGCAGCAGAAAGATGGGTCCTGTTTTCATATCCATTCTGTTAGTCTGTGTCTTTTTATAGGTGAATTAAGTCCATTGATATTAAGGGATATCAATGACCAGTGATTGTTCATTCCTGTTATTATTTTTATTTTTTGGTGGTAGTGTGTGTGTACTTCCCTTCTTTGGGGTTTACTGCTGTGTTGTTATCTATTGCCTGTGTTTTCATGGGTGTATCTGCCTTCCTTAGGTTGGAATTTTCCTTCTAGTGCTTTCTGTAGGGCTGGGTTTGTGGATAAGTATTGTTTAAATCTGGTTTTGTCTTGTTCACTCCATCTATGATGATTGAAAGTTTTGCTGGGTATATTATTCTAGGCTGGCATCCATGGTCTCTTAGTGTCTGCATTATATCTTTCCAGGTCCTTCTGGCTTTCAAAGTCTCCATTGAGAAATCGGGTGTTATTCTCATGGGTTTGCCTTTATAAGTCACTTGACCTTTTTCCTTTGTTGCCCTTAATATTCTTTCTTTATTCTGTACATTTAGTTGTTTAATTATTATGTGGTGAGGGGATGTTTTTTGGAGGGTCTAGTCTGTTTGGTGTTCTATAGGCTTCTTGTATCTTCATAAGCATTTCCTTCTTTAAGTTGGGAAAGTTTTCTTCTATGATCTTGTTAAATATATTTTTCTGTGCCTTTGAGTTGGTATTCTTCTCCTTCCTCTATCCCTATTATTCGTAGGTTTGGTCTTTTCATGGTGTCCCAAATTTCTTGGACATTTTGGGTCATGACTTTGTTGGTTTTAGTGTTTTCTTTGACTGATGAATCTATTTCTTCTACCATATCTTCAACACCAGAGATCCTCTCTTCCATCTCTTGCATTCTCTTGGTTATACTTGCATCTGAAGTTCCTGTTTGTTTACTGAGATTTTCTATTTCCAGCATTCCTTCTGCTAGTGTCTTCTTCATTTTTTTCTATTTTCCTCTTCAGGTCTTGGACTGTTTCCCTTGCTTTGTCATGATTTTCTTTCAGGGACTTATTATTTTCTTCTGCTTCCATTGTCCTTTCCTCTAGTTTTTTATAGCGTTCTTTCCATTTTTTGTTTGTCTGTTCCTCCACTTTATTTTTGAATTCTTCTATATAAGGCTCTAGCCTCTTCATGTTGTTACTTATAAGGTTGTTTTCTTCTTGTTCCATTCTGTGATGTTCAGGTCTAGCTGTTGGAGAAGTGCTAGGTTCTGGTGATGCTGTATTGCTCTTTATTTTGTTGTATGTACTTCTACCTTGGCATCTGCCCCTCTCCTTGTGGGTTGGTTCTTGGTCTTCTCAGTGTACTTGGTCCAGAGAGAGCTGACAGATTTAGGGAGCCTCTCTCTGGTCTAGATGGAAGCTCTGGGCCAGATGGTAGCACTTTTCCAGATGAGAGTGCTGGTCGGATAGGAGCTGAGGGGCTGGACTCTGGACTCTGAGTCTCAGGAAGTCCCTGGGGTCCTCTTATCTTGTCCAGATGGGAGCTCCTCTTGTCCAGATGGGAGTTCTGGGACAGGATGGAAGCTCTGGTCCAGATTGGAGTACCGGGGTGGATGGGAGCTGGGAGCTCTCTGGTCCTGATGGGAATTCTGGGGCTGGATGGAATGCTGTACACTGGTCTCTACGTCTCTGGAAGTGGCTGGGGTCTCCAGCAGGTGGGTGTGGGGGCAAGACGTTGAGGTTGTAGTGTCCACCAGAAGGTCTCTTTGGTTCAGATGGGAGTTCTGGGACAGATGGGAGCTGGGGACTGGTCTCTGAGTCTCAGGAAGTGGCTGGAGTCTTGGGCAAATGGGTGTGGGGGCAGGGTGTAGAGACTGCAGGGTCTGCCTGAAGTCTTGGAAAAGGGGAGCCATCCCACAGGGCCCGCCAATTGGCTGGAAACTGGGGCCAAGTTGGGCAGGTCCTCCCAGGATGGTGCCCGTGGTGGGATCCAGGGGCGGTTGCCTCTCTGACTATAACCCCAGGCACTCACCTCTGCTCCAGATGGCAGTTCTGGGGCGGATGGTAGCTGGTCTCCTGACAAATTCTTAATAAGTTGAAAGGGAGAAAAAGATTTTCTAATATTTCTAATAATAGCAAATATTTTTGTTTTTATTTTTTCAGGGTTTCTTATTTGCTTACTTCTGGAGTTTATTTTTTAACAAAATAAAATATAATAAGATAAAATAAAAAGCATCATATCAAAGTTGGACAAGACAAACCAACAGAAAAATAAAAGAGTTCCCAAAGATGGCACAAGAATCCAGGACTCCTTTACACATTCAGGAATGCCATAAAAGCACTAAACAGAAAGATATAATATATATGCAAAGAGCAGACTGGCTGTAGGCTCTATGATTTCTGCTTAAGTTTCTTTGAGTTCATAGGAGCTTTGCTCATTTGTTTTAGAGGATCTTGTTCTCTTGGTGTCCTCTGTCCCTTCCTTTTTCCCCCCGGACTCCTTCTCAGCTCAGGATTTCCTGAGCTCTGTAGGGAGGGATTTGAAGGAGACATCTTTAGCACTGTGTATTCCAAGGTCACCCTCTGAATAATGTCTGACTGTGGGTCTCTGTATTTTTTCCCATCTGATGCAGAAGGTAATCTCACTAATGGTGGCAGTATCAGATATGGGATCCATCTTATGGAGTGTACCTTAAGTCAAGTCAGTCATCAGTTGGTTGCTCCCACAAGGTTTGTGCCACCATCCCCTTAGCATGTTTTGTGGGCAGGAGAGATTGTAGATCAAAGGCTTTTTGTTTGGGTTGATGTTTCCTTTTCTCTTTTGGTATCCTGCAGAGCACCTATCCACGAAGTAGACACTAGAACACAGCTATGAAGTTTCTATGTAGGCACCATCTCAACCATACCATGTGCTGGTGTGGGGGTGTTGTCTTTAGCAATAGGGCCTTGCTGTCAGTTTGTGGAGCACAACCTACTGTCTGAGCAACAGTCTCATTTGTTTGAGGACTTCCATGGGACCATTTCAGCCAAGAATTCAATTGGATAAAACCCAGTCCGGGCACTGGAAGCTTGGTTTCGTGACAAGAGATGGCCAATAAGGTTTGATCTCGCTCATTATTTGGAGACTTCCTTACAATTACTTTTATACATTATAGGAAGTTTCCACTGTACTAAGTCTTCATACCACCCTTCAATTCTAGTTATATCTCCCCTCATCCCCTCACTGAATCCCATCTCCCCTCCCCCTTCGTACCCAATTCTCCAGTCTCCCCACCCTCCAGTCCACTCATAAAATCTGTTCTATTTTCTCCTCCTAGGGAGTTCCATGTGCCCCCCAGTCCTTTCCTCTATACCTAACCTCTCTCTGTCTATGGATTGTAGCAGCTTGGTTATCATTTATTTAATGACTAATACATATAAGCAAATAAATAGCATGTATATCTTTCTTGCCCTGGGTTACCTCACTCACAATGATGTTTTTCTAGTCCTATCCTTTTGCCTGCAAATTTCATGATGTCATTTTTTTTATAAGAGCCAAGTAATACTCCCTTGTGTAAATACACCACATTCCCTTTGTCCATTTCTCTGTTGAGTGACATCTGGGTTGTTTCCAATTCCTGGCTATTATGAATAAAGCAGCAATGATAATAGTTGAGCAAGTATCCCTTTGTTAGGATGAAGCATCCCTTGGGTATATGCCCAAGAGTGGTACAGCTGGATCTTGAGGTAGATTGATTGCCATCTTTTTTTTTTTAGAAATTTCTATATTGATTTCCATAGTTGTTTTATAAGTTTGCACCCCCACCAGCAACAGAGTACTACTCCTCTTTCTCCACATCCTAACCAGCATGAGCTATCACTTGTATTATTGATCTTAGATATAAAAATAGCATATAATTTTTAAATATCCAGAGTTGCAAATTCAGCAGAAGTTAAAGGTCTGATAAAATAAGAAACACCTTCTGTCATATTTAAATAATTAGTTAAGTTGGTAATATCAAGGAAAACATGAATTACTAAAACTGTGCTCGGAGGACATTGAAAACTAATTGTTTAGGTGCCATTATGGAAACTAAATCTGTAAAATCCAGGATTCAATCTCCAAATAAGTTTTGAAAACTTTGTTAGTGGCCGTCATTGATATTAATGAATTAATTCTAGCTCAATGTGCTTTTAAGAAAAGGGGAAAAGTCATACTTCCATATTCATTGTATGAACTCCAATATCAAAGGACAAAAATGGCATGAAAGTCTGCAAGGTGGACTCACTGACAAAGAGCTGCGAACTTCCTCAACTGGCTTTTTAGTGTTTAGAATGAAGGTTAAGAAAATAAATTATGACCAAAATGTGTATGTCAGGGATTGCAAGCATTTTTTAATTAGAATATTAAATTATGATAACAAATACATTGATGTACACTAATAATGGAATTCAAATATGAAATCTTTTAAATTGATGAGTACAGAGCATTAAGTGTCCCTCAATGCTCTTAACAAATTATGAATAGAAGTATATATTGCTAAGGTGATAAACAACTGTCTCTAGAAATATTTGTAGCAAACAGCCTCAAGCCTAAAACAGAAGCATTTTGTAATTAGTAATAAAGAAAATAATTATCCCTCTTAATGCTATGTTTTAGTGATGTCCTAGACATTGAAAGCAGAACACAAAAAGGATTTGTATGGAATTACAAAGGAAGAAAATATTTTCATAAAATAATGTATGAAATCTGTAAAAATAAAACTACAAGACATTACCTAAAAATACAGTTTATAAGATCCCTATAAAGCCAGGCAGTGGTGGCACATGCCTTTAATCCCAGCACTAGGGAGGCAGAGGCAGGTAGATCTCTGTGAGTTCGAGGCCAGACTGGGCTACAGAGTAAGTTCCAGGAAAGGTGCCAAAGCTACACAGAAAAACTCTGGCTCAAAAAAAAAAAAAAAAAAAAAAAAGAAAGAAAAAAGAGATCCCTATAAAAATAAGTTTCATTTCTGTATCTGAGCAGAAAACATGAAATGTTAAGTTTAAAAGGCACCATGCCCACAGAAGCCCCCAAAACAATGAAGGCTTTTGCCTTTCTTCTTTGGTTGCAGACTAGAACTGAATAAGACCATTTTGCTGAAAGGACCACACACCTTGGTTACTTGATGCAGAGAAAACAAGATGGAACTGAGCAAGAAGCTTCTTCCTTTCTGGTTTAGTTTTCACTGTGCCAGAAGCTGTCTGGAGAGAAGTTACTTATGGTCTTATCCAGCTGTGAACTCTACATACTGTGAAATCAACATTCTAAGCAAGGTGTGTGCCCATTTTTGCAATGTTGGCAATGCTGCTATGTGGGTAATTAACTGGTCTTTGACAAGATCTGAGGCTTGATCAACAAGATGGAATCCATGCCCAGGAGTGTAAACTTGGTTAAAAAAAAGTCCATAGTAAGGAAGGTCATAGGTTTAGGGAGAAAATAAGCACTGCTGTTTAACAATATTGACATTGACATAGCCTCAAAATGACCTCTAAATACTTACCTTTATTCCCCTATATTTCACTCTCAGTCTTAATCGGGGAAACCTTTGCTTCCAGTGAATGATATTAAATGCAGACACATGGCGAGTGATAGTCAGGTGAACAGCTCTAAAGAAGACACAACATTCTCTCTAAAGTTCATGGAACATTGCTGAAGAGACTGAAAGAATGTATGTGCTAGAAGATGGAGAGAAGGACTGTGAAATGGCATCTAATTGGTAAGACACAGCAGTGCAATCATAAAGCTGAGGTTTCCTATACTGAGTCTGCACGTGAATGCGTCCATTAAAGTCAGGCATGGGTGTAGGCTGAATGGGTCCTACCACTCACTGCAGAAATATTCGTTACTGATAGGCACTGGGAGTGGAAGAGTCATTAACCTCAGTTGTGGACCCACTCATGAGCCTACCAGGCAACAACAGGTAGCTCTTATCCAATACCCACACACATGACTGTGGTTTAAACTAAATGAGTCACAAATCAAAATCAAAAGTCACAGAACTTCAAAAGCAGTTTGTGGAGATTGGGTGAGAAGGAGGTTGACGAGGATTAGGGATGACAGGGTGATAAGGTATGTGGAAGAGAATAATCAGAATAAATCATATATTTGTATAATATTGTCAAATATCAAAATTGACCAATAAAAATATATCATAGCTCATAGTTTTAAATATATCAAATGTGAAAAGTTTATTAAAAATTTAAGACATTTACAAAACAGGTTTTATTTTTATTGACTCTTTCTGTCTTCTTTTTTAAATTAATTCTGTGATCCTTTCATATAATGGGTTTGACCATATTCACCCCAAACCCTACTTATCCCTGATCTTACATAATCATTTTGTATCATCTTTTTCTTTTTAACTTATATAATTTGATTTGTGTTGTTCATGTATTCATCAATAAGTGACCATCCATTGATGTGCAATCACTTTTTCTTTTTCGGCTAAAAAATTTATCATTGCATTTATTTGATATAATTTTGGGCCCTGAATATCAAAAAAGTGAACACCATTTCCTCGGGGCAGGGATAGATTTATATATATACATATATTGTATATCTATATATATGTACATATATGTACATATTTAATATATATGTGTGTATGCATGAACTATAAAATTTAGATTCTGATATTTAAACTATAATAAGTTTAAATCTTTTATCCATTTTAAGACATGCAATTATACCAAGATAAGAAAAATGGACTCTGTATGTAGTTGCAACAGAAATATTTTTTTCCTAAAAAACATAATAGAAAGCAAAATATGTAAGATAATTCACATTTACAAAAAGCAAAGAAGAAAGAACAAGAATGGGAGGGAGGGGAGAAAGTGGGAACTAGAGATCGGGAGGATAGGGAAGGAGGAACTAGAACTTAAGTCATCAGTAGATATTTCGCAGAAGAAACATAAAAATAAGCATGACATGAGCAGCATTCAGAAAGTGCAAGGTTAAATCACATTACGAGTGTGTTGCTTGACACCCCAGAAAGAATTCTCATAGACTGTAAAACTAATCCATGTAATAGTCATTGGGAGGCCTAATAACATTGTTAATAAGAGAAAACTGAAAATAATTTAAAAGTCTATCAGCACTAGAATGGACAAATTATCTATGGTAGATTCCTAGTAAATGGAAATTAAAACTACAAATGACTAAGTTGGTGAGTCACAACTCCATAGTCAGATGTTGTCAAGATATGGCACTGCATTCCCAAATAATATGCTATATTTCTTCTGAATTATAACTGTTTTTCCATTGGGTTTGCAATTTGAAATTGACTTCTCTTTCTTCCTGTGATAATAATGTCTTGTTCTGGTTTCAAATTTTTATAGCCTTACCATGCAATTTACAAAAACTAATTATTTAAAGTTATTGTGTGGGTGTCTTTCCTGCATATATGTTAGTGCACTGTATATATGCAGTTCTGGCAGAGAGAGTTGGATACCCTGGGACTGGAGTTACCGACAGTTGGGAGCAACCATGTGGGTTCTGAGAATCAAACCTGAGTCCTCTACAAAAGCAGTCAGTGCTCTTAAACACTGAGCCATCATCAGCCCTCCTCTTGCAGTTCTTAAGTCTTAATTCTAATGGACCTCATTCCCTGGTCCTCTGTCAGGGGCTTTCAGTGAATGACTGCTGTTCTCTGGAGCCAATATACGTCTACCGTGCTTTCATGTATTCTCCTAATAGATCCAGTATTTTACTTTGTTCTTCCCTTACTTTTCTATTCTATGTTCTCAAATACTTTCCAAAAACTGTGATAAAATGGAAAATAGATTTCTAAGTCATCACTTATCTGAAAATTGATCCTGTCTTCATACGTGCTTTGTGTTCTCCATATCTATTTTATGCAAGAACATACTGTCCCCAAAATTTTTATGGGAAATAAATGCCAATCATTTAATGTGCAATCATTCTGAGAATCTAAAACTTCATGGGTCACAGGTGAGCTTCTCTTCTTCAGTGTGCTAGCCTCCTCAGTGAGGATTGTTCTATTATCCGGAAAATCCTAAAAAGGGCTTAATTGGGACCATATATTTTGGGCTCTGGTTCTTCTTCATGTGTTGATTTCTGCTGGGATCAGAAGTCTAAGTCATTCCTGCTTGCTTGTATATCCAGGTGAGTCTCACTCACTTCCACCAGATAGGAAAGTCCACCATGACAATCTGTGCATCCTTCTTTCCCACTTGGCTAGCTGTAGCTGGAATGTTTCTCAGTTCTGCCTGCCCCATGGTCCCACAGATGCTTATAAAATAATCACTCTGAGGCTTATATTAATTATGAACTGTATGGCCTATGGCTTCAGCTTCTGGCTAACTAACTCATCTTAAATTAGCCAGTTCCTATAAATCTATATATTGCCCATTGCCATGGCATTACCAGTCTACTGGCATCTTGTTGCTCCTTGGGTGGCGGTCTGAGGTCTCTCCTGACTTTGCCTTTCTCTTTCCTGCCTCTAAGCTGCCTTTCCACAGGCCAAAACAGCTTATTTATTAACCAATGTGAACAACATACATTCACAACATACAGAAAGACATCCCCCCCGCCCGCCCCAGCAGCTAGCTTTGATTTTTTTTCACAAAAAAAGACCATTTAGGGATGGACGCATAGACTATATTACAAGAAAGCAAGCAAATGCTACAGGCTTTTCTATGTTATACTTCTAGCGTCATACAATATCACACTTACTCATCTGTTACAATGCAGAGCTAGGAGACATCGTCCATTTATGAGTCCACTTTTTGCATGGCTAGACGTCCTTTATTCTCAACCATCCCTATGATCCATTATTCAATTTAATTCATATTTTATTATTTTGGTATGGGGACCTGACCCAGGATCTCACATATGCTAGTAAGTTCTCTATTCCTCCTCCAATGACTTTAATACAGTATATCCTGCTATTCTGATTTCTTACCCTTTAACAAAAGGCTCCAAGGCTCTGTTCTTATATTAGTAGCTACAATTGTTAGCTTGTGACAGCTACTCAAATATTTGATATGCTTATTGAGCTTATTGAAAAACAAACCTGCTTCTTGTTCTCTTTATTTTGTCTGGATGCCTCAAAAAATGATGCTTTGCTATGTCAACAACAATAGAAAATAATTTTGAATGAAGAGCCCTGATATCGCTAAGTAACCTGGTTGTTGGCTTGTTTGCTTACAAGAGTCCTCCATCCAGTCCCCTATGTCTTTGGAAACATGCATTCCTTTTGTCTCTTTCTTTGAGGCAATTTGCCTTGTTGAAGTCAAATTTCACCCTTAAAAAATACATGCATGCCAACAAACTATGATCTTTCTCATTGACATTTAAGCTGAAGCCAGGCATTATCTTTGCATCAGCTGTGTTCAATTAAATTTTCCAGGCTGTTGCTGGTAACTGAATAAACATCTCATTTTTCTAAAATGTCCCAGATTTTTTAAAACTATCAACTAACATCACAGAAACCATCTAATATAACAATTATAATTTAGATAATTATCACTATATATGCCTATTAGCTGCAACTTTTCTTATACCAGAATTTCTCCTCACTAAATTTTACCACTTCCATTTTCGTTATTTGTCCTTTATTCAGCCTATTTGTGCAATAAATGTGATTTTCTTTTCTGTACAATTTCAGATGGTACACCTCATGTTATGACATTTGTAGATTTAGTTACCAACTGCAAAACATCTGAGGGAAGTCAGGAAAAAAAATTCCCTGAAATAGATTTGCTTTGCATTTGAAATGTATTTACTCATTGGGATGCAACATCTCATTTACAGCAGCGGCCTGTGGAAATTCCCAGTAGGTGTTCCAGGGCTGATAAACTCATTCCAATAAGTCTGTACTCAAATTAGCATAAAAAGAGCAATTGCAATCACTTACCAAAGTGCTTTCTTTTGTGCTTGGAAGCAACAGGAGGACTTAGGCATTTGTGCAGTTCAAAAATATCAGTTGAAAATAATGGCTCTGAGTCTTTCTGTAAGGTCCAAGAAAACTACAGGATACTGAAAAAAATTAAACATCTCTAGAGGAGGAAATTAGACTCACCAGCTAAATGGATTTTAAAGGAGTTTGAATGCTGCTGATTGCAAACAGGGGTGCTGAGGAGATTCAATTTTTAAAAAGGGGAAATACACAGAAGTATTCAGAATTAATTCAAATATCTCTATGATAAAGCAAACCCTAAACTTCAAGAAAAGTCATTCAATGCAGTCAACGATATTCCAGGAAGGGAAAACAGACAATATAGTGAACACAGGGATGTGGAAAACAACATTTTCTCTTACTGTCTCTCTAGTTTTACATGCCAGTGCCCAAGGCTAACATCACTGGCAAGGATTCTCCAACACCAGTCTACAGTTACAGTAAAATATTATTGTCATATTTACACTTCGTTGTTGTAGAACTACAGTGTTCAAGTGACTACTTGAATTTACCTGGGCTTCCTTTTATTTGTGTGTTTTTCCCAGACTAAGAAATGTGTTAGGCCAGTGTAGGATATAATGCCCAAATTCACAAATCATAAGCAGCAAAATCAGTACATGAACTAAAGCTTTCTGACAAATTGGCTTTTAAGAAATGTAATTATTCGGAGAACAAGAGATGACTCAGCATCTTAGAGCACTTGTTGCTCTTGCAGAGGACTCCGATTTGATCCCCAGCACCCACATGGTAGTTTACAACTATCTATAACTCCAATTCAGGGCATCAGATGCCCATCTCTGATTTACTTGGGCATCAGGGCCACACATGGTACATATACATATATGCAGGGAAAACATTCATACACATAAAAAAGGAAAATATGAGTATTAATCAATTAACCATCATAATGTGTTTCACAATCTGGGTTTTACAATTTCACACCTGCACATATTGTGCTCTGATTGCATCCACTTTCCCGACTCCTGTCTCTTTTGGCTTTATTTCTCAATAGTTACTCATGATACTGAGAAACTCATGCCTTTTTATCAAATATTACAACAGGTAAGTCAGAGAATCCCCAGTTCCTGAGACTAGGTCTTCTGTTGTTTGGACCCCTAGACTAAAAGAGCATTTCCATATTCATTTGGAAGATAAATTTGAATCCAGATCCAAAGTTGTGATTAAATAAAACATTTATCTTCCAAAATTCAATTTTGGATAGTTACCTCAGAAATAACCAAATGTTTAATTGTGCTGCTATAGGAAAGAGTGAAAAGACTGAAAAGTGAAACTTAAAACCATCACTTACTTTAAATGATAATTTAAAAGAAAATTTTTTTTCAAATGATCTAATAAAATCCCATTTCAAAAAATTAGTGAGCTCTTTTTATGGATCCCCCTAGTCAGTTGGCCATGGGAAGATGAAAATGAATATCTCCTTCCCAGCCACCAGCTGTCAGAAACTCACTGAGTGGGTGAGAAACACAAGCTTCTCACTTTGGGTAAGAAGTGAATGGCCACAGGAGTGATGCTGTGGGTGAAGATTGGAGGATTATATGGTCTAAATCAGGGGTGGCAACAACAAACAAGCTTTTCCTATCAAACAAGGTGTCTTGGTACATGCTAGACTGCACTTGCTGTTGGGTAAGAGGCATTCTTGTTATAAACCAAGAAGAACTGGAGAGTGGACGTGCAAGTCTGTTTGAGGATGTCAATCTTAGTGTTCTCAACTTGGTTATTGTGGGGAAAAGGGGGAGAAGGATATTCCTGGACTGGCAGATACTATTTTGTCTTGGGAGCTGGGGTCCAAAAGGGCTATCAGAATCTGAAAGCTTTTCAATCTCTCTAAAGATGACAATGTCCACCAATTTGTTGTCAGAAAGACCTTAAACAATAACGTAAGATTCCAGGACCAAAGCACCCAAGAGTCGGAGTCTTGTTATTCCACATGCTCTATAACAAAAATGCCAGTGTACTGATAACAATGACTAAACATTCACTAAGTTAGAAAGCAGCTGGAGAATATGCTAAACTTTTGGCCAAAGAAAAACACCAAGAACAGATTACCAAGAGACATAGGCTGTCCTTGATGAGAGCTTCTTTTTCTGAGGCCAGTCAAAATTAAGTCTTGAAGAGTAAAAAATAAATGATGAGATCTTGGAACAATAAAAGATTAGTGAAACAGAAATTTAATAATGCAGTTTATTACTATGGATATTTTATAGTAAAAGAATACTTGCCAGTGGAATATTTTGTTTCACAAGGCTTAAACAGAAACACGGAGTTTAACCTTCTAATAGTTATTGACTTAGATACATTGAAAACTCAGTGTTAGGAATTTGGGAAGGAATGAGGTCTACAGGAGGTGTTGGATGGGAGGAAGGGAAGTGTAGATATGATGTAAATGCAAGATTCATATTAAAAAGTCTCATAAAATTTTAAAAATTAAATTAAAATTCAAATAAAATGTCTGCTAATAATATGAAGTAGAAAAGAGTGGGGGAAGGGGAGCTATTCTGTAAATATCAGAAGGTTGATCTCTCATTCAGAAAGACCAAACAGTATCATCTACTCAGTTCTTAGTTCTGAGAACTCTATTTCATACAAGAAGGAAAAAAGGTCAAAAGATGCTATAAATATTATAATAATATAAATATTAGCATATAAGAGATACTTACCATATGCTCATGTATGAAGAAACAGCCCAAATTAATGAAGTTTATGAAGGCATTTGCCAAGATGAGGTATTTTTTGACTATTAAAAAGACCTCCTTTCATTCAAGCAGTTCAGGTTGAGCCTGGATTAGATGCTGAAATTTACTTTGCAGTTTGACTCTATATGTCAGGTTCACTTGCTGGCAGCCGTCCCTATTCATGGCAGGAGTCTGCAGAGGACTCATGGCCCACACCCTCAAATCACATCTGAAAGAAAAATTCTCTTCCCATACCTGCTCTGCCAAATGTCCTTGAATCTCATGATGATATTTAATAGGTTTTGTCCCCCAAATATTCAAAGGAAGCAGTGTGTTTCTTTGAACTGTTTCACTCACCTTGGCCCCC
Organism: Onychomys torridus; assembly: GCF_903995425.1. NCBI lineage: Eukaryota > Metazoa > Chordata > Mammalia > Rodentia > Cricetidae > Onychomys > Onychomys torridus. The sequence goes on along the minus strand of NC_050457.1, from coordinate 29,424,815 downwards.
TTTACAGCCTTGCCTAAAAATCTTTTCCTTATCTTTGCCTATAGGTCTCTGTCATGCTGTCAGCTAAAAGTGGCCCATAAAGCACCTGTGAACAAGCCTATTCATCATGAAGTTATGTTCCGTCCTTGTTTCATAATCTATGTGAAGCACATTACATTCTTACAGTTCCTGGTATCAACCCTTCTGCATGTAAGCCATGTCCCCTTAATGTCTTAAATCTTGGAGTTCATGGGCCAAATGTCAGTTCATGGAAGAACATTTATAAATAACTGGGAGAAACTGCCTTCAGAGAGTTTCTAGCTTTGTAGAAGAATGAAATAATTTTATGGTTGGGGGCCACCACAACATAAGGAGCTGTATTAAAGGGTCACAGCATTAGGAAGGTTGAGAATCACCAGTCTAGATGATGATAATCTTCAGTCATATTGAACTGTCATCTTAAGAGGAATTTAGAAAATAACTTACACAAGAAACAAGAAAACTCAGAATGAAGGACTAACTTACCTAATTGTAAACTTCTCAGTGGTACTATTTATCATGACCATCCAATCACAGCATTGTATATGCAGGAGCACTTTTTAAATGTTTGATTAAGACAAAAATTATGGCTTTAAAATTCCTTTGTTCATCTTTTAGAGTCAATGTGATCTCATAAGATGGTCAGTGGGCCTACATGCATTTTGATGTTAATGTTCTAAAAAATAGGAAACCTTAGTACAAGGGGACTTAAAATGGTGTCCCTTCAGCTTGTAATAAACTTCTTCAGTTCACTTGTTTTCTGTTACTTGCTGGAGGTGTGTTATTGTTTTACTAAAATATGTACAAATTTGTTCAGAACAACGTATTTCCAAAGTTCAAAACATCTAGTTTTATTTGAGGACTTCTGAGGAGATAGTCACATAGCAGAATAGCTTTTAGAATTGTCTTGTAGTGAAACAGACATATCCAGTTACTTTTCCCTTCTTTCCCAGTTTTCAGTGAAGAGAGCAAGCACTATGATTTATGAAAAAACATTGCAACAATATGAATTGTATACACTCAACCATGGATTAACTAGAGTCATGGTTTCTGTTTCCATCTGACCCCAGTGATTTAGCTAACCATAAAAACAGACTTACTGGCTGCTGTACCCTTCCAGCTGCTGTGGACAGTGTGGTCTGTATTATCCTGTAAGCAGATTTACTGAGTAATGATGCTAGAATAATAGAAGAGTTTGAATGAATTACTTAGTTCCATTTCCCAAGTCATCTATCTACAAAGAGCCTTTGGTAAGCATAAAGGCTCTGGCTTAGAGTGAATAATTCCAAGGACAAAGAAAATCATTAAAAGGTTGAGTAGGGAAGTCTGTAGCTAAACATTTACTAAATTGTAGGCTCCTGCATTTGAGGCAAAGGGATAGCTCAGGCCAGAATTTGTTCTTTTCTTTCAAACCATGTTACTACTTCAACAGTCAGCTTGTCTATTTGAAACTTGCTATTAAACATGCTTCTCAACTCAGAAAGCATCTTGGAAATGATCTTGAAATCCACTTAAGCTTCAGATATCCTTTAGTTCATCTTGGGCTGTGTTTGTCATGCTTTCAAAACATGGTGAATCCAGGCCCTTCCCACGTCCCCCTTCCAAGAGCAGCTGTGAGGGAGCTAACTGCCTGTCTTCTTGCACTGGTGCTCTAGAAAATGACATGAGTCTTGAAAAAATCAAATTACTTCAAATGAATTTAAAACGACAGTGTTCCTCAAACACAAGCCCTAGTTTCACACTATACTCTAATAGAACACTACCTTAACTTTCACATGGTTGTAACATTTGTGTTGCCTCACCTCAGGACTTCACATATACTTGACTCTTGTAACTCCAATACCCTTTGCATGGTTACATAGGTTCCTTGCTCAAAATCTACCAGCTCTGCAAAAAAGTTATTGTAATTATCTCTACTATGTTCTTTTATCAATAAATTTTTACTCTTGGAAAATTAGTCTCTATCTTGTCCCAGAAACTCCAGTTCCTTTGAAACATACCTTGGCTTAGTCTGGCCCTTGGTAACAATTAGGAAGTCTTTTCCTGATAACAAATGAAAACCCTTAGTAACCCAGCTTGTCTCTCAGTAGTCATTAATCTCTTCCTTCAGGACCAGTTAAACAGACTCTCCTTTTGTCAACAAAATGTTTTGTTTTTTAATAAAAGAACTGTCATTTCATCAGAACCTCAAATGTAGAACAGTTCCAGACAGAGACCTGTTTAGGATAACAGAAGAAATCTTACCAAAACCTTTTAATTAGTATTGTCAAAGAACTCTAGTTTACTGAAATATAAATATGAAGCTGTCTTTATTTTTACAGTGACTGCTGTCAACAGTGCTTTTGTACTGTTAAGTTTAATCTTTGAGTATTAAGCTTTACTAATGGTCATTTAGAACCAGTCCATCACCTTTGAGTGATTTCAGCTATTGAATCTCTTCAGTACACATAGTCCTCTGATTTCATATGGAGCACTATGCTCTCCTCATCCTTTCCCATCATTGCTATCCAGCTTGCTCATAAGTCTTGGGCCAATGCAGAGGTAAAGATGTTAAGATACTTCTTAAATTTCTTCTAAGACCAACTTACTTAGAAAGGACTCAACTAAGGTGAAAAGATGTTACAAATACTAGGCTTATATGAAGCACTTAATATATACTTACAAATGAATATCAAAATTTAATTAACTCCATCAAATTATTTGCCAACATAGGAGACTTCTATGCTATTTTTTTCCAGAGCTGAGGACCTAACCCAGGTCCTTGTACTATCTAGGCAAGCACTCTACCACTGAGCTAAATCCCCAACTCCCTATGCTATTTTATACTATATAAAAAACACAAGATCTATCATGCTTCAGACCAGGACTACTAGTGATTTTTACTTCATTGTGACAACTTCACCATTAGGCAGTACCCCCTTATCATGGTAGGAGTCTGAAATGGTTTCTTGAACTTGCTTCCCTGGTGATGTCACAGACCTAGGACAATAGCCCTTAATGAGTTGCCTTTCCTTCTTGCTCTCATAACACAGAATCATCATAGTGCACAGCATGGCTGATTTCTCATTTCCATTTTTTAAAATCAATTCTTACTAAGTCCATTGCCAATAAGTATACTGAACTCTAAGCATCCTTCATGTGTGTTTTGACTATATGTGAGATTAGACTTCAGTTCTATGGACACACCATCATATGGCAAGATACTGTAGTTCTCAGAAGTAACATACTGTTCTGTGAACGATCCCTGGGGACACAGGAACAAATGTACACTCACTCCAGGGAACCCAGCACAGATTAAAGTAAGGATACCACCAAAGTCCAATTTGGTGGACCAAGTTTATTGGTTACTTGTAGATAAGAATGGCCCAGGGGTTACTCATAGGAGCAGGAATGACTCAAAGGCAGTTGTCACACAAAAGCTATCCCAGGGTAGATGGCAGCTCCTGAATGCTGGAGACCTGCTGCACACACACATACACACACACACACACACACACACACACACACACACACACACACACAACTTGCCGGCACTTGACAGGTTGGAGTGCATTTCTTCAGACGGCTCAGGTAGTCGGAACCTCTTGCAGTCAGCTTTGCTGATCCAAGAGTGTCCCTCAGGATTCTCACTGCTTTGATAACCTTGAAGGGGGAGGAGCCTAGTGCATTTGGTCGATTTTATAGCCTTCCTGAAGCTTTCAGGTTGTTTTCTTCTAGAGTTTTAATGAGTTTCCCTGAAGGCTGTCATATTTTACCTTCCTTTAGAACATCCTGATTCTTAATGAGCTTCCTTCTAAATTGGCATGGTTTATCTCAGAGGAAACTGCTACATAACACATTCTCTTTCCACAGTGCAGTAGTCATCGGCAGTAAGCTCTCCCATGTCGAGAGGGAAATGGGCAACGTTAATTACCTTGAAGACACCCACGGTGAAGATGTAGTCATTAAACCCACACTGTATGGCCACAATAACATGCAACTCCTTATTAGAAGTTTTTATTCAAATTAAGAGTTTCTAGAGGTTCCCAAGTTCACGTGAAAACACCAAGGTTATAAAATATTTGTCATCTCTTTCATACAGAATTCCACAAAACTCAAATGTTCTCTCTATTGTTGCATAAGGCTCTGTCTCTAAACTCATTCCCAGACAATAGTGATACATTGTCACTCACAAGAACCATTGGTCTTGACATGTTGAATTTGCCACTATAATTTCTGCCCTCTTTGGCAACTTCACAGTGATGAGCAAAGGTTTCAAATAATATTTCACAGCATCCTGTTACAGCTCACACTATTGTTCTGACTAGAATGATTTTATTTTTTAATAATTGGGGTTGGAAAGATGCCTCAGTAGTAGAGAACACTTGCTGCTTTTGCAGAACCAAACCTGGGTTTGGTTCCCAGCATTTACAGAGGTAAGTAACAAGCTTCTGTAACTCCAGGGAATCCAGTGCTCTCTTCTGGCCCCCACAGGCACTGCATACACAGTTCACATATATACAGTTCATTTACATACACTGATACATATAAAATATAGAAATTAGCATAAAAATATCTATATAGGATTTATTTGAAATAAAAATGATGGCAATTATTGGGCAGCTAAAGCATATTCGACACAAAGGAAACCCTAATCATTTGTCAGCAAGGCTATAAACACTTGCTTATTTTGAGACAAGGACTTATAGGGTAATTCTCTCATGGAAATCATGAATTGCTCATGTATTCAGGTTTCTAAGAAGTTTTCTAGGATATTGTAGTTTAACCTGTGCCTGGCTGAATTCACTGACTAGGTAAAGGCAAATTACTTAGCTTTGCTATGCCTCAGATTCTTCAAGGAAGAAATGGAGCAGTAATAGTTCAGCCTTACAGGGAGATAGTGAGAGCTGGATACAATGTTAAACTCTGAATCTCATGCATCTGTAGCAAGAACCTTAAAAGTTCTTATTAATAAAACAAATATGGAGCCAGGTATTGGGGCAAATACTGGAAGATCAGAGAAACAACAAGCCACAGCTAACTTCACCTTGCCAATTCCTCAGCTGATCCTGTTTCCTCAGACTGGAAGCCTCTGAGTCCTCATCTGAATGGCTCTCAGCTGAACTGTGCTGCTTGAAAGCCTGAAAGCTTAACCAGCTCTGGTTCTTGGTCCTCACTTCTTATATATCTTTCTGCCATCACTTCCTGGGATTAAAGGCTCACTTCCCAGGATTAAAGGCATGAGTCACCATGACTTGCTATTTCCGGTGTGGCTTTAAACTCACAGAGATCTGGATAGATCTCTGCCTTCCAAGTGATAGGATTTAAGGTGTGTGTGCCACCATTTTTCTGGCCTCTGTATCTAGTGGAGGTTCTGTTCTCTGACCCCAGATAAGTTTATTAGGGTGCACAATATTTTGGGGAACACAATATCACCACATCCATCTACATACTTAGGAAAAACTTGGTAAATGTCAACTGGTAGGAGTAATATATCAGAAATGTATTTGATCATAGAAATACCAATTGAAAATTATAGGGCTAATGGTAGATTTAATTGAGGGCAATTTTGTAGTAGCATTATGGGTGGGGGGAGGCATTCGATGTTGACCTTGTGTATGCCACTCAATATCTTGCTCTAAGTTTGAAGGCATTTATCAGATAAATTTCTGGGAAGTCAAGAATAGTTTGTTTCCCAAAAAGCATTTTTTTTTTTTTCACCAATGGGAACAGAAGCTTGCCCCATGGCTCTCAATAAAGATTGGCACTCTCAAGTGATCAGTTGTGCTAACTGAGGCTGATGGATGGAGAGCATAAGCAAAAACATGTGTTCTCAGAGCAGAAGGGACAGGCATAAGAAATGTGCGAGGAAGAGACAGCTACAGCCATGGAAACATGGTGCTATGCTAGGAAGGGATTGTGATAATATATTGTATGCCCAATAATGCTTACTTAACAATCAGAGGACAAAGCCAGCCACTATATTAAACATAGAGGTCAGGCAGCGGTAGCACACACCTTTAATCTTAGCACTCAGGAGGCAGAATGCAGATCTCTGTGAGTTCAAGACCACACTGGGAACAGAGCCAGGCTTGGTGGCACATGCCTTTAATCCCAACACTAGGAAGGAAGTGAGATGGAAAGGCACAGAAAGGCATACAAGGCGTGAGTAAATAGGAAGTCTCATTCTTGAGGCTGAGATCTCATAGAAGTAGACTAATGGCTGTGGCTTGTTCTGCTTCTCTGATCTTTCAGCTTTCACTCCAATACATGGCTCTGTTTTTGTTTTTTGTTTTTGTTTGTTTTTTTTTCTATTAATAAAACCATTTAGCAATTTGTGTTGCAAATCCAAATTCTCCATTAGAGCAGAGGTCCTCTCTCAACTATCCCCTCCAGGTGTTACTTCAGTTGTTAACATAGTTTCAATAATAAACACTCACTGCTTGTTCAGAGAGTGGCCTGCCACTAATTTTTAGACTTTTCTTTGTTATATTAGCTGAACACAGTAGCCAAATGTCCATGTTGACTGTGGTTCTGCTCTGTGTTGTAAAACAAAATGATCCTGATCCTTCTCTGACTTGCCAAACTTTGTTCACAGCTCTATGTGCAAAGAACTCTGAATCTATTGCCTTAGTTTAGATGTATCCAGGTAACAGAGAATCTCAGGAAACTGAGCTCCTGGGTAATTCACCAACCTCCATTTCTTTTAATTCTGGTATTACCAGTCACAAGCATGACACTTTAACTTTTATATTAAGTATGAATAAAATATTGTGAAAGACACCCCACTTTGTTCTGTCTTTTACACTCTATTGGATTCTAAATCCATCTTCAGTCAATGGTAACAGAAATGTGTATGTTTGTATTTCCTCACTGGACACAAGCCAACAAAGAACCTGCATACAATTCATAGAACTCATATGCTATAGATCTGGCAAACTATAAACATATACTATTGGATCAGACAGTAGGAAATTAGATTTTTTTTTCTGTGTGGTTGTGTGCTGAATACACGATATACAGTTTAATTAGAAATAGCTTGCCTAAACTCTGGCATGGAAAATTTTTCCAATTTGCATCATTGAGTTTGCTGAATTTGGACTCGATTGTGAAAATGGCCATAATTTAAAGGAGAAGATAACTTAAAAATCAAGAAGGAAAATCAATTGATTCTCTATCAATTATGCTTGGTGCCGAATGCTCCTTGGAGCAAGAAAGTGAAGGATGGGGCATAGCTGTGGTCTTATTCTCATACACAGTGCTTTTAGGACCTCATTCCTCATATCTCAACAAATAAATATCAAGAGAAATAAGACCAAGGGTCTCTTGATTTGTAGAAGCAAGTGTTCATCACCTCTCCCTTAACCACACTGGAGAGGAAAAACAACCTTATGATCCAGGAAATCTACCATTAATGACACCATTAGTAACACCATTAGTAAATGGTGGGTAAGTACCAGAAATGTATGACCTTAGTGGGAAATTCATTTTTCTTGTTTTTAGATTGGAATTTCAAAAATAGCAATGATATATTTGTATGTAGAACACTTCTCTGATAAATATGCATGCATGGATCATATAATGATAAGAACAATAGCATCATAATATTTTAACATTGAAATAGTTTAAGTATGTATTGTGTTTGTGTGTGTGTGAGTATATGTGTCTCTTTGGGCATCGATGCCATGTGTTCATGAGACCAGGCAGAGACCAAAAAAGGCATCCGATCCTATGGAGGTTATAGTTACCAGAGGTTATGAACCAGCTGATATGGATATTGAGAACTCCAATCTTCTGAAAGAGCACTTCATCACTGAGCTGTCTTTCCAGTCCCATATCAAAATATTTTACAGATTTTAGCCAGAATGTATCTCTCATGGTTGCACAGAACCTTTGTCCTTTGAAAGAAAAATATTCAGTCCATCATAAAAATCAGCCTTTGTCCAGGATTCTATCTCTCCATGACACTTGAAAAACCACTGCTTTTTGTCTCTCAGACTGTACTCAAGCTGAGCCCATTTCAGAACATTGCAAAGTACCTCACAATGGCTGAGAGATGGAGAAAGTGGACTAATAAAGTGACCTTATTTAACTTGGATATCTTAGTTTTATGCTACCATCAGAAGTAAAGGAAATTAAATTTTAAGAACACATTTGAAAATGACCCAAAAGTTCACTCTTGAATCTCAGCTAAGGAAATGACCATGAGACTACAGTTCACAGTGTTCTGAGATGCTTATTTTATCAGTAGGCAAAGTTTCTCATAATATTACAAAATTAATAAAAACTAAAGGGAACACAGAAATGAAATACTAAAATTCTAAGTAAGCACAAGTTTCAGAATTAATAGCATGAAACACTATATATTTCTTCAAAAATTTGAGGGGGGGGTTAAAGAGGAGACAGGGAGGCTGTATTTTATGATATACCATAAAATAATGTCTTGAGAATGGGTCTTGCCTCCTTGTGGAGGTCTTAGTCACTGACTTATAACAAATACAGCTTTTTGATAACTCATACATCTTAAGAAGGCTGAGCCAAAAACTGTTCAACTTACTCTTGGTTAAAATTTGCCAAGTGTTTGGGTTTTCCAGCTCAAGAAACCCTGGGCTCTCTTCTTGCCTTTGAGTGAGCATATGACTGTGAATGTGGTTAGGAAGTAGAAGAGACCTTTGCCAGGAAGTGTTCACTTGACTGAACTGTAGAACCTCTTAGAAATGTCCTTCCTGGGAGGTGCTGTGTGTCTGTGAAGGGATTCTTTCTAAACCTAGAGCTGCATACATAAGGAGAATCATGGGAAAGCCTTCCAGTTTGCTTCTCTTGTTTCCCATGTCCATTACCATTTCAGTTTGGAACTTCCTGCAGCTCTGTGTAAATCCCCCATTCTTTACTAACCTTAATGCTGCAGACCTTCACAGGGGATTTTCTTTCCCTGCAATGACGCTAATGGCTTTGGTGAAGCACCTTCTTGCATATTACTTGGATAGAAATCATGGATTATTGGTATACTTCTTCAGTAATTCTATGGAAGTTGTTAGAATTATAGTAGCTAGACCCAATTAAGTAGGAAACCAAGGAAATAAGAATAAAATATTAAAACAAAATAACTGATGTGACAAAAAGAATTAAGCATGAGTGTTTATCCCAATGTAAACAACTATAGAAAGAATATTACAGACAAGATTTTTAATTAAGAAAAATCTTTTCAGTTTTAAGGTTTAGGAACTTTGCTATCAGATTTCATGAACTTTGTAATATCTGAAGAATAGAACTAAAAGAATATTGGAGATGTTATATCTGACTCTAAAAATGTGTTCACTCAAAACACTAGCTCATACCTAAAACCTACTTTTTATCTCAATTTATATTTTCTGACAACTCAAAATATTAACATCTTTTGGCATAAATATCGGTATGTTCATTTGTATGTATATTTTGTATAGAACAATGTTGAGTAGAAGCCATTACAGAAAATGTGTCATCCTTGACTTGCTCCTCATTTTATTCAAAATCATCATTAAGTAAGATGATAACTATGAGTTTTTCATATTGGTTATTAGATGTCAAACTGATGCAAAGGAGAGGAAGCATCTCTTCCCAGGGTAGCAAGCAGATGTCAAGAACTATTAACATCACTACTAATGTTCATGAGTTATTCAAGAAATATTGTATATAGCATCTCTAATATTAATTTAGCTGTAAATTTAAAAAATGGCTCCCTTGAGTTAAAGGACTACCAATCAAATGGCCAGCCACACTACCCTTATGCCAGCACCAGCTACTTGAGAAACTTCACAATGATAGCCAGCTGATTGCCCTGGTTCCTGAAAGTGCAAATTCATCTAGAGCTATTTGAATAAGTTTATATCAGGGGTTCTGTTATCACAATCCTTAGAGAACTTTGGATGGTTCAGTAACTACTTTTACTTAGGGTAGAGGGGAACATTCATCCTAGTGGCCTTGCAGAAGGGAGCTATGACTGGTGCTAAAGAGGCATCATTATTATTGGCCTACATATCTCTTCTCTGCCTATTTAAAATGGCTTCCCTAGCTCAGAGTATCAAGCAATTAGAGATTGCTTCATAGTATTCACTTAATATAACTTAAAACATGGGAAAGGATTGCGATATTAAATCAAAGTTGAATAATTAAATGTAATTATATATTTGTATATATGTATATATGCAATTTCCAAATTGTTTTGTTCTGTCTATTACTGAGCTGTTTCTACCACTGGTCCCTTGTGAAAGGAGATACACAGAAATGTAGGACACTAACAACAAAGAATGACTCTGGTTCATCTCCTGCCTACTGATTCCTGCCATTTCCACTGTGTCATGATTGTTGTCCTCTTGATTACTTGTAATTATGTTTGCAGCCACCATGATATTCTGTGGGAGGATTTTAAATAGCCAATTGAAGTCTAGGATTTTGCAATGAGCATCATTATCTACTTCATTATCATTTCTTTTTGTGCTGCCATAGGTTGCTAGATTATCTAATCACAAGGTAACACCCACACCACAGTCTAATCTTCACTGTCTTCTCCATTTACTTTATACAGAAAAATAAATATCAAGAACAACATACAGTACATTGGACTGGTAGTTTTGATACTGGGGTCATGTTTAAAAAATATCTCTATAAGACTTACTATAAATGTTTTTGAAGGTGAACATCTATTTGTATATATAAACCATTGACACAAAAGGAAACTCAAGATAGAAAATAATAACCTAAACACAGCTGATATATTACTCAATACAGACAAACAATAACACAGCAATTAAGAATAATTAGAATCATAATGTAGCCTAAAGTAACAACACAAGCAGGCTTGGTAAATATAACTACCATGTATGAGAAATGACAACTTACTGCAAAATGAAGGAGACTCAGTATGTCAAGCTTATAACAGAATTAGCTTGTGTCAATACATTCCACCCTACAAGATCATTTTCTAAGTATTAAAATTCACAATGGCATTTAATAGCCCTTTTATGAAGATTTCTTAAAACAATAAAGTAGGCCAATTAGAAAAAAGAAATAGACTATCCAATGTAGTTACTGCTGTCATAAATATTGCTTTATCCTCATGACTCCTATATTAATGAGTCACCTTACCAAGACAAATGGGCCAAAGACTCCAAACACTTGTAAAAAGTCTAAGCCTCACCAAGTATGTTCTTTCTGGTATGGGAAGAAATTTAAGGTGGCTCTTTGGACTCCCATCTTCGGGCATACATATCCTGTATATGGGACTGTAAACAGGATTGGTTTTATTCTTGTAATTAAATCAAATAACAAGGAAATGTTTAATTTTATAATGGGAAGTTTTCTACATGGGCTTAGTGCAATCAAACAAATCTTTTGACAAATTAATTCTTTGAGGATTTCATATAATGTACTTTGATTCTATTAAACCTCCTTCCCCAACTCTTCACAGATCTATCTCATCTTCCCTACCCATCCAATTTTGTATTCCAATATTTTTAAACCCATGGAATTTAATTTGTGCTGCCCAGATAGTCTTGGGTATCTAGGGGTCATCCACTAGAGCACAGCTTGAGTGACTAGGGACTACATCATTGGGGCTTCTTCTCCCAGCAGCTTCCAATTTCTGAGAGAGCTCCTCAGCTGTGGGTAAGATGTCATACTCACCTCTCCTCTCCAAGCACTGATTTTGTCTGGATTGAGTTTGGGCAGCTTTTGTGAATGCTGTTTAAACTACTGTTAGTTCATATGTTCGACTGCACTGTTGTATCCAGAAAGCACTATTTTGCTGTAGTCTTCAAAGGCCTCTATCTCCAAGTCTTGAAAAGAGGAGCCATAACACGGTTGTCTTATTTTTAACTGACCTCTCCACAGTCTCTTATTCGCTGCACTTTGACCAGTTGTGGGATATTGTATTAATTGCCATTTACTGCAAAAAGAATCTTCTCTGATGAGAGTCGAGAGATATAATAATCTATAGGTCTAATGATAAGTCATTAGGAGTTGGTTTAGTATTATAACTATTTAGCAGAATAATAGTAATGGGTTTTCCCTTAGTGCCTATGACCTGTCTAGCCACAGGTTCTTGGCCCCAATAATGATGTCAGATGGCTGTTTTGTTGTGGAATAGGCCTGAAATCCACACACAAAGTAATTGGTTGCTCCCATGATGTTTGTGCCACCATTGCAGCAGTGTGCATATCATTTTGGGACATTCATTATTGTAGTTCATAGGGTTTTCAGCTGAATAAGAATGATTGCTTTCCTCCTCCAGTGATGTGCATAGTGCTTCCAATTACTATGTGCATTAGGCAGTGGGGATGAAGCTTCTATGGTAGCATAACTTGATTTCTCTGTGTTGTGTCTCAAGCATGTTGTGTCTTCAACAACAGGGTCTTAACATCAAGTTCTGGAGGTATAACCAAAAACATTGGCAATAGCCTGCAATGTTCAGAAACCTATGAGCTCTCACTAGTTAATAACTCCTAAAAGGGTAATAAAATTTTGGCACTTGGTTTTTTATTTGTGATATCTAGTATGGGCATTGTCACCCTGTTACAGGGTAACTACATTTAGATTCTTTTGGTATGTATGTATGGATTTTTGGAAGTTTCTAAAATAGTAGCTTTCCATATGATTTTTTCAAAATACTTTGATGTTAGTCATCCCTCCCACATTCCCTTCTCTACTCTGCCTTCCAACCCTCCCCCATTCAACCCTTCTTTTCCATGATGCCCCTTTACCCTTTTGTACCACTATGTTCTATCTACTTTCTCTTGAATGACCTCTGTCATGACCCATTACTAATTTTGTGACCCCTTGTGCTATCCCAAATGAAACACACAAGCATTAGTGGCTCAATGGTACAATTTTCACCTGTCAAATAAGTTTCTTTAAAACACAGGATTTTCTCTGGCTAGTGGCAGGGAATGAAGTATAAATATGAAGTATGAGGATTTGGCCAAGGATCTCTAGCTTGAAGTTTGAGAGAATCTTGCAAAAAGTAATCAGGTAGCCCCAAGCTGATAGCAAGTGATGGTGCAGATAGATATCTAGATATGAGCAATGGGACAAGAAAGAGTAATTTTGGGGATACCATGTTTTACAGCTATGGCTTTCAAGGATATGGGTAGCTTAACTAGCTGCAAAAGCTACTTGATGTCTCCATAACCACAAAGATAATGGATTTTGCTGAAGTTTCTTCCAGGAAAAAAGTAAAACAAAAAGAAAATAATTTTAAATATGTACATGTATATTTAATCATAAATAAGCATTTTAAACAGAATACCCAAGTCCTGTAGTTGACAACAACCTAAACCTATATTATAAACCTAACTATACTGAATTTTTCACATAGCCAATTTGGACCCCTTTGTGGGCTTTTAAGTAAGGTCTAGGCAATCACATGCACAGTGATCATCAGATTATGCAAAAAATCAGGAGTATCTATCATTGTTCCAAACTCTATCCTGGGGATAAAATTAGGAAAGCAAAGACAATCCTCTAGTGACTTTCTGGTTTTGAGTGATTGTATCTTCCCTAAATAAATTTAACTTCTACTATTCTTTTTTTTCCTCCTTTTTTATTTATTATATTTGTGTTTTAATTTTATACATAAGCCATGGGTTCCCCTGTCCTACCCCCCAGCCCCTCCCCTCCATTCCCAACTCCTCCAGGGCCAAGACTCCCCTGGGGATTCAGTTCAACCTGGTGGATTCAGTACAGGCAGGTCCAGTCCCCTCCTTCCAGGCTGAGCAAAGTGTCCCTGTGTAAGCCCAAAGTTCCAAACAGCCAGCTCATGGTGACCAGACAGCCAAACACCCTAATGGTCGTGCTGGAACTCTCATCCAATAACTGATGGAAGTGGATGCAGAGATCCTCGTCCAGGCCCCAGGTGGAGCTCCAGGAGTCCAATTGTTGAGAGAGAGGAGGGACTGTAAGAGTGTGAATTTTTGAGACCAAGATTGGAAAAGCACAGTGACAAATAGCCAAACTAATGGAAACACATGAATTATGAACCAAAGGCTGTGGAGCCCCCAGCTGGATCAAGCCCTCTGGATAAGTGAGACAATTGAATAGCTTGAACTGTTTGGGAGGCACCCAGGCATGTGGGGCACGGACCTGTCCTTAGTGCGTGAACTTCTACTATTCTTTATGTGTTATTTACATTTTTTCTTGTGATAGAATGAAAACCGAAGACCCAATATTCACCATAACTTCTTGGTGTCATGATTTAAATCAACTTTCTTCTTGGACACAGTAAAACAAAATAGTCTCTCTCTAGTCAACACTCCTCTGCCTCTAATCATTCATTCTCTTTTCTTCTTTCCCTCTGTCCCTCTTGGCATCTAAGAAATGTTACTTGCCTCCTTTGCGTTATTCATATTTCATGTGTTCCTTGAGTATTTTTCTTCAGATTGCATTCTCTGTTACAGTAGCCCTGCTTTCCTCTCCTTTGCACAAATGGCCTCCCTTTCTGTCTCCCTCCCCCAATGTTACCTATACTCTTTGTTTAATTATGACGATGGCAACGTATATCGACCTCACTTCTTCAACTGGTGTTGAGGACCTGAGGAGTCTAAAGACTGCTGAATAATCTTTTATGTGGCCTACAGTAATTGGACACAGAACTTACAAGACTAAATTCTTTTGAGATTTATCAGGAGACTAAAGTTTTTGGTACCCAAGGAAATTAATGTCTTTCCCAAGGAGAACTGATAGATCTGTGGGACCTCTTTAGTGAAGATTAAAAATGGTATCTACAAAGAAAACTCTTGCTTCTTTAATTACATTTTGCTCTAAGTTCAAAATACAACCACAACAAAGGAAAGAGTTGACTCCTTATGTTATGGTTAGTGTGAGTTACTAAGCTAAGGGATAAAGTCACCTGGTCTTTGGGATTGTATGTTGTCCATTCTTTAGAAAGGAGGAGGGGACTGAAGAGGCTTTTGGCTGAGTTCAAGATGATTTTGTATTACAGTACCCCTGCCCTAGGTCAATTACTGCATGCCACAGTTCAGAACTAAAATTATCTCACTGTATAATCAGTATTGAATAGCAATCACATTGACCCAATGTCCTGTCATAAGTATTATTAGAGGGTGATCATGTTTATACTTATTGAATAATTATAACTTTCCACTATTTCATAGACTCAACTTCTAGTTATTTCTAATGACTGCTGTGGGATGTTCTGTATGTCAAATATGTTGCTCTGATTGGTTAAAATAAATAAAGTGCTGATTGGCCAGTAGCCAGGCAGGAAGCATAGGGTAGGCGGGACAAGGAAGAGAAGAAGGCGGGAAAGTGAAGGATGAGGGGAGATGCTGCCAGCCACCGCCATGAGAGAAAAGACATAAGGTACTGGTAAGCCACGAGCCACGTGGCAAAGTATAGATTAATAGAAATGGGCTAAATATAAGAGTAAGAGCTAGACAATGGTAGGCCTGAGCTAATGGCCAAGCAGTTTAAATAATATGAATGTCTGTTTGTTTATTTTATAAATGGGTTGTTGGACTAATAGGGCTTGGCGGGGGCTGGAGAGAAGCTCTCCAACTACAAATGACAAAATTTATCTGTCAATAAAAGTTGAGTTTCAATAAGAAAACTCTATTTCAAAGTTACCAGGCACTCTATTGCCTGATATGTGCATAGTCTCTCCATCTTCCATACCCCTACCCCCCAGTGAAGTAGGGCTTTAGTTAAAATTGATGAACAACATAAGAGGGCATAACCACTCCAGCTTCACAGTCTGTATAAGACTTCATTCTTGATTATTATTTATTTATTCTTTGTACTATCTGAATCTCAACAAATTTATAAGTCTATGATTCCATTATTTTAGTACTGTGAAGGACATATTTCCTGACCTAAAATACCTCTAGGTACTATCTATCATCATTTAGTTGTTTTATGCATTGCCTCATTTTTCCTTTTTCTGATGTCATACAGTGAGAAGCTCACAGTACATAGCTTTTCCATAACAATTTCTTTTACTTAATAACAGGCTTCTGGCTTTTTTTTTTCTTTCTGGCTTGATATCTTATTTCCTTTTACTCCTGAATGTGACTCTGTTGCTAGTTATACCCTTTTATTTGTTCACCCATTTCCTGAAGGTCTTCAATGTTATTTTCAAGTGTTGGCAGTTGAAAATGCACCTTCTATAAACACCCATTTGCAGGTTTTTGTGTGGACATGTTGTCGGCATCTTTGTGTATGTACTAAGGTTTATCATTGCAGGATTATATGGCAGAACAATGTTTATTTTTTAAGAAATTATCAAATTATTGTTATTATACATTGTATATAATTATTATTATACATCCCCATCAGCAATGAGCAAGGACATCTGTTGATGATTGTCTTATAACAATTAGTTGTTGTCAGTATTCTAGAATTTGCCCATACTACTAATAATATCACATCATTATTATTCAATTTACATCTCCAATAATATCTGATGTGGAACATCTTTTCCTGTTCCTACTTGACACTCATTTTTTATCTGTTAATGGCTGCCATGATTTGAATATTTTTTGCCTCTCCAAAGCTCATAAGTTGGGAACTTGGTTCCCGGGGTGGTGATATGGAAACCTGTTAGACTTTTAATAGGTGGAGTGATGCTTAGGGCAAACAAGTATGTGTCTTGAGAGAAAAAAAAGGGACTCTAGATGCTCTGAAGCTTCCTGTTCAGAGAAGGATCAATTCCTCCAATGCCTATTTCTGCCATTTGCCTTGGTGCAGTTGCCAGAGACTGTCTTGTGCTGTTAGACTTCCAGTCTCTAAGGCTATGAACTGAATAAACCATTTTTCTTTATTGAATTAGCCTTCATTGAGTCTTTTATTATAGCTGCAGAAAAGACAAGCCCCTAGGGGCCTTTGTTTAATTAGGTGGGTTATTTTCTCATCATTGATTTCTCAGAGTCTTTTGAATAATTTGAATAATGACCCTTCTTTATCCTACTTTTTGTATACCCATTCTTCTAGTCTGTAATGTGTCTTTTCATTCTTTTGACAATGTATTTTTCAGTGTAAATTTTAAAAAAATGACTTCCTTGATTTTCTGAGATTGTAATATGATCACATGATTACAGTATACATATACAAGATGCTAAGTCTGTATGATATTACTTGTATGTATGTTTTCAGGAATGACCATCTGGTATTGGATAACCAATTGGTGCGCTCTTTCCTGGAGAAGACTATTTTTCCCAGTCTCAGCATTTCCCAGTTTCCTGTAGTTCCCTGTATAAGGTTGAGGACTCTTGGGCATCCTTCCCTCTTGTTCATGTTAGCATGTCTATTCTTGGTGTCCTTGTTCAGATCACGTTTAGGCAGTCATGTTGGTGAGACTTTATGGGTATAGCTTCTCTGACATTTCACAGCAAACTCCCTGTTACTCTGGCTATTTTGCCCCCTCCCTCACTCACACTTTTCTCTGGGAATCCCTGAGCCATAGGTGCAGAGAGTTGTGCTATAAATGGGACAGGGCTCTATAACTCTGCATTTTGATTAGTTGTAGATTTCTGTAATGGGCAAAGTTCTTGACAAACTCTGGATTATGACTTGCCTCTTTTAAGCACCCATGACTAGTTTTGTATCCAATAAGTCATTGCCATACATAGGGTGATTTAAATTTTGTCCTGTGTTATCTTCAAGGTTAATTTCTATTTCTTGACTTAAAAGTTAAACCTGTTATCAATGTGAAGTAAATTTATTTTAAGGTTCTGTTTTTCAACTCAAGAGAACTTTTGTTCTTCAGTTCACATGGATGTCAGAAGCCTCTCTAAGATGGTCCTCCTGCCTCAGAACTTTGCATATATCCCTGGACCACTGAGTTACAATTGAACTATAATACTCACTGCTCTTAGTAGCCTGTCACTGGTGATGTTTCTAAAAACTGCTTAAAAGGGCAAATGTCATATTTAGGCCATCAGAAGTAGTGTTCCAGCTGCTTCCCAGGGATTCTCATTAAAACTTATAGCCTTTGAGGTCTATGTCTATAACTTCCAGGTTCAGGAAACTAATGTTTATGGTACTTTTGAAGTTGCACGTCTGTAAGACTCTTCTAAACTATGCAAATATCAGGCTAGTCTTTAAGTACCTTAGAAAGTCAGCAGCACTAGTTTTCCATTTTAAGGTAAAGTAACAAAGGCAAAAAGAGGTTATCATTTTGTATAATAATCTCAGGGCTAAAAAGTGAGAGAGCCAGTATTTAGCTTCATCTCCCTGCTATGGAAAATGTGGCCTATAATCTGCACCTTCCACTTCCCTAGGACCTTGCTAGAAATGCAGATCCACAGGTGTGGTGGTTTGAAGAACAATGGCTCCCATGGATTCATGGGTTTGAATACTTTATCTTCAATTTAGGAGGAATTAGGTAATATGACTTTGTGGGAGGAAGTGAATCACTGGGTGTGGGCTTTGAAGATTCAAAGCCCTGTGTGATCCCCAATTTTCTTTAGGCCTCATCGTTGTGTCTCCTGATGTGAGCTTTCAGCTACTGCTCAAGCACCATGACTGCCTACCTATTACCAAGCTGTTGGTCATGGACTCTAGCCCTCTGAAACTCTGAACCCTAAATCAAATGCTTTCTTTTAGAAGGTGCCTTGGCCATGGTGTTTGATCACAGCAATAGAAAAGTACCCAAGGGAACAGGCCATCTCAGACCTCCTGGATCAGGATTTTCATTTGGACAAATTCATCATAGAGTCTATATATGTATGAGGGTTAGAGAATCAGCAATATAAATCCCAGTGTGCCAACTCTCTGTGCATGAAATTATTTAAACTTCCCAATAAACAGCTAAGTAAAATGTCAAAATATTCATATTATATATGAGAAACATGAAGCAAAAGCCAACTGCCCAAGGTTCCTTTTCTAAGGACCAGCAGGGAAGGAATTCAAGCATAGGTCATCTGAGTCCATAGACTTTGCTCTGTCTAAATTACAGCACTATGTGATTCTGTCTCAAGGCAAATTCCAAATTATTGGTTTACAGAACAGGAATGATTTCTAAAAGATAACTGCTGTTTTTTTCTGGTTTTTGGTAGGAACATCAACAATCTTATGACAGGATCTGAGTTACTTCTTCAAGATATTTGAATGCTTTTTATAAATGCTTTTGCTGGAAAAAAATCCAATATCAAAAAGAAAGCCTAAACTCCCACAAAATCAATTAATCATCCTGAACTTTGCAGAGCATATTATTTGGAAAGGGAAACAAAACAAGACAAAAGGAGTTTCCATTACTTTCTATTTGCTTTTATTCTGATAACGGGAGAAACAAAAATTACTTTCCTAAATAATTGTATAAGATGGTATTCTGAGAGCCATCACAAGGTTCTCTTGCCCGTATTCATGTGCCTCGCTGGCAAAGTGTACGTGATTTCTTAATACTTTCTCTGAAGAAGAAAGTAGAAACACTGTGACATACAAGGTAAGTTGAAGTTAAACAAGTTTGTCATTGAAAAGATGCTTTAGTTCTATAAGGAGATAACTTCCTAAGCACTCTTTATGCCATTTTATCTACATTATAGAATTTAATCTTCACAATGAATCTATGAAGATCTTAGCATTGAAAGTGGCCAATGAGCAAAGATATCTAAATTTGAAATTTCCTGCTCTTATTCTAGAGTCCATGAGCTCAACCTCCATAACAGATTTCAGCTTTAGTTTCACAAGCTTCATAACTTTATTAAGAATAAGAATAAAATTCTGTAGTGGGTAACTGTTCCAGCTTTGATCTGGAAGTTCTATCCCCATTGAGGCTTCTGGTAATGTCACGCCTACCAGGCGGGTCCAAGAGAGGAGCCCTTAAGACCAGAGATTTGTATGTGCCAGCTCTCTTGGTTCCTGGATCCTGGAGGCTGGAGGTAGACCAAACAGAGTTCTCCAGAGAACACCCCTGGAGTGCACTTCACCTTTCCTGGACCCTGTAGCCTATCCCTTTACTTGTAAATTACCCCACAAAATAAACCTCCCTTTTAACTACATGGAGTTGCCTTAATACTTTGCCAATAAAATTTCATTTGTTCAACTGAATTTCTTGTTTGATTGTTCTAGAAGATACAAGCTGTACTCAGCATGGACAAAATTTATTTTATCTATCAGCAACTTACAATTCACAATAATATATATATTATTGAAGAATTGCTTAAAATAAATTTCTTAGTGACCTACTATCTGTACAAGATTGGTTTGTGTACCTATTTTTCTATAACGATATGCCTGGAGTCTAATAAGTATTTCTCAGGTAAAAGGGGTAGCAAGGAGCACACGTTCAAAAAGCTGTGCCTAGAGGAATTGGTCACCGTGTCGAAGCATGTCTTTGTCTCAGACTAGGTGCCTGTACTGCACTTAAACTACATTTCTCACGGCCATCTTACATGCATACTCCTTTGAAATCATACCACTATATAATGTAGCATTTTAATCATGCTTTAAAATACTGAACATGGGGAGCCTTTTGTAGGTCCCATGACATTTCTGAGAAACAAACAAATCTTCATTTCTGGTCTCTGAACTATTTATATGTTCTTCTAGGCCGGTGTTTCTTTTTATTTTTTCCTTGGCATTTTTTTTTTGTTTTTCCTTAATAGTTGAATATAATAGCCAAGTATTTGTTACCTTCCTTTGTTTTTTCTTTATCTATACTTAAAAGCAGTTCACAACACTGTATGTCTCACCAGTTGATACTCTTCTTCTTTCTCTTCTCTCTCTCTCTCTCTCTCTCTCTCTCTCTCTCTCTCTCTCTCTCTTTCCTTTTCTTATTCATAATGTTAAGATACCCAGACCTGTGATAATATGCTGGAGACTCTGTTTTTGAGTTGTAAAATGCAGTCTCTCTTGGATCATCATCATTCAATCCAGTGATCTTTTTATTTAGATGTATGTTCAGTATTCTAATGCGCTGGTTAGCCTTGGCCATCAACCTCACACAGCCTAGAGCCATCTGAGTGAAGAAGCCTCAGCTGAGAAGTCACCAAGGTCATACTGGTCTGTAGGCTTGTCTGTGGGGGATTGCCTTGATTGTTATTTTATGTAACAGGGCCTAGTCCACCATGAAGATTACTCTCTCTAGGTAGCTGGTTCTGGCTTTATAAGAAAGGTAGCTAAGCATGAGCCTGTGTCCAGGCCAGCAAGAAGGATTCTTCTGTGATTTCTGCTTCAAGCTTTCATTGAGCTCCTGTCTTGAAGTTGCCCAATGATGCTGTCACCTGTAATCAAAATGAACCCTGTCCTCATCTAACATGCTTTTGATGGGCACATTTATCACAGTGACAGAAAGGAAACTAGGGCGTGTATTTAAAATCTCCTTTTACTATCAGAACACGGTCAAAAGAATGAGTCATAGTGAACAATATCTGGGGGAACTGTGAAAGAGGCTCCAAGAAAAAAGGCAGAGGGCCTTTTACCTCGGGTGTACTTTGTTCCCTGGACTGTTCTTGAGTGTGATTTTTGTGCCTCCTGTGTTAGACATTTACATTCAATGTATAAGACATGTTTATTCTTGTTGGATGTCAGAACACAGCTTTAGAAGCCAATTTTGTCAGTTATAGGCAGTTTATAGAACCTGAATCTGGATACGGCCTTCTGTCATGCTTTAGTGCTTTCCCAGATATAATCTATAGTATGTACCAGGCATTGTGTATAAATTAATCTGTCCTGACAAAGTTCTGGGAAAGGGCTGCTCTGTTAATATTTATTATGTGCTTATTGGTGTTAATTCACATGTTTTTGTGAATTCAAACAACCTTCCTTGAATCATTGCTTTCTTTATTATATCTGTGTATAAATGTATACCAAAATTGAAGTAAGTTGTCTACAGCACTAGACTATGGTCCAGCCCATTCTTTCAGGTTCTCAGATCCCAGGTTCAGCAGACAAGATTTGCATATATCGGCTAAAAAGTTGACACTTTACCATCAACAAAGCCAAGTAAACAGCCATTGTGGATACAAAATACGAAAGAGGTATACTGTGGAGGTGGATAAGTAAGAGTAATGTTTTAAGCATTAGCGTCATGTAACCAATGTCATGGATATTCACCTTATTGTATGCCCTTATTGTGTTAAGCAGTCATAAATAACACATGTACAAATAGGGAGATCTTTGAATATTGCCTGTGGGTCATAAGTTGCCAATTCAATGGCTTTAAAAAAAATTCATCTCCCATTGTTTCTACCTACGCTCAGTTATCCTGATTTTCCATGATATTTCTAGTTTATAAAAGAATTGGTTATAAGCAAATTATAAATATGATATCTGCCATATATCATCCATAAATATTTTGAATTCATGATAATGTAGTTAACAGGCTCTTAAGAAATCAGTGTATTTGCAATATACAAAAGCAGATTGGTTTCAATGACCACTTTTAACTAAATGGTAGAATTGAACAGTCTTCATTCATTTGTGTCAGAAATACATTCCAAAACAGAGACAAATCTCCTCAATCATGCCTCTTTCTATTCCAAAGCAAACTACCTTCTTAAAATAGCAAAATGATTGCATTTCTCAAAACCAAGTAAGGTCAAACTTTTCTTATTATGGTAAAACAAGATTAAACCTCAGCCATGTGTTTGTTTTTGTATTGTTTTGTTCTTCCTTTTCAGACATCAGGATCTTGAACACTGAAGGTGGTTTAAAACATGCAGTTTATCCTTATAAGTTCCAATTCAGCCTCAGAAATATTGAAACATCTAAAGGACACAGTGTGTTACACAGACCCTGATTGTTTGGGATAAGTGAAGAAACTGAAAGCATGCTGTAAAGTACTTCTGGGGCAAAATATCCCCCAAATTCCTACCCAGAGTTAATTCATCATAGTATAGTATTTATTTTTCTATTGTGAAAACTGAAAAGAGAAATTTCAAGCTAATTTGGAATTCCAGCACAAATTGAAACAAGAGTGAACATTCCCTAGATAACTCCCTATTTGATCATGTATTTTTTTCATGCTTATTTTTTCACTCTTCCCTGACACTGAAAAAAAAATCCCTGTATATTTTCCTGTTTCCAAAAGTATTAACAAACTATACAAAAATAAGGTGGACAAGGACTTTCAGACTATATTAGATCTAGAATTAATGCTGGTTATGAACAAGGCATGTCTTCATGATTGGTGCAGGAATTACTGTGTCTAACTATTCAGTTGGGGTGAAGGCTAGTGTCAGGAAGAATTCTTTGGAACTTAAAACACGGCTGCACTTCAAGGATATTTTTTCATACTATGCAAATGTATAGAAGATTTATTTTGACTTCTGAGGGTAAAATCATCAGAATATATTAAAATGTGGTGACTTGTTTTGCTTTATTCCATTCAGGTAAATTATCATCTATCTTGTCCTCATGCTATTTCTTTTGTTCTGGGTTCCTGGTCAGGAGTACAGCCACAAAGAAAGGAATCTTCCTTTCCCCCCCCTCTATATCTATAGTCTTAATATAAATGATCTTTTCCTCTGAGTTGCCATGAAGGTTTTTCTCCCACATCAGTAATTGTTCTGTAGCTGTGTGTGAATGATGTATATGTATGTTTTTGCACATGTTCATATAAATGAGTATGTGTTTATGTATGTGAGTACAGGTATGCATGTATTTGGTACATGCATAGAAGTCAAAGGACAACTTTTTTGGAGTTAGTTCTTTCCTTCCATTCCTGTTTCTGCTGCTGCTCTGTGTACTGCACACCAGCTGCCCTTCCATCTCTCCTCTCTCCACCTCCCATCTGGCCATAGGAGTGCTAGAGTTATAGATGTGTGACCCTGCATCTGTTGTTTTTTTTTATTTGGATATTGGAGACCAGATGCAGGTCATCAGGCTTGTGCGGTGTGGCTATCATTTTTTTAAACCTACTAAGCCATATCCATGATCAATAGCTACAATATTTTAAATGAGCAGTTGGGTAACGAAGTCAATGAGAGGAGAAATCACATTACTGAGAGTGTTAGGATGTTAGGACAACTATCCATACAGTAGCTCATCAACTCAAGGCATCCAGGAGGACTTCCAAAGAAGTAATCAAGGTGGTGGCGTACGCCTTTAATCCCAGCACTCAGGAGGCAGAGGCAGGCGGATCTCTATGAGTTCTAGACCAGCCTGGTCTACAGAGTGAGATCCAGGAAGGTGCAAAGCTACACAGAGAAACCCTGTCTCAAAGAAAAAAAAAAAGAATAAGAATAAGAATAAGAATGAGAATGAGAATGAGAAGGAGAAGGAGAAGGAGAAGGGGAAATCACTGCATTTAGCACAATAGTTCAATGGCTAGTGGTCAGAGCAAGGCCAAGCTTGAGATCATGAAGGAGGATTAAATGAAATATACTAAAAAGCAACAGGCACAATAAGACAATGACAGCAAAGCATCTGAGACAAAAGAATATTCATTTAAATAAAGAAACATTGTTTCCCACTTCCTTGCTTCCTGTTCTTTTTAGCAGTATAACATATCTTTAAATGTATACTCATACACACAGACACACACACACTTTCACACAGCAAGTTGGTAAATATTTACCAATACACTATTGAGTACCATTAAAGATGTAGGAAGTCAATCAATAATTGCTTGGAGTTTCTAGAGGATGCAATGATTTTATTGCTCTAGAAGATCAGCAATATAACCTTGGTAAGAATCCTTTAGAACACATGGTACAAAGTACAGAACTGCGTGTTGTGAAAAACTGAACTTTTGTTCTAAAGGTGGCTGGACATCACTGAATTGGGAGACAAAGATGGCTTTCACCAGTCTTGACCCTCCATGACAATTCTGCCAGACAATTTCAGTGTCTCTAGAACATTGGGAGCCCTGTCATGACAGCAGTCTGCCTACAACATCATGAAGGTTTTGCTCAGCCACTCTAAACTAGAACCTGATGAGTGACTGATACAATGTCCAATAGTCATATGGAGGGACATTTTAGAAGTTGCTCAGTACTTGCTAAAACCAAGGATAAGACTCTGGTCCTAATATATATAAAGTGGTCCAGTACACTGTTAGTTTTGTGCAAGATCCTACATTGTATTGTCATCTCGCCCAGACCAATTTACCTGGCCCTAATTCTCTATAATTTAAGACTTCACCTACAAGATTGCCAACACTCTTTCCTTTCTGTCTCCTAAGGCAGTCATTGGGTGTCAATGAGAGAATACAATGACAACAAGTATGATGAAAGCCACAAGGGTGATTTAGAAGAGTTTAGCAGGGTGAGCATTCATAACTCACCTGAAAATAAAACACAAGAAGTCTCTGAATTCAAGCTTCATTTCCTACAGCTAACAGTACAGAGTTCATATATAATAGCCCAACATTAGCATTTAGAGGAATAAAAATCTAATTGACATACATATTACATTTCTCATATGTAAAAATATAAATTTTAAAGCTTGTCTCATACATAAAAAAGTAAATGTTAGGGTTGGGGATTTAGCTCAGCAGTAGAACGCTTGCCTAGCAAGTGCAAGGCCCTGGGTTCAATCCTCAGCTCCAAAATGGAAAAAAAAAGTAAATGTTTTATTCTTCTATAATTAAAGATTGTGTGATGAATTTGTTTAAAGTCTTACAGTCTGGTAGAAGGCTGGCTGCTTTTGACATGCTGAGTGTACATGTGTTTTGATTTCCCTCCAAACTTTAGAAATGGGAACTTTTGAGAAATGATATAAACTCTAATCAGAGTCTGCCCATGTTCTCCACTCAGTCCACAATTGTTCCAACTGTCGGTTTGTTATTTCCATCTGCTCCTGATGCAAGTTTCCTAATTACAATATCCAATTATATTAATTAAAATAAAGGAAAGCTATTTCTCAATGGAGAGAGAAGTTATCAAAACCTCCAATGGATGTTTGTGAAATGAATAATCACAAAGAAGTCAGGGGAGCTTTACAAAGACCATCAAGACACAACAGACAAAAAGTGCAGCTTTACAGACAGATATCTGAGTGCTGATAAAAAGGCAATATATTACATAGGAAACAGTGGAATTTGGAAAGTTACAAAGCTCAGGAGGTTTTAATCATCTGTTTCCTCTGGCTGCATCCTCAAAAGGCTTTTAAATTCTAACTGAAGTCTGAGATCACCCACAAGACATCTTCATTTCAAAAACTAAAGTATTTTGTTTTTAGCTTCACATTGAGCTCTGTCAGTGAGCTGCTGTGGGTATTAGTGAAGACTAAACTAAATGATAAAGATTTGGCCTGTGAGACAAAGATGTGCTATTCTTGTGCATGCTGCCGCTCTCTTAGAGGACAGAGTTAATAACACTCATTTACTCTTGCTACAACGATCAGCTTCTTAACTGGCCTGGCAATTATTATGAATCATTGCATTGAGATCAGATTAGAAAAGGGAAGTATGGTTTCCAGTCTTCCAATGAGAGCAGAACCAATAGCAAGCAAAATGTCCTTGTGTCTATCTATCGCCTTTTCCCTCCAAGTTATAGACAAGTCAGGATATACAGAGTCATTTTAAGACATTCCACAACTAACTTTGGTCCTTATATTTACATGAATACCAATGTTCTGCAGGAATAAAATGCGGGGGACAGAGTTAAGTACACAAGCCCCTATCTGCCTACTAACTGCTCAGACTTCCTTTGTGCCCAAGACCTCTGAAGCTTAGTTTTCTTTGTAAGTCTTTAAAGAATAATAAATGTATTAAGACTAGGCAAGGCCACCTGATCTGGGGAGTAGGGTCCCAAAAGCCAATAGAAGAGTTGGAGACAGCCCCTGCCTTAATACATGGGGAGATGCTTAGTCTTACTGCAACTTGATATGACATGTTTTGTTGATACTCATGGGGGACCTGACCTTTCCTAAACAGACATGGAGGAGTGGATTGGGGAGCAGGAACAGAAGGAGTGTGGAGGAGACAGACTGGGAGGAGACTGGGAGGGAGAGGGACTGCAGTGGGGATATAAAATAAATAAATTTACTTATTTTTAAAAATTAAATTAACAACAACAAAACAATAGCACATGAATGACAGGTAGAACATCTAGCCTAATGAAAGTTATGGCTAAAACTCCATAGAGAAGTACATGTGTGTACAGAATCCAGGGGGTAGTTTCCTTCTCAGTACCAGGTAACTTGACTGGATCTTCTCAAACATTTTTCTGCTCCCCTCTGTTATGTAGGGCCTTACAAAAAAGTCTCAGAATGTGTTCACCAAAATCATTTTCAAGCACCCTCTGCAGCCATTATCACTTCAACAGCCTTGCAGAGCATATATATGGTCCTCAGAAGGCATATTTGAACTCAAGCTACTGCTATGTGAATTTCCCAAACACAAGACCTCAGTGAACTCCCAACAGCTTTTCACCATTAAGAAGGCTATGGAGATGCTCTGTGATGGGAGTCTTCCTAGGTATGGGTGCTCTGTGCATGCATCATAGTGCACAGCCAGGCTGCACTATGCTCTAGCAAGGATGTCTGTCCCCAACAGAGTAGGAATAACAACACTGAAGATGACATTCTTTAGTGGGAATATCTTCTAGACTTACAATTAATATCTTTTGCAGAGAGGTCTGAGTAGAGAGAGTCTACATAAG
Organism: Onychomys torridus; assembly: GCF_903995425.1. Classification (NCBI taxonomy): domain Eukaryota; kingdom Metazoa; phylum Chordata; class Mammalia; order Rodentia; family Cricetidae; genus Onychomys; species Onychomys torridus. The sequence continues at coordinate 29,397,282 of NC_050457.1, read as the reverse complement.
CAGAATAATGTCCACTTACCAGTGTTGGGGTTCTATTTCTTAACTATAGATAATAGTATTTTATTTTGAAAAGGTTTGACAAAGTACACACAGACGCCAGGCTCCCTAAGGTAACTACAAAATGCACTGTAAAAAAAAAGTATACACCAGTACCAAATCAGCTACAATATTTCAGCATACCTGCTTTCTGTGTCTAGCATCTGATGCTAACACCAACTTCACAACTAAGAACCATTTGTTGTTGTTGCTGCTGCTGTTGAATAAGGCTTGGGTGGTCCATACACATTTATTTTGTTTTCTTTTGAAAGTACATATCCTCAAAGAGGTGGAACTGAGCCCACTGACCACATGGGCTGATGACTCTGAAGAGTTCACATAGGGCACTCCATTAGTGTCTCATGTCAAACTTCAAATATTGGGTTTGTTTTCTTCAGAAAAAAATATTAACTTGCTACAGTGGAAATAGAGATTAGATACTCCCCCTTTCGTACAGTGCCACAGCTACATTTCAGATGAGGTTTCAATGAGAAACTGATGGTCTGTCACATGCAAAGCAGCCAGAATTTCCTAGGAAATGAGCCGGTCATCACGGTGGCTAAGAAAAAATTAAGTCCACCATGATAACACAACAGTAAAGCTCAGCCAGTGTGCAAATCCAGCAAACACTCTTTTTCAGGACAGTGATAAAGACACGTCTGTGGGAATAGTATTCTGACTTCTAAAAGGAATTTGACTTGAGCCAAAGGTAAAGATGAGAAGGCCTGACAGTACCTTAGACAGTCACAGTACACTCTTGTGTTTCTGCTCCCATGACTACTCTCTGTCTTACAAGTTGTTCTTATCAATTACTAACTCTTTCAGCATGAAGAAGTCCAGCACCAAATTTTGTCCTTTACCTGTTGTTATTTATAAAGTGGCGCTGTTTACATGTGAGAGAAGCCACAAGGCACAACAAAACCCACCATAAGAGTTTATTAAGGGAAGGGAATAGAAAAGATGTGCATAGGCTATGGAATGACTGTGCAGGAAGACAGAGAAGGAATAGGTAGAACCTGCTTTTATGGATACCCCCCACACGTTCGCATATGGACTATTTAGCTACGTCATGCATGCACATAGGTTATGTGATCACACTGTGTGCAGATTACATGATCACACAGCACATGGATTACATAAGACATAAGGTCCTAGGATGACTAAGCATCTTGCCTGGCTACTGGCCAGCACTTGTGCAGTCATATAGCTGGGGGAGTGGCTAGCAATTCTAAAACCTGTGATTCACTTTCTGCTAACAATTATCAATTAACTATGAAATGGATTCAAAGTATCTTATACATACAATCAGAACAATACCACAAATAATCTAGTTCTGTGGTGTGACACCTAATTCTATGTGTCATCTTTTGTAGACTTAGTGGCCAAATGCTAGCCTAGGTGTTATTGTAAAAATAGTTGTGAATGTCATCAAAGGTTACAGTCTGTTGACACTGAATAATGCAAATTGCCCTTCATAATGTGAGTGGGCATTATCTAATTACTCTAAGGCCTAAATTTTTCAAAGAAGGAATAATTTTTCTTAAAGCTCATAACATAAAAGCACTGCCTGAGGCCCATATTCTGACCCACCTGCAGACCAGACCCACACCTGTGCTGCCAATTCTTTCAGAATTTCCAGCCTTCTAGAAAGATCAACAAATTGTGCACTGTCAGCCCCTCAAATCCATAGCTAATTCTTTGAAAGCCCATGAAGATTGGGTTGGAATCTGGACTGATACACCATTGGTCCTTTTCTCTGGAAAGTCCTGACTTGTACAAAATAAGATTATGTCAGTCATTTTGATTTTTTTCCCTCATACGTCTTTTCTAAGAAAAAAAATGGCTCACTTTCCCCAGACCCTTGCCCTCCATTACTCCCCAACCCCCAGTTTGCTCATGTAGATCTCATCCATTTCTCTGTTGTTGGGTGATCCCTGTGTCTTTCTCAGGGTTCTCTTTACTAGGTAGCCTCCCTGGAGTTGTGAGTTTACTACTGGCAATGGTCGAGAGAATGCCTGAGCTGACTTGCTCTGGTGATCAGATGGCTGAACACCCTGACTGTCACGATAAAACTCCCATCCAGTGTCTGATGGAAGCAAATGCAGAGATCCATGGCCAAGCCCCATGTGGAGTTCAGGGAGTCCAATTGGCGAGAGAGAGGAGGGATTGTATGAGCAAGGGATATTGAGACCATGATTTGAAAAAGCACAAGGACAAATAGCCAAACTAGTGGAAATGCATGAACTGTGAACCAATGCCTGAAGAGCCCCCATGGAACTGGAATGGTCCCTCTAGATAAGTGGGACAGTTGGTTAGCTTGAACTGTTTGGGAGGCCCCCAGGCAGTGGAGCCAGGACCTGTCCTTGGTGCATGTGCTGGCTTTTTGGAGCCTGAGCCTAGGCTGAGACACTTTGCTCAGCGTTGGTGTAGGGAGGAGGAGACTGGACCTGCCTTGGCTGAGTCTACCAGGCTGGGCTGACTCCCTAAGGGAGACCTTGCCTTGGAGGAGGAGGGAATTGGGAGTGGATTGGGGGATAGAGCTGGGGGTGGGAGGAGGGAGGATGGGGGAATCCGTGGCTGATATGTGAAATTAAGTTTAAAATATATATATATATATATATATATATATGTATGTAATACATAGTGCCTGACATGGTAATTTTTTTCAGTTTTCCACTCTCTAAGCTTAAAATGCCTTTTGTTTTTCAAATAAGGAAAGAAAATCAGAACATTCAAATAACTTTACTGAGAATATCCCACTTAGAACTAAACTATCTATGTATTTGCTCTTTAAAATATTACACCTCCTGTAAACATTGATATCCCTATAAGCTCAATGAACCAAATTCATACTGAAAATGTGATGGAAATATTAAGTCTATAGAGGTGTAATCAAGAGAAAATAATTGGTGATCACAAACTACCTTCATGTGTAATGAATGGAGGAATAATCAATATAAATCCGTGAATGGTTGCCTTTCTCAGCATTCCAGATTTGCCCCAGTCCTATAGGAAAACATGCTTTCTTTCAATATAACAGGCTTACACTTAAAACCACAGATTATCAATGATAAGCATTTCTTTTTATTCTGTTCAGTTATAATTAAATCAGATTCATGACTTTCAAATAAAAACCTGTCAAGTGGAAGTTAATATTCTGAAATAAATGCTTCCTGCAGGCTACAATAATATCAGTATCATCCACCATCTTTTTTATTTATTTATCTACTTTTATTTTTTTGCAGACGTATAATTTTTTTCTTATTTATTATATTTGTGTTTTAATTTTATACATGGGAAGGTGGTGGCAGGGACAGGAGGGGAGAGGACAGGGGAACCCATCTCTTTTATTTTTAAAAGAGGAGAAATAGTCTTACCTAGGGAATATCATACCATTTGGTCATTTAATAATAAATAGTCAGCCCTGAAAACATACATACAAGTAACATTATATAAACTGAGCAGGTTATACCTATGTAGTGGGGAAAACGTCTATATAATTTCTTTCCAAGATAAACCATAGGCTGTGGAAGTTATTTTAGTCAACTAAAATGCTTAGAGGGCCCTGGAATACAGCGTCTTTTACTTTCTCTACATCTGTATTATTTCTGTTCTACTGTGGCAAATCTTACCTGATTGAAGCTGAGGACACAATCCTAAGAGTTACAACCACTTGTTGGTTATGTGACTCAGGAAACAGTTATTCAGTCTCCTGAAACAAATCAGCCGCTATTTCAAGGCACTGTAGTGGGAATTAAATGAGATAATCTGTTTAAATCTCCGAATTTGATGTCTGACACAAGACAGCATGGACAGCATCATACTATTTCAACACTAGAAGATATTTTCTCTGTACCTCCTATGAGGCAATGATATAAGCAGTTTATATATCTGTATGAACTCAATCCTTACATTTCTGAGGTTGGTGACTTTCTTACTTCCCTTTCACTGATGACAAAACTCAGTACGCAGAGCTTAAATGCCAGTGAGAAACAAAGGGAAGATGAAGTCCATCAATCTGGCACCAGAAATCTACACTTTCCTCACTGTAAATACTAGTTACATTTGCTTCCTTCTCTTTATTTAAAGATACCCAATTAATGGGTATGATCCTTGTGGAAAATCAAGTTCTCATCTTCACTAACAAATTATACTATTTCAGCTTTGGGTTACACAAAGTACTTTCCCAAAGCTGTGACAGTAATTGTTGAAAGGCCAATTCAGGATCTGGGGCATCATGAAAATTAAAAGTATATTTGTGGGTGAAAAGGAATAAAAGGAATATGTGTGGCAGATAACCCAGATACAAGTCACTGGATCTGGAGGCAAGTGACTGGGCTCTCCCAGAAGACAGAGTCTTACTACAACAGCCCTGAGTCCAGAGAAGAGCATGAAAGACAAACAGTTTAACTATGGAAGTGTCAGACTGTCACAGGAAGATAGGATAACTCTAATTATATTTTCTTTCTTATTTGGAAACCATGGAAATAAGGGTCACTTACCATGTTCAAGGGAAATATTTTTGAGGAGAAAATTAGCCTCAGATTCTGCCCTTTGAACCAACTATTTGTTTTTCTCCACATCTAAAAATAAAAAAATAAAAAATGTGTTCTGTTTTCAACATAAGACTTAGATGAACTCTAGGTCTCAATTTTCTTTCTCTGTATATCAGATTCAATAATATATACTTTGACTATTTCCTAACATAATTTTAAGGATTAAAAGTTTTAAAAACACGTGGCTTTTTTTTTTTTGCAAACTTTTAAGTGTTCTCCAATTGTGTGCTGTGTAATTAGAGTGGGTGCTTGTGGGATGTAACTCCGAACTGAAATTACATATTTTCTAGATCATAATCCTCTAAGCCACCTTGCCCCCATACTTATGTTGATGCAAATAATGAAAGGCTCACAGAGGTTAGTTATAAAGCTGGCAATAAAACAGTGGCTGTGGTGCAGAATTTAGTGAGCCCAAACATCTTACTAATGGAAATAGTTCTTTTAAGATGTAATTTCCATTTCCTTCTGAGGTACTGAAAGCAACAACCAAAAGTTAAAGTGTTTCTTTCGGCCAGATATTGCGTTATTTAAGAACTGACTGTATATCCTTAATGAGACAGACCTTTCATACCAAGGAGCCCTTTATCATAATGAGTATCAGAGAAATGATGCCTAGGAACCTTGAGTGCAACCATGCATGAATTCAGGCAAACGGGGCCCTGTGAGATTGTGAGACCCTCTATGAGACATCCACTTGTACACCAACACAATATAAGGAATGGAGACTGAAGGACTGGAAGACAATGGTGCATCCAAGAGCTGGGATCAGGGGTTCAGGGTCACCTTTTGCTACACAGTGATTTGAGACCAACCTGAGCTACATGTAACCCTGCCTCCAAAACCCAGAAGCCAAGAAGGAAGGAATGAAAGGGCCAGACAAGATAGAAAGAAACATGCAAAAAGTTTTATAAATCAATGAATAGCATCTCTGGATGTCAAAGAAAAAGTTTTAATTATGAATTAAGAGAAGAAAAAAGGATGAACCAAAATTACTAAAAGTCACATCCACTAAACTGAAAAAAGATTCCAACAGAAAGGAAATTCTTCATACTTGGAACAAAAAAATGTCACCAGTCATTTCCATAGCAGGAAACATTTTAGATAAATTCACAGCTGTAGCTAAGACAAAAGAATTATTAAGATTTTTTTTAAAAAAGTAATCATTATATGTTCATTCATTAGAGTAATGTATCTGAGGAATTAAAACAATGACACCATAAGACCTCCACTGACAATGTTCCCCAAAGTTCTAAGGGAGCCATTGCTGCTTCATTAGAAACATCTGTTTTCAAATGCCTCCAAAAACTCTGTTCATCAAATTTACTAGACTATCAATGCACAAGTTTAAGAGAATAACTGCACCAAACAAAAGTTAACTGGACTAGTTTCCATCTTCAACCTCATCCCAGTGTGGGCAAGAGAATGGGAGGTTTATATACCTGTAAGCACTTAGTATCAATGACTGAAATTTGTATCACCTCCTCCATACAATCCCTAATATATAACCTTTTTTCTTGTAACTTCCAAAATGCACACTATAAAGCATATTAAAATTCTAGTTGAATATATTTAAAATATTAATATCCACAAAGCATCTACCTTATGGAATGAAGTTCTGACGGGAGTGATGCTTTAAATACCTATGCACTGCTCCAATACCAGAAACAGAGTAAGGCTACACCTACTTAGAACATGGTGTGTTTCTCCTAATGTATGATCAATCATTGTGAATCCAGAGTCTTCTATGCTCTGTCTGTGTCAAGAACCACAAGGGCAAAAATAATAGAGGAACCCTGACTTACTACATTTATGATTGTACAGGAATACTACACATCATGGAATAAAAGAGGGCAAGGCAGTGAAAATGGGAAGGTGTGCATTCAAGACAGCAGTGTGGGTGGGGATGTCAAAAAAGTCAGCAAAGATTATGTAAGTCAAAGAAGGAAGCATACAGGCCAGACACTAGGGTCCACATCCAGGAAGAAAGAAAAAAGAAGATAAAATAAAGCCCATTATTTTATGATCTTGAGTTGATCTAAAAGAGAATTGCATGATTACAACATAGTAGCAGCTATATATTGACCATAGATAGCTTCTGGATAAGGAAAAGGGTTGATATGGTGTTTTAGTAAAGACCAAGACATTGAGAATACTTTGTTCCTAATTGTATAAAGTTCATTGTGTTGTACAGATTACGGGCCTATTTTGCTATGTGATTTTTTTCCTTGCAAGTTCTTTATAAGAAGCTTTAACAGATTAAAAATATTGTTTCTTGTATCATAGGCAAAGTAGAAGTATAATAATATTTGAAAGTGTATTTAGAATAAAAATGTATACAGTAAACTGTAGACCAACAAAAACATTTAGAAGCATCAATATGATATGTTAGAAACAAACAAACAAACCAATTACACCAAATAATCAATTAAAAAACAGAAAAAAAAAGTCTAAAAATGAGAGGAAATGGGGCAAATAACAAAGCATTTCTGCTCAGCCAAAATGCTTCTGTCACTTGCAGGGGAGTGACAGTTTCCTTGTGTGATCTCTAAATGCCAGTATTTGCAAGAATTCTCAGCAGTGCCAATTCCCCCACTAAATGTCATCTTTTTCTCTTAATCAATTTTTATTTCTTTAGAAAGAAGGATGTCTTTTCTTCTGTAAGACAAATCCTTAATTGATAGCCATCATCCACAATGTGTAATGGAAAGGGTGGAGGCTGGGTGATTGCCACACACAGATCTGAATTAAGCTGCCATTCTCTTGCCCCCTCCCTCCAGCTCCTGGATTTAATAAGTATAGATCATTTAATATCACAGAGAAATGGATTTGAAAGTGTGCTAAAGTTAATACCCAGACTCTTGTGTATAAGTTATGTTTTATTATGCTAGGTTTCAGGGATCTTTTCCACAAATGATAACAGCTGTCAGGAAGTTGAACTTGTGATTTCTAGTCTCTTACAGAGGGTACTTGTATTAGAAAGATTTCTAGGGCAATGTTTTCAGGCAACAGGAAAGTTTTGAAAGTTCAGATTCTTATGCCACCCTGAAATTTCAACATAACAGGCTCACATAATTCAGCAAGCAAAGTCACCTTGATCTAATAGCTAAATTCCATGTGTAAATTCTTAGTGACTTCAGAAGTGTAGGCCTGCCTTGTCCCTTCTGTGTAAAGACAGACAGGAGTACAAGGCATCCATGGCCCTCAAGCTTTACAAACCCTAAATGAATTGAGAGGGGTTCTGTTTAGGGCTGATTCACACATTCAACAGCCTCCCTGAGCAAGATCCTCTCCATGACTAGACTTAGATTTCCCCCATTGCCTCCTCATCCACTATTCTTCCTCTTCCTCCCCATTTTATTGAACTGTGTTGAACATATGTGTTCAGGTTAAATCTTGCCCATCTCTTCTTCAATATACAGAACCACATTTTTGCTGTTTATTTTTAGAAAGGTTAGTTTTTGCAAATCTATTTGAGAGACAGGCATGGTGGCGCTTATCTATGATTCTAAAACTCAATAGGCAAAACAAAAGGATCACGAATTCAAGACTAACTTGGCTGCATGGTAAGATTTAATAATACAAATAAAATTTGAACTTCTTATCCAAGTAAGTATGAATCTTAACTGTTCTGATTACACACCAGAAGAGCACAGTGTTCTCTATAAATGTGTTAAATAATTGAATCATCAAAGGACATTTCCAACAAATGAGAATCCAGGTTTTTTTTTAATATGGTCTTATGCTTTATGGTGATATAATCACTTTCTCCTAACAGCCGCTACTCCATGCACCTAGCTGCTGGTAACTGTGGAACAGATTGGCTACCTCAAAATGCAAAGCCAGTTTCCCTTTTTAAATTCACTCATAGTACCAAAAATGTGCCAGATCCTTTATGTATATTTTAATCTGTTCTTTACAGAAGACCTGTGAGGAGAAATGAGCCAACCATTCCTCCAGAGGACACAGCCTCAATTCTAATCTAGGCATTTTTTTCCTTAGTACTAATACACATAAATAATATAATTACTATAATAGATATAATATGTATTCTCTCTCTCTCTCTCTCTCTCTCTCTCTCTCTCTCTCTCTCTCTCTGTGTGTGTGTGTGTGTGTGTGTGTGTGTGTGTGTTGGTGTGTGTGTATTTAAAATGCATTGTAGGAAAAGGAAGCTTGAGCTTAGGGTAGTGGGGCATCTATTAAGATCTGCCACATGGACAGGCATTGGGTACAGCGTTAGCAACAGTAGCAGCTGCCAGGCTGTGAAGTAGAGCAGGTTGCTTGGGTACCAATTGATGCAAATCACTGCAGCTGCGGGACAGCTATGGCAACATCTCTGTAATGACAAAGCCAGGCTGAAGGTAACAAGGAAGGAAAATTAAGATTGCAAATTAACCTGAATTGTTATTGATTTGGATGTATTAAACATGATAAAAATAGAAAAAAAATAGAAAATCTATCAAACAGGAAGATTCAATATTTGTCTTGGGAGGAAAAAAAAACCATGATTTATTTTCTCTTATCATAAAAATGCAAACATGCTGTTCACTCCAGGAATTCAGTTAATAACTATTTCCATCAGGATTGTAAACAAATCAAGCTTTGTTTAAAATATGTAAACAAAAGCACGTATCTGAGATGATTAATGATGTTTGAATCAGGAAAAGTCCCACTGTCTCAAACTTATAATGTTTTTCAGCATGGTTCTTATGACCTAAACAATGCCAGCTGCCTGGAACAGCCCTAAAGACCTCACATTACAAAAGAATTCAGTATTTCATGTTATAGGAGATCTAATGATGTGAGTGTAAAATGTCTGCCACCAACTCATGTGTTCCAGCACATGATCACAATTGATCGTGCTGCTTTTGGAGACCATGGGACCTTTGTCAAGTCGAGCCGACCTAGAGAAAGGGAGTTGCTTTAGGGCAAGCCTTGAGATTTGTAACCTGGTCCTGATTTGTTTGTGCTATCTGCCTCCTGGTCCACACAAATGTGAGCAAGTAGCCTCATAGTCCTGCAGGCACAGCTTCAGACTATTCCCACTGCTTAGTCTTCCTGCCATGACAGACTGCATCTCAAATGGATACCCCAAATAAAGTCTTCATCACTGAAGTTGCTTCTTGTCAACTATTTGGTCTCAGGAATGAGCATGGTCAAAACTACTGGAGTATAGACTGAGTTTAAATTCAGAGCCAAGTCTTTAATCTGCTCTCAAAAGATCAAAATTAGGTAAGATTTGCAAATTACAAATTGGGCTATACTATTATTATTTTTAAAAATAATAGTTTATTAATTTAATAATATATATTTTAATTAATTTTAATATGATATAATTTTAATGTAATTATTGCTTAATTTTAAATTATATATATTTACTTATGTAAGTGTGTGTGCACATGTATACATATACATATATCACAAGCATGAATGTAGAAGTCAGAGGGCAACCTGTAGGAGTTGGTTCTCTCCTCCTACCATGTGGGTTTCAGAGACTGAGTTCAGGTCATCAGGGTGGGTAACAAGTACCTTTACTTTCTGAATCATCTTACCAGCTTAAAAATATTTCCAAGCTTTCTTTTCCATTCTCTGAACACTAGAGATGATGATAATATAGATAGATGTGTGATACACATATAAGATATAGATAGATAGGTAGATAGATAGATAGATAATAGATAGATAGATAGATAGATAGATAGATAGATAGATGAGTTTAAATAGTTAAAAGGAAAAGGTATTTTTAAAGTGATTTCAGAATCCAAATTCAAAAACTGTATATTGATTACCAGGAAGCAATAAATGTATCCACACAATTACCTGACGTATTATTCTTGCATAAAAATCATGGAGCTAACTTTCATATTCCTAGTTTTCATGTTAAGAATATTGATCTTCAGCAAGATAAAGACTTCAATATTTCAGAGAAGAGAGGAAAGCTAACATTCAAGGGCTGACCCCAGGGAATATTCTTCACTGATCATATTTTTGTAATAAGAAGTATGGACACTTATTGCCCATCAAAGTAGAAAGATAAACAAACCAATGATCCAACCACCAAAAACACAACTTTTATAACCATGCCATTGGGGAAAGGGTAGACTAAATCACATTATTGTTCTTAATTTCTATACAAGAAACAAACTGAAAATGATCCATACATGGAAATTATCTAACTCCCTCACAATTCTATAATGCTGTGATACAATCGTGTTTATAATCAAGTTTCTCTCTACCCAGAAAATACCTGAGCATGCATTATGCTCTTTGTCAAAATCAACTGACTTGGAGAGGAGAGAGTGTGCTTTAATGTACTGTTTTGGTTATCATATTCAAAAGAAACCTTGAGAGAATTACATTTTTCACTTGTAATGTAGCTCATATTGCCTAGCATCCGCTAGAATAACGCTGGGGGGGGGGCTGGGGATTTAGCTCAGTGGTAGAGTGCTCGCCTAGCAAGCTCAAGGCCCTGGGTTAGATCCTCCGCTAAAAAATAAATAAATAAATAAATAAACGTTGGGTTCATCCTCAGCACTATCCTATTTTTTTTTTCTGTTTCAGTGTAAAGAATCTTGTAGATCTTTTATACTTTGCTAGAACCTTTAATTGTTTGAAGCACAATATCTACGTTAGTTCAGTACCTAAAAATGAATATGAGAATTCCATATTTCCCTTGACGATGCCTTGAATACTGTACAACACTGCAAAACTTCCAAATGCTTCTGGATTCCATTCTCTTTGTCACTATCAATTCATTACCCTATAAAAGAGAAGGAAACAAACCGTAAAGTCTCATCCAGCTTTCTAATAGAATATGCAGGAGTGATACATACTAAATAGCAATAGAGAAATTAGGCACAGCTTCAGTCTAACTCTAATATCTCTTTTGTCTTTGAAATTATAAAAAATATCAGGGGAAATAAGCAGCTAAGTAACATATGGAGGAGTTCTTTTATCATGATTTCTGTGTAAAACATATATCCTCTCTAGAAACTATGTTGCTTATAATATTATCCCTTGTTTTCCTTGGGCAAAACGTCCATGTCTCTCCTCACGTAGCTAATGAGAACTGGAAGGAATCTTAAGGAGAACCGGTGAGGTGCTGAGGCTGAGACTGTCCTGACAAGGCTGACAAGGGAGCAGAACCAAGGAGCACCTGCCATTGGTTCTGACATCAGAAAGGGGCAGGACCAGTGCCTGAGGTTCTTCTAGTGAGATTTTGGACTTCATTAGTAGATCTAGGACTTCATATGTTCTTAATATTTCATGATTCGACAATTCTATACATTTGTTGTGATCAAATCTACCTCCCAGTCCCTTCTCTTTTACATCTTCTCCCATTCTCCACACCACACACCACTTTTTCCAAGCTTCATGTGCTCCCATAAATAAAAAATAATAAATAAATAAATAAATAAATAAATAAATAAATAAATAAATAAATAAAACTACTGAGTTCACTTGGTGCTGCTTATATGTGTGCTAGGGGATCATGAAGTTCCACCCCACCTGAGGAAATCTGGCAAGATTGATGGCTTCTGGGGTAGTAAGAATAAGTCTTTTTTTATTGTTTGTTTGTTTGTTTGTTATTTTTTCTCTTATTGCCCAGCACGAAGCCAATTAGCAAACCTCATGACACATAAACTTTCAAAATAACCCTCAGAGGAGGAACTTTGACAAATTTTTGTATTTAAGAATCAGTCATTTATTTGCTTCTCAGCACTAGCATGTCTTCCAAATTTATTGGCTCAGGGATATCTAGATTTCCTGCTACAAACTCATAAATAAAGGGCTAGAAGTCTCACTTGACTTTCTCAGGAAAACTATACCATTCACATCTCTGGACAGAAGAGGCTCATTCAATAATGAAGTCAACACAAGGATGAATGCACAGTTGATTCTGGAGACAATATAGCCATGATGATAGCTCCTGGTTTTCATGAGTCATTCATAATACTGAGTTTTTCCAAAATTAAAGAGTTGAAAAAGAACCTTTGTCTCAAAGTATTGTGGCTTGAATTTTCTGCCACTTTCCCTTAGAGTTTCCCTTACGTATATTAAAACAGCAAAGCAACTTAATCAGTACAGATTAAGGGGTTATTAACTGGAGTTTGGCTTCTCTCATAAAATAAAATACTAGACCATCATCTCAGAGTAAAAGTAGTAAGGAAGCTGTGTGTTTTAATAATCATGGAGATAGATATATCAGGGACATTATTGAAAACCTAATTGAGATACAGGACTAAGGACTGGCAGTGATAGAAACCTAAGATATTAGGAAATAAAACCAACTTATTCACAATGATGGATTCTTTCAGGCTCAGATTTTGCAGAGCATAGGATAGAAGAATTATAAAAAAGACTGAAACATGTAGGCTGGATTAATTTATATTGGGAATAACAGTAAGAAGACTAGGGTAACAATGTCCCAGTCAGAAACATATTGGATTCACAAAAGAGGTAATTACAGGAGTGTTAAATAAAGCAACTGTTCACAGATATATATACAATGACAGCATTGAAACTGTAGGAAAACATAGTTCACTAGGGATAATGGCATCAAGTTTCTTTTTATCATACCTCAGTGTGAAGGTGTTGGTGGAGGAAATAGGCACCTTATCCAGCAGAGAATGACTGCACTGACAGGGCCTCCAGATAGTCAAGTGCCGCCCTGCATGGAAGAGTGGGAGGGGCAGGGGGAATAAGTAAGTCTTCTTAACCTTTCTCTGATCACCTACTGATTCTCCATTAACTCGAAGCAAATGGCAAAGGAATTCAATGAGGTAGGGAGTGACACTTCTGGGTAACAGAGAACAGTACTAAATATGGAGAAATGGATATGAAGAAGCAAAGATTTCTAGTAAATACTTTGACATTTGGAGATGGTAATTTCTTAAGGATTGGAAACTGCTATATGCAAATTGGGATAGAAAGCTATACTGAAATAGATGAAACACCATGTCCATTGATTAGGCTCGAGGATTGTGAGGCTTGTCTACATGGGTACTGACATCATTAAGGGTGATTATGCTGGTACCCAGATAGAGAAAAAGCCATGGGTGGATCTGAAAGCTGCCTCTGAACAGGAGTAAATATCAGGCATCATAGTGATTAGGAAGGGAACAGGTGTGACTCAAAGGCAAAACCGTTATTTTACATAACAGGTTACAAACACTAATGGTATACATGAGAAAGAGATAGCCTCTCTTTTATCTGCCTGTTAAAGAAGTATGGGAAATGGTCAGCTTCCCTTGAGGATGTTCAGTGTAAATATCTTCTAGTTAGGAGACAGATTTCAAGGATGGAAGACTTAGTGCCAAGTATATATTCTGTTGCGGTTCCCCAATAAATAAGAATGCCTAATAGTCTTTCTATTTTAACTCAAGATGATGGTTGAAGCACACTAAATTTCACAAAACTATTGTGTAGAAAACAAACATACAAAACAGATATCAGGAAAAGGAAAGAAACAAATCTTATCTAAGAAAGAGTCTTTGGACAGACTGTAAATTCAAATAATTCCCTATAATTAATTATTAAGTGATATGAGAGTAGTTTCCTGAAAACAAAATTTAAGCATGCAAAAGTAGTCTACATCCATCTTTTCTGATCACTTACACAGTTGTAAATGTAAGAGTTAATAAACATTGATTTTCTCGGCAACTGCTCTGCACAGAGTCCTTTCAAAGATATCAGTGATATTGAGTTGACAAAATTAAGACACATGAAAGAAACACAACATTTTCTGCTTTCTTTACAATATCCAAGGATAAGGCAAGGATTCCTTCATCCCTATGACACATGTCATATAACTGATGTACAATTAAAGGCTGATAATCAAATGGTTTAACGTCAAAAGAGAAAGAGGAAGATAATTATGAACTAGAGAAAGCCTTAGCATAAAATCCAGGGACTTTTAGAATGTGGCTTCAAGCTTTAGCACTAGTCCTAAGGTACAACAAAACAACAAACAACAAAAACATCTATAATTCAAGAAAGACATGTTTTTGCAAAAAGGGTTTCTTTTTCAGCAAATATATTCTATTTTTCGTGTTTTTCTCCTTTCATTTCTCATCATACTGACACCATGCTTAACCCAAGTTTCAATATGTAAGTATAAATATTATAAAAATATAAATTTGACAAGGCCAGATAAGAATAATAAGTCCTACACTCTCAATGACAGTCAACCTCTTTATCACCTTCTATGAAGCAGACAAGGGAAAATGTTTGCCACTTTGGGGAAAGACTCAGGAAAAGCCAACAATGATAAGAGAAGGGAGAAGATAATGAAGGCACAGTGGTAACTCCAAGGAACTAACAACCTCCCAAGAAGTGAACTTACGGCATTAGCAGTGTGAGTGATCTACCGCAGCAAAAATCCTTTTAATGATGTTAAATTGCCTGTACTTTCACTCTTTACAGTAGTATCAGTTACACATCATCTCTTTTAATTCCCATAACATTTAATTTTACTCTGTTTCTAATTCGATTTCTGATGGCTTAGGGTCAGAGCTTGACACTGACATACGACTTTAGAAAGTCAGAGAGTTGTTATATTAAGTTCATCATGTTATCGAGCTTGTCTCTTCCCTTAGACTGGGTGTTCTTTTCCAATGGTTTATCTAAAACACTTAGCTACACATCCAATAAAGGAAAGATAATTTTAATCAAATTCATTATAGTTGAAAGTTGTTTGTGATAACTATAATTCTTTAGGTAGAAAAAGGCCATGCTCTTTTGAAAAATGAATCAAATGAAAGAGAAAAAAATGAATCAAATGAAACCAAGAGACATAAGTGTGACAATATGAATTTACCCTGCCTCACAGTACTTTGGATCAATAAATATTAGAAATATTCCTTAAATGATTCTATTAAATGGTGGCTGACCTTGATAGAATGTTGGAACCACCAGAGACAAAAGACAAAATACAACACACTTAGTTTAAAGATTTTAATTGGCTTTTATCTAACCAGTATGAGAGGAGGGAGTCCTTAGACACAGAGCAGGTTGGAGATCTTGCCCTCTATAACAGGGAGGCAACACTGAGACAAAGCAGACACGTCACAGGGAGCAGCTTAACTTGATTCAGCTACTAGCATTGTTTCATTAAACTCAGCTGGGTGCCCTTCACCAACCCAATGGTTCTAAGGGGCCTTGACTAAGACTCAACCATTTGTTATGAGAGGGTGGTCCTGAAGGGGATCCCTGTCTTATGCCAAGCTAGGTTGCAGAAGTGGACACAAGCCCCTATCCCTAGCCTAGAAGCTATCTCCAACACACTCACAAATGAAAAATTAGTTTTCTCCAAGAAAACTAGGTATTCAAACCACTGTTAACAGCAGGCTCTATGCTCAGCAGCAGTTCTTTGAGCTCTCTCATAATGCCTTGTCACAACGTTTATTTCTTTTTTTATACCTTACAAATACTTTGTGATTATATTATGATTTTTGTTTTTATGTTTTTTTCTGAGTTTTTTTGTGTATGTAAACCAGTGTGTCTCTGTGTCTATATGTGTTTCTACTGCTTTTGGGGTCTGTTCCCTTCTGTTTGTTTTGTCAATTCTATTTTTTTTTATTTTATCTTATCTTACTTTATTATTTTACTTTTAGATTCCTGTTTGTATTCTTATGAGAGAGAGAAAAAGAAAGGATGTTGTAGTTAGAGTTTTCCTGCCTGGCCCACAGTCAGGACAAATCTCTCTTACCCACCAGTCCCATAGTCGCTCAGACCCAACCAAGAAAGCACACAGAAACTTATATTGCTTATAAACTGTATGGCCGTGGCAGGCTGCTTGTTATCTACTTCTTCTATCTTAAATTAACCCATTTCTGTTCATCTATATTTTGCCACATGGCTTGTGGCTTACCAGTGTCTTTACATGTTGCTTCTCATGGCGGCGGCTGGCGGTGTCTCCCCCCACCCAGCCTTCCACCTCCCAGAATTCTCTTCTCTCTTGTCCCGCCTATACTTCCTGCCTGGCCACTGGCCAATCAGAACTTTATTTACACAGAGCGATATCCACAGCACTTCCCCTTTTCTTTTTTTTTTTTAAGGAAGGTTTTAACTTTTACATAGTACAATTACATATAACAAAACCATTATCAAGCAAGAATTACAGTTACAATATTAAAGAAGATCTCCTATCTATCTTATATTTGTGAGTCTAAGGTTTTATATCTAACTTATCTTTTATCATAACTGAGTAAATTATAACTATCTAGTCTTCAACCACATCAAAGACCTCAGAAGGATATAATATTACCTGAGAACCAGGAGAAGGATGTAAGCATTATTTGGGAGTCTTGCAGGGTAGACAGAGAAAGCTGGCAGCCTGAACAGTCACCTAATGTTCCTTTGTAAAGTTGGGGCATTTGTCTTCAGCCCACAGGTCTAGAGTCTCTCGATCACTTCTCTCAGTGTCCTGTAGAATGTCTGGCAGTTTCCTCTGCGAAGCAGGAACCTGAAGGACCATTTTGTCAAGCCAAGTTCAGTGGTCACCTTTCTATGGGTCCTGCACGTCCAGTTGATCAAGCAGTCCAGGCAAGAACAGTTTCTTGCCCAAATGGCTATTTTTGCCAAGGTGAAGATAAACTCCATATGAAGTGTCTTCAATGCCCATCCTCCTCTCTGAAGTAAATCGGTGCTGCCAGGAGCAGACATGTCTCACTGTCCAGAAAGTCTAAATTTTAAAAGTATTTTAAATGCCATATTCTGTAGGTATTTGAAGTATTTGAAGATTACCTGTCTATCTGAAATATCTCTCTGTATATCTAGAAGACTTAACTAACATGGCTACGAATATGATTATCATAGATGACTAATTATTAATCTATTTTTAATTATCCATTTCAATTTAAAATGAGCTGTACAAACATAATACCTTAAACAAGAGTAGAAATATACACACAGTATAACAAAATTAACTTTAAGTGTGTATCACGACTAAAATCTATACCAATGTAAAACATTTTAAATGAGTTGTTGCTCTTTAGAAGTAAGTTCATTAATCTACCCTTTCATACTATCATATCTATATCATATCCCCTTTTTATCTTTAGAAAGAGATTGCATTTGTAATCAACCTGTTTTAAATAAAATAGTGGTTTTTCTCTGTCCCACACCAGAAGGCTCTTCTGATTTGGGACACAAGAATCTCTTAACCTTTTCTTTTAGCAATATGTCTGGGTTTAGAGAAGGAGTGAGCCAATTCCATCTCCAAAGCCAGCTTGATAATTTTGGGAATGTGGGCATAGTTTCTCTTACTACTTCCTGCTGGAGGGGGGCACTGTATCTTATGGGGACAAAAAGAAAATTTTAGGATTATGGAGTAGTCCATTAGGGTGAACCTCTGAGCCAGTTGCCTTGAAAGCATTCTGGATGTTGGATCATCTGGGCCATGGTGTCATCAGAGACCTTTCAGGTGGTCTTGGCTGATCAAACCTGAGGTATCTTAATCTGGAACAAATCCACAGCCTCTGGCTTTCTGTGGAAACAAAAGCAGAGACTCTTTTCCAAAGCAACATATCCTTATATCCAAATTTTGAAGTCAAGGTACCTTTAAAATTTACATATTTATTTAACTCAACAGCCTTTATGATCAAATCTTTTTCTGCAGTTAAAAGTCCCAAAGACAAGACAAACCAGATTCTCTGTGTAATATCCATCTTTATAAGACTGAAATGCCACTGTGGCTGCTGGCTCCACCCACCTCAGTTTCCCAACATGGCCGTGGTACAGTTTACCGATAGCTCTGGGTCTGGAGCCATGTGTACCATCAACTATCAGAAGCAGTTCTATCAAAGCAGTGCATAGCCCAGAAACTTTTTTTCTTTTTTTAAACTAGCAAAGGCTAAATCTACCACGCAGCAGAGTAAAGTGCCGCTTGTAGACTCCTCATTCCCGCCACACTGCAGGTCAGACACACACGCCAGGAACCCGCCATAGTAGCTCAAACCGGCAGGCTGCCGCTAACTTGAGAGAGACAATTAGGAAGCTGTTTTTAGCTCCGTCTTAGAATCTTTTTTCTCAGGTTTTAGGTGGAAATTCTTGCCAACACGTTGGGCGCCATTTGTAGTTAGAGTTTTCCTGCCTGGCCCAGTCAGGACAAATCTCTCTTACCCGCCAGTCCCACAGTCGCTCAGACCCAACCAAGAAAGCACACAGAAACTTACATTGTTTACAAACTGTATGGCCATGGCAGGCTTCTTGTTATCTACTTTTTCTATCTTATATTAACCCATTTCTGCTTATCTATACTTTGCCACATGGCTTGTGGCTTACCAGTGTCTTTACATGTTGCTTCTCATGGCGGCGGCTAGCGGTGTCTCCCCCCAGCCTTCTACTTCCCAGAATTCTCTTCTCTCTTGTCCCGCCTAACCTTCCTGCCTGGCCACTGGCCAAGCAGAACTTTATTTACACAGAGCGATATCCACAGCAGGATGTAGATTTGAGTTTGTAGGGAAGTGAGGAAGATCTGGGAGGAGTTAGGAGAGGGGAAACTAATCAGAATATGTTGTATGAAAAAAAAAATCTACCTTCAGTAAAAAGAAAAATAAGTAACTAAATAACAAATAAAAACTCAACTACTTGGACTGAGGTGTGATTCAGGTGATCTGGGTTTACTGTACATCATGAGAACTTGAATTAAGATCCACATAAATGTCTGAGCCTGGGCACTCGACTGCAGTTCCAGCACTGGCAGAGTACAAACAGGAGGATCCCAGGATCACTGGCCAGCTAGCCTCACTGAATCAGCAAGTTATAGACTCACTGAAAGACCCCGTCCCTAAAACAAATAAGGTGGAGGGTAACCGAGGAAAACACTTGCCGTTGACCATTCTCCTCCAATGTACACTCATCCACACACAATGGGGAGGGAGGGACCTTAGGTACAGAGGCTTAAACATTCAATGCCATAGATTTTTACAGAATACTGGAGGCTCAGAATTAAAATAGATTTATAGACTGGATTTGTTACTTTTACCTATGATGACAACAGGAGCAGGACAGTGATTATACAGTTTAGGGCAGGGACCTCAAAAATAAGTAGTTCTACTTTTTATCCTTGATAATGAGTTCTGTCTTGGCCAGAAGCTGGAAACATCTTTGGGTCTATCAGCAGTTCCGTCCTGGCCAGGGGCCAGAAATCCAAAATATTCAGGGTCATTGATTCATGATATGCTTTCTTCTTCTTCTTCTTCTTCTTCTTCTTCTTCTTCTTATTATTATTATTATTATTATTATTATTATTATTATTACTGTTATTATTATCATCATCATCACCCTTCTTCCTCTTCTCCTCCTCCTTCCTCTTCTCCTCCTCCTCCTCATTCTCCTCCTCCTTCTCCTTCTTCTTTCTTCTCCTTTTACATAGCAACTTAATGAGCACAGCTACATGGGAGCTGTGCATGCTCAGACACTTCATTGGCCCTGGAAGGTATCCCCCCAAGCTCTAATACAGACACCTAGATGGAGAGGCCCATGAACATCTTTTAGGAGAAAAAAATTGTACTAGTGTGCCTCTACTATGTAAACTGTAGTAACTCCACATAGAGTCAGGCAGTAGCAACCTTTCTTGAGACCTACTATACAGCATCCCTACTTGCTCCATATTAGTTAGGCTGTCAACAATACTAAAACTCCTTTCTGAAATTACCTTCTGCTTTCTATAAAATTCATTCTCTGAGTTTATGAAACAGGGCATGGCAGCCACTAGCCCAGTGTGGCTTTGGTGACTCTTGATTGTCTGGGATCTTAGCCCCTTGAATCATGTTTAACTGGCACTAAAAGCCTCTATTGGCTTGAGAGTTCCCATTTCCCCTCATAGCACCAATATATTTTTCTCTCTTCCTCCCTTCCTCCCTCCCTCCCTCCCTTCTTTCTTTTTCTTTCTTTCTTTCTTTCTTTCTTTCTTTCTTTCTTTCTTTCTTTCTTTCTTTCTTTTCTCTCTCTCTCTCTCTCTCTCTCTCTCTCTCTCAATGGGGTTTCTCTGTGGAGTCCTGGCTGTCCTGAAACTCACTGTGTAACCCAGGCTGGCTTTGAAATCAGAGTTCTGCTTGCTTCTCCTTCTCAAGTACTAGGATTAAAGGTGTGCACCACCATCACCCAGCTTCACCTACCTACAATTTTATTGGCATATTTACTTGAATCTTTGTTTTGCTCTTATTTGTATAATGTTTTTTTCTCTTGCCCCAAAGTCTCTTGCAACTGGAACTTATTTTCTATGTATCCCAGATATGTATTTAATAAAAGCTACTTAAAACTTGTTATTATATGAATGAATAAAAATGTTAGAGCTTTTAGAGGTGCAATTCTGTTCCTAACTTAACATTAACACATATTCCAGCTGTCAGCCTGGTTACTGTCCTTCTCACCACTCAATGAGGAATATACCTTGCTCTTTATCTTCTGAGCAATCAGAAATACACTGATTAAATCATTCATAATTGCTGGGGGATATCTTTCTGTACACTGTGAATATATGTTATTCACATCGGTTAATATAAGCTGCTTTGGCCTATGGCAAGACAGCTTAGAGGCAGGCAGGAAACCCAAGGAGAGAGACAGGAAAAAGAAAGGTGGATTCTAGAGAGAGATGCCAGCCTGCTACCCAACGAGCAACATGCCAGCAGACCGGTAAGCCATGGAACATGTGGCAAACATAGATTAATAGAAATGGGTTAATTAAAGACATAAGAGCTAGCTAGCAAGAGGCCTGCCATAGAAATACAGTTTGAAAATAATATAAGCCTGTGTGTTTACTTGGATCCAGGCATGGCTGGGACAGCAGGTGAGAGATTTATCTGAACCCTGGGTTGGGGAAGGTTACCCAAGAAACTTATGGGTACGCACAATGTTATCTTGTCCTCTATCTGGTGATCTTTGGAACAGTTTGGTGTCAAACTGTTAATTTCTCTAGGTTTCTTGGATATTCTAGGAGATGTAGTGTCTTGTGGGATGGTAGTCATTACATATTCCTCAAGTTTTCAGATCTGCTTCTTCTGCTTGCTTGCTTGCTTATATAAATAATGGATGCTGATATTTGCATCAACTCAGCATCAATAAAGATACTGAACAAATAGATCTTTTTAAAACCAAAGTGAACAATTCTACATCTAGATAAGCTAAACTTCTGACCTAGATGCAAATTGTTTCAAATATTTCAGCTGATGAATTCTTTTTAAAAATGTGTTTTATTTTTTGGGGAAAAAGTTTCATAAATTATACAATGTACTGATCCTATTCATCCACATTTTCTCCCTCCACCTCCTCCTAACTTCCATCCCACATCTCTCCCAGCCTCATGTCTTCTTTGTGTCTGTTTTTTAATACATATGTAGATAAACATATAAGTACATACTTATAAGTATTATTTCAAAATTCTAAAGAAAAGAATTGTTGTTTTTAAAGTGCAAATCCAGCCCCTACCTCATCATCCAAAGCTGAATAAAGAGAACACTGTTCAGATTTCTATTATGGTATACAAATTCAAGTTTCAAAAAATTATGAAACTAGCATTGTCAAACTAGTATTTTGCTTCCATTTATGTTAAAAATTCATAAAATTCATCTTGCTGCAAATGGTATTACTATAGCACAGCAACTGAGCTTTGGTCTTATGAGTAATGAATTTTCCATTTCCCGAGATCTTCTTGTCTATTGAAGCTGCACACATATATGGTACCTTCAGGGAGTTTGGAATCTTACTGAACATGCACAGAATACAGGTAACAGAGTCCAGATGTGTGCCATTCTTCTAATTCCAGTTCTAGCTTTCAGAGACACTGGCAATGTCACAAGAATGACAGTGTAAGTATGTTAGTATTAGTATTAAATTACAGACTTATGTCTGTGTCCACATATATCTACTCTGGTAAGTTTTATTTCAACTATCCACTTATACTAAGCTGAAATTTTCAATGAAAATTTAATATATTATCATTTCCTTCCATGAACATTGCTCTGATTTCAAGTTCACATAACCTACACTGTGTAACTCTTCATTCAAATACAGATGAGGTCATGGTATGGGCAATGGGGGGTGGCCCTAAAGAAAGAAACGAGTTACACAAAGTTCCTCCCTAAGAAAAATAATTTATGTGTAAAAAAAAACAAATGAACCAGATAAAGGTCATTATTTAGAGAAATCCAAGAAAGCACCAAAGACTTTATTGGCGCTCCATAAAACTCAGTATCTTCTCTTTTCAATTTAGAGTAGTGTTTTTCATCTCTAAGAACAAAGCATAGATGATTTGAGGAGGATTTTGGGGTCCGAGACTATATCAATTCTGTCCTTGACCCACTTCACTTTCCTGCTTCCCCAGCTCTGATTCCATGTGCACCAAGAAAGAGAACGAACATGTGATTCTGCAGAAAACTGTGCTACCTGTCCTTCTGGGGGCAGTGTGTTTCACTTGCCTCAATGTCCAACGACATCCCATTTCCTGTAGGCAATATGATTACCTTCTTCTACATGGCTGGCTCTCATCTAATGATGAGTACCTTGCCTGGTTCTGGGACCAGATTTTGTGACTTGAGTCTCAACAGATAGTAAATCTAATTGATTGGTGGACAGTAAGAGACTTACATACAAAATATACAAATATCACTTTTTTACTGTAACATAACAAAAAAAGGAAAACCTCACAGTAACAATTAAGTATACAAGATAACTACCTTTAGCAACTCTGCTTGTGAATAATAAGAGAAGCTGTGATGAAATACAGACTTGCAAATACTCCTGAAATACACACATACAGCATTATAAAATAATATTCGTGCATTGTTACAAGTTGAAGTAAATTCCCATGAAATTTCTAATACTACTTTTCCTCGGAGCTTATGAAAAACTAATGTTTTACAAGAAAACACAAAAAAAGTATATTTTGAAATAAATTGAGAGAATTAAAATAAGCCTTGCCATACTCAAGAAAGTATATCAAATTTCTATATTTCTTAAAACAACAGTGCTGGCCACTGTGTCTCTCACATTTAAACATTCACAAATATCACCTGAGAAGCAAAAAAACATTGCAGAGTTTAAGACTGCACCCTAGAGTCTCTAAATCAAGACTTCCAGATGGTGCCAGTCCCATACTCCTACATAGACTCAAGCCTCCTGGACAATATGAAAAAAAGAAGATAAAATAAATTGTGCTGGCAACTGTCTTTGTGGCTTCACTCCCAGACTAGCCCCTACAAGGAGACATGTAAAACTATGTAAATTATACAAAGATGAACAAGAAAAATGAGACTCTTCTAATTTCAGGAAGATGATGTGTGAATTCTTGGCATAGTAGAGGACACACAGCAAATATGCAGTCATGTGGTTTGTAAGGTACATTAACTTGACTTTGGCAACTGCAGGTCTAGGCCACTTCAGAGGAGAGATATATATTGGATATGTATTGAATATTTGTCTATACAAACTTACACACTTCTGTCTGTTCTCTCTGTCTCTCTCTGTAGATGTAACCAGCTTGTTAAATAAGAAACACAGAACCGATTGCAGAGTTAAAAACCATGAGGTCAGAGCAAAAGCAGAAAACCTTACCCTTCACTGCTTCTGCGGTTCCTCCTCTCCGCAAGAGAACTACTTCTGTGCGTCCCGTCTATTTAAAGACTTTCTGTTCTGTGTTCTCATTGGTTGTAAACCCAGCCACATGACCTCCTTGTCACTGCCTGTTTGTACAGACCTCCAGGTCGTCTATGGTTGGTATTGAGATTAAAGGAGTGTGTCTGCCATGCTGGCTGTGTCCTTGAACACACAGAGATCGCCTAGCTCTGCCTCCCAAGTGCTGGGATTAAAGGCGTACCCCACTACTGCTCGGCTTCTGCTCTGGCTTGCTCTGACCTCAAGGCAACTTTATTGACATACAAATAAAATCACATTTCAATACAAATAAAATATCACTATATTTCCCCTTTTCTATTTTAATAAAAAGAAAAAAAGGAAAAAGTTATAACTAATATAAGAAAAACTATATACAAAAGTACAATAACTATATATACCATATATATATATAAACAATAAATACCTAAACAATGTCTAGTTCATTTCTATTTGACAAATTCAGAGAAAATAATTCCATTATCTATCCTATTTTGGTAAGTCCAGAATGTACCTGATTCACTTTTTATCCTAACTTATATAGCTAACGGAACTGTCTTATAACGTCTTTCAAATTTATACACTTACAGCTCTTAGTGAGTTTTTTTAAATCCTTAACAAAGATAATTATAACTATAACTAACTGATCTTCAACTCCCTCAGAGACCCAAGAAGGAAATAATACTACCTAATAAAAAATAAAAACAAGAAGTGCATGCAAGCAGCTTCAAAAAAAATGTGAGTTGACAGAAACAGCCAGCTGCCTGGACAGTCACCTGAGGTTTCTCCACAGTGTTGGGGCATCATCTTCAGCCTACAGGCTTAGCGTATCTGACAAACTCTTTTGTGAACTAGGATGTATACAAGGTCAACAGTTTGACCTCACATTTGGTGAGAGCAGTCCATGTACCAGAAACACCTGAATTCCATTAGTGTCATGTCATGATTCAGGATTTTAAATTCTGGAAATTATTGATGTCTTTTCAATTCAGCTGTCCATTTTTCTTGGCTGTGTATATGTGGCTTCATCTTGGCATCCTGTTCTTCTCCACATCTCTCTATTAAACGCCAGTCTACTATTGAGAGAGGTGAGCTTAGTTATTCTTCAAGAATAACTGTTTCATCTGCTGTTCCATTGCATATCAGAAGCCATTGGCCCACTCCCTGTTCAACTGCCTTCGAAGAAAAGGGCACGGTACCTTTTACAGATTGCAAAGGTCACTCACTTCAGGGATGGTGCCATATTGTCCTGGCTTTAGAAGATGCCTTTTGTTAAAGCCACAACCACACTTATTTTGGCAAAAATTGGTAGTCCTTGGTTTAATGTCCTGTCTGTCCTGTTTGTCAGCAGTTGATTAGAGGATACTTTGTTGTCCAGTGGCTAACTTTTGCCACAATGAAAGTTAACTCCATATGCAGTTTCTTCAATGCCCATATTTTCTCTGAAGTAGATTGGTACTGCCAGGAGCCGTCATGTCTCATAGTCATAGCAAAAAAGAAAAATTCTTAAGTTATTAAAACATTTTAAATGCCATATTCTGTAGATCTCTGAAGGGTTTGAAGATGACCTGTCTATCTAAAATATATCTGTTTGATCTTGAAAACACACCTAATATGACTACAAGTTCAATTGTAATGTCTAACCACTAATTTTCATTTCTGTATATCCTAATAGTTGGTAATACTAACATTCAAGGATTAGCAAATTGCATTACATTGTTAAATGAATGGTATAAATAAAATATCTCGAGCAATATTAGAAATACGTGTATGGTATATTCTAACAATCTCAATCTCAATAATAATTTGTATACAATATAAAACAATCCAATTGAATGTAAAGTATTTAAAACTAGTAATTGTCTTTTTCTTTTTTTTTCTTTTTTTTTTTCTTTTTTTAACAAGCACCTTTTGCCTAGCCCTTTTCCTAACCCTTAACAACAACTTGTAACCAACCCTCCTAAACAATGAAAACTATCTCAGACCCAATACCCATAAAAAGACCAAAAAACCACCCACCCCACACTACCCCTTTGGGAATGTGGGCATCGAATTCTTAAAATTGCTTCCTGCTGGGTATGAGCGAAGTTATCTTTATTTTGAAAAGAAAAATTTTGGGTTAATTGACAAATTCTAGGAAAGATAACTATATTCTTTGTTATCCATAATGCCAAAGTTCAGGGTTTATCTCAAGTCCTTATTCAAGTAGTCTTTGAAACTGGATCATCTCAGCTAGCCATTTCAGAATTGCTCTAAGCACTTGTAGTCCAAAGCTGATCTGTAGATGATGTTTGTCAGCTTAGTGATATTATTTTCCACGTGGAATTGTCGTTGTGGGGCCCCATCTTCTTCCTGGAGATTTCATTTGATGTTAGGCCTGGCCGTGATTTCCTGCAGAAAACTGAAAAGAGACTCGAACACAAAGACATGTATAAGCAGCTAATCGAAGCCTTTTCTCTAGAATTAATTAGTACTCATATGACCATTATTATCTTAACAAAGTTTAAAATATATATATATCTTGTGAATTTTGATATAAAATTCATACTTTAAGAAAAGTTTAAAGAATCAGAATAGAATCAAAGAATTGAGATTAGTAATAGAATAGTCCCTTAATTAATTTGGTTTTTCTCCTGTCCCATGTCAGAAGATGGCTCTTTCTTCTGGTATGATACAGGGAGTTTTCCTTTTCCTTTTAACAACATGCTTGAGTTTAAAGGAGGAGAGAGCCATTCTCCAACTCCAAAATCAGCTTGAAGCTTTAATTGAACTGGGACTACAAAAAGACTAAGAGTATTAATTTTTTAGAGAAGAGCAGAAACAAACATTTAGGAAGATTTATGAAATTTTGTAGATGATATACCAATAGGCCATTTTACTCTTTTTTCCTGGGACAGATGATTTGTCCTTTTTCTTCAGTTGTCTCATTTGTCCAGTGTTCTTCATATACCTTAGCCTTCATTCTCCTAAAAGACAAAAACAAAAACCCTTCCCCAAGACTAATTTTGGGGAGGTCCCCTGTTGGCAAGTTACATCTGATTAAATGAAAAGGCATGTATTAATGTTATAAGCGAGTTTAAACTGGATGGTCATGTTGGTTGATGAACTAGCATCTCCTCTAATTAAGAGGTCTCTCTTGTTCAAATCGAACCTTTATCAATTTTGATGGTATCCACAGCTTATCTTCTCCTGCAGAAACAAAAGCAAAACCTTGTCCCCAACGTAACACATACCCTGGTTTCCATTCTGAGGTCAGCACATCCTTGAAGTATATAGGCTGATTTAATTCTGTTGTTTTTTCTATTAACCAATGTCTCTCTGCAGCTGTTGTTCCTTTCTCATTAGCATTGAGAAAATTCAAAGTTAATAGAGCATTGTGCAGTCTATCTCTGGGGGGTTTTGTTACCCATTTTTGTTTATTTATCATGTCCTTTAGAGTTCTGTTGGATCTTTCTATAACTGCTTGGCCTGTAGGATTATGTGGTATACCTGTAATGTGCTTTATATTATAATAAGCAAAAAACTGTTTCATTTTAACAGAGACATATGCTGGAGCATTGTCAGTTTTAATTTGTGCAGGTATACCCATGATGGCCATAACTTCTAGCAAATGAATGATTACAGAATCAGCTTTTTCAGAACTCAAAGCAGTTGCCCATTGAAATCCTGAATAAGTATCGATAGTATGGTGTACATATTTCAATTTTCCAAATTCTGCAAAGTGAAACACATCCATCTGCCAGGTTTCATTCCTCTGAGTACCCTTTGGGTTACATCCTGCTGGTAATGGTGTCTGATTGTAGAAGGAACAAGTAGGACATTTCTTTACAATTTCCTTGGCTTGTTGCCAGGTTATGGAAAAATCCTTTTTTAAACCTTTACTATTGACATGATGTTTCTTATGAAATTCTGAGGCCTCCAGCACATTTCCTATCAATAATTTATCAATCTCATCATTACCTTGTGCTAGAGGGCCTGGCAGACCAGTATGGGATCGGATGTGAGTTATATATAAAGGATGACTCCTTTCCCTGATTGTATCTTGTAATTGAATAAATAGTGAAGTTAATTCTGAAGCATCAGGGATAAATTCTGCAGTCTCAATATGTAATACCACTCTTTCAGCATACTGAGAGTCAGTAACTATATTGAGAGGTTCTGAAAAATCCATTAATACCAACAGAATAGCATACAATTCCGGTTTTTGAACTGAATTATAAGGACTTTGAACCACTTTACTTACGTTTTCTGATTTGTAACCTGCCTTTCCTTGTTTGTTGGCATCTGTATAAAATGTCCAAACTCCAGATATGGGTTTTTCACGTACAATTTGAGGCAAGATCCAATCAGCTCTCTTTATAAGATCAATTCTATTGCTTTTAGGATATTTGCTGTTAATTTCTCCCAAAAAATTACTGCAAGCTCTTTGCCAAGGTTCACTTTCTGTCCATAATTTTTCAATGTCCTCTTTAGTTAAAGGTACAACAATTTCTGCTGGGTCTATTCCTGCTAATTGACGAAGTCTCAATTTTCCTTTCAAAATTAAGTCAGAGATTTTTTCCACATAAGTTTTTAATTTTTTATTTGGTTTATTTGGTAAAAATATCCATTCCAATATAATATCTTCTCTCTGCATTAATATTCCTGTAGGAGAATGCTTAGAAGGTAAAATAGCCAAAATGCAATCCAGCTTTGGATCAATACGATCTACATGTCCTTCATGTACTTTTTTTTCTACCAAGGCCAATTCTTTCTCAGCTTCAGGTGATAATTCTCTTGGACTATTTAAGTCCTTGTCACCTTCTAAGGTTTTGAACAAATTATTCAGTTCATCATTTTTTACCCCAACAATAGTTCGTAGATGAGAAATGTCCCCAAATAATCTTTGAAAGTCATTAAGAGTCTGTAGGCGATCTCTCCTAATTTGTACTATTTGAGGTCTAATTTTTTGTAGCTCTATTCTATATCCTAAATAATTAATAGAATCTCCTCTTTGTATCTTTTCAGGAGCAATTTGTAATCCCTAGCCAGGCAATATTTTCTTTACTTCTTTAAACATTCTTACTAAAGTATCTGCATTTGAGTCAGCTAGTAAAATATCATCCATATAATGATAAATTATAGATTTAGGAAATTTTTTATGTATCACTTCCAAGGGCTGTTGTACAAAATATTGGCACAGGGTTTTTCTATTCAACATTCCCTGTGGGAAGACTCTCCATTGAAATCTTCTAACTGGTTGAGAATTATTGTAAGTAGGCACCGTGAAAGCAAATCTTTCTCTGTCTTTTTCTTGTAGGGGTATTGAAAAGAAACAGTCTTTTAAATCGATAACTATGAGAGGCCATCCTTTAGGTAACAGAGTAGGCAAAGGAATTCCAGATTGTAGAGAGCCCATTGGCTGAATTACTTTGTTAATTGCTCTAAGGTCTGTTACCATTCTCCATTTACCAGATTTCTTTTTAATAACAAATACAGGAGAATTCCATGGGCTAGTAGATTCTTCAATATGCTGAGCATTTAACTGTTCTTCTACCAGCTCTTCTAAAGCCTGGAGTTTCTCTGTTGTTAAAGGCCATTGATGAACCCATACAGGCTTGTCTGTTAACCATTTTAAAGGTAGAGCTGTTGGTGCCTTTGGAAGATCATCTGTTTTTCTGCCCTGTTCTTGTATAATATGGATGGCTGGTGACCACTCATTAGAATAATACCTTCTAATATTTCTCTCAGAAACATGTGCTAGTTTATTATTTATTTCTGAGGTAACATCAGCACCTGTGTCTACCAGACCAGACAACAAAACACCATTTATTTTTATTGTTAATTTTGGTCTTTGTTCATTTATAGAAGTTTGCCAAAAAATTTTCTTTATGGTCTCTCCTGAATTTTCTGTTCTCTCTGTCTCAGTTGTTCCATTACTCTGAGTAGCCTGGTTTATTCCAATAGGCATTTGGTCATTTAACTGCTCTGAGTAGGGGTCTCCTCTACGATAGCAGGAAAGGTCTGAACTGGATTCACTGTAGGGGCCTGCCTGAGGCCCCTCTAGGAGTTTCCCAAAGACTGAGGCAAAGTATTACCTTGTCTGTCCCTTGTTGATCTACATTCATTGGTCCAATGTCTTCCCTTACCACACCTTCTACATACTCCTGAAGGAAGGGGCATTCTGTTGCCATTGTTCCTTGAAGAAACATTGTTTCTAGAAGTGCCCTGTTTACAGTCCCTTTTCAAATGTCCTTGCTTTCCACATCCAAAACATCTAACATTCCTCAAACCTCTTGAAATTGCTTCTCCTACCCACATATTATCATGATCATGAGCCTCAACATTAACCGTGTCTCTAATCCAATCTTCCAAGGGTGCAGATCTCGCCTTTAACAGCCTGATTATTCTCTTGCATGCTTCATTTGCGTTCTCAAAAGCCAAAGATTCAATTATTATCTGGCTAGCTTCTGAATTTGGGACCATTCTCTTTACTGCTGAAGTCAGTCTTTGTAAGAAATCTGTGAAAGATTCTTTTGGGCCCTGTATAACCTTTGTAAATGACTCAGTTTTCTTCCCTGGTTCCTCAACTCTGTCCCATGCATTCAAGGCTGCCATTCGACATAGAATTAGAGTTTGCATATCATATAAACATTGTGTTTGTACTGCAGCATATTGGCCTTCTCCAACAAGCTGATCCTGGAAGATTTGTATGCCTCTATCACTACATTGTTTTGCTATGATTTTAGCTTCCTGTTTGAACCACATTTGCCACTGGAGCTGCTGTCCAGGTTCCAGAACCGCCTGTGTCAGCTCCCGCCAGTCCTGTGGTATAATTCTATTATAAGTTGACCAGGAGTTTAACATTTGTTTTACATATGGAGAATGCATGCCATAAGATACTATTGCCTCCTTAAACCTTCGCAAGTCTAACATTTCAACTGGAGTCCAAATATTTTGTGTAGTCACTTGACCAGGTTGCTGTTGTATGGTTACCGGATAAATTAAGGGTGATTGTGTGAAAACAGGCTTTCTTTCTGTAACCTTATAATCCAATCCTGAAACAACTTCACTGTTAATTTCTTCTGTCTGAATCTGAATTTCTCTATAATTCATTTTAACAGGTTTAACAAGTTTTTCTAAAATTTTTATCCTGGCACTTGTCTTTTTAAATTGTAAAATAAGGATAAGAAGAATAATAATGTACATAATTCGATCAACATTCATCTTCTCATATAGTTGTTCCATTACCATACTGCCTAAAATTTCAAACAAAGCCCAATTTTCTTCCAGTGTACACATAAAACCCATTTTTTTTAATGTGGAAAAAAATCTCTTTTAAATAATTTCCTTTAAAATATCTAATATAAATGACTTACCAATTCTGCGTAGAACAGTCCAAGGGAATTTCCAAACAGCTACCTAGCGTCCAAGGTAGGAATCCAGAGAGAGAGAGAGAGAGAGAGAAAGCGTAGCCACGTTCTGGCTAAAAGCTTGAATCCAACTGCTTCAATGTTCCCGTCTGAGCTGAGTTGAGCCTGGGCTCTGGCTTCCTTAAACCCCAACCGACCACGTG
The DNA here is from genome assembly GCF_903995425.1 of Onychomys torridus. Lineage (NCBI taxonomy): Eukaryota > Metazoa > Chordata > Mammalia > Rodentia > Cricetidae > Onychomys > Onychomys torridus. Next base: position 29,365,524 of record NC_050457.1, on the reverse strand, counting down.
CGCCGGCGTTTCAGCCAAAAGCAGCCTATCTGCAGTTGCGTGAGGAGGATGGGCATTGAAGACACTTCATATCTTATCTTCACCTTTGCAAAAATAGCCATTTGGGCAAGAAACTGTTCTTGCCTGGACTGCTTGATCAACTGGACATGCAGGACCCATAGAAAGGTGACCACTAAACTTTGCTTGACAAAATGGTCCTTCGCAGAGGAACTGCCAGACATTCTACAGGACACTGAGAGAAGTGATCGAGAGACTCTAGCCCCAACTTTACAAAGGAACATTAGGTGACTGTCCATGCTGCCAGCTGTCTCTGTCTACTCTTGCAAGACTCCTGAAAAATGCTTACATACTTCTCCTGGTTCTCAGGTAATATTATATCCTTCTGAGGTCTTTGATGTGGTTGAAGACTAGATAGTTATAATTTCCTCAGTTATGATAAAAGATAAGTTAGATATAAAACCTTAGACTCACAAATATAAGATAGATAGGATATCTTCTTTAATATTGTAACTGTAATTCTTGCTTGATAATAGTTTTGTTATATGTAATTGTACTATGTAAAAGTTAAAACCTTCCTTAAAAAAAAAAAGAAAAGGGGAAGTGCTGTGGATATCGCTCTGTGTAAATAAAGTTCTGATTGGCCAGTGGCCAGGCAGGAAGTATAGGCCAGACAAGAGAGTAGAGAATTCTGGGAAGTAGAAGGCTGGGGGGAGACACCGCAAAGTATAGATTAACAGAAATGGGTTAATTTAAGATAGAAGAAGTAGATAACAAGCAGCCTGCCACGGCCATACAGTTTGTAAGCAATATAAGTTTCTGTGTGCTTTCTTGGTTGGGTCTGAGCGACTGTGGGACTGGCGGGTAAGAGAGATTTGTCCTGACTGTGGGCCAGGCAGGAAAATCTAACTACATCTCTCTTATTCTATTAATTGGGATATTAAAAGGAGGCATTTGAGTCCTCTATTTACATACATCTCCAAGCATTTGTGTTTGTTTTCATTTCTGTTGCTGTATGACCTATTAGTGCCTTGAAAGATTTATGATTTCTCAATCATAATGTCAGGATTTTCTTTACTTCTAATTGACTGTTATCTAAGATATTAACTATCATCAACTTCCATAATAGTTGAACACAGTACTTCCCAAGAATAAATACAATTCTAATTAGTTTTCAGCTGGTGTACTCAAACCACACACAACCATAACTAACAAAGAATCAGAGTTTATAAAAAGCCAGCTAATCTGTCTAAGTTTGTTAATGAAAATAATCTAAACATTTTTCCTATAGTTAATTGGGTTAATTACATTGTCCCTTATTGACAATGGTGAATAGCTAATATTGCATTTTTTAACCATTAAGGAAGATTTTTTTTAATGCTGTTAAGTGCCAGATTATTTTGTCACTTAAATTCCACTTGGATACATTTGAGTATGTTTGTTAACAATTAAAGCCAAAAAACAATAATACCTGTGTGTGCTTTAAAATGCTAATATTTATGCCCTAAAACACCTTCCATTGTTTTAAAAAGACATAAAGTTCTCAATGTTTAATAACATTAATTTTTTTAAAAAATTTTAGATGTAGACAAGACCAGCTGTAAATCCATTTCCTAAAGAAACACTTAAACACAGACATTAAGTCACCAACACAAGAAGACTCATAGTCAATGACCATCAGTAGAACAGGTGGATGAATCATGCCTCCTAAGGATGGATTGTAAAGGATGACTACTTAACAATGGATTGCTGTTCAGCAATGAATATTAACAAGCTATAGCTTTGTACGAGAGACATGAATCAATTATTTTAAACAGCACCACCCAAGTCCATATCCTTTCTTGCTCCTTCTCCTTAGAAAACAAATAAGCATTTAGAAAAAGAAGAAAAATAATATAAGATAAAAACAAACCTTTATAGGACAAAACAAATTAAAAAAATAGAAAAACAAAGAGCCTCCCTCCAAAAAAAAAATGTAGCATAAGAAACGCATGAAGACACACACACACACACACACACACACACACACACACATGCTGGTATGTGCAGAAATCTCCAAAAACCCACAAATTTAGAAATCATGATATATAAACAAATGTGTTGTAAGATATTATTTTAAGGTGTGTTACTTTTGTTTATGTTGCATTTTTTTTAACTCTGTGAAGCTGTGTTACTTTGCCTGTCTAAAATACCTGACTTATCTAATAAAGAGCTGAATGGCCAATAGCGAGGCAGGAGAAATGGTAGGCAGGGCTGGCAGGCAGAGAGAATAAGAAGGAGGAGAAATCTGGGAGGAAAAAGAGAAGTAGCCAGAGAAGAAGGAGGACTCCAGGGACCAGCCACCAATCTACACAGCAAGCCACAAAGTAAGATTAAGATTTACAGAAATAAGAGAATGGGGAAATCCCAGTGGTAAAAGGTAGACAGGATAATTTAAATTAAGGAAAGCTGGCAAGCAACAAGCCAAGCTAAGGCTGGACATTTAAAATTAAGAATAAGCCTCTCTGTGTTATTTATTTGGGAGCTGGGTGGTGGGACCTCTGAAAGAGTAAAAACAAACAACACAAAAGACCTGTAATATGAGAAGAAAAGACCTTGGGCCTGGCCTCAAGTGTTTTTTGTATCCCTGTGAGACTGCATTGGAGAAAACTAATTTTTAATTTCTGAGTGATTATCATTTGGAAATAGCATCTGGGTTAAATGTGTGTGTTTGTATACTTCTGCTCTCAGTGCTGGGGCTCTGTATAGCCTAGACCTGTTCAGGCCTCCACTTATTGGCCCATTTGCCACCAATTGCTCATAAGTGCATTGGTCCTGCTGTATTTAGAAGGTCTTGCTTCCTGGGTGTTCTCCATCCCCCATGGCTCTTACAATCTTTCTGCCTCTTCTTATGCAGGGCTCCATGAGACATAAGGGAAGGTTATTGATGGAGACATGTCATTTAGGATTGAGCGTTCCAAGGTGTCTTTGTCCAGATGTGAATTTCTGTCTTTATTCCCATATGCTACAGCAGGAAGCCTCTCTGATGATGGATGAGCAAGACACATGATCTGTGAGTAAAGCAGAATGTCATCAGGAGTCACTTTATTGCTACTTTTTTGTTTTGTTTTGTTTTTTAGAATAGTTTTGTTCTATTTTGCTTTGACCCTAGGTCCCTGGGCTATCTAGTCTCACCTTCTTGGGAACCTGTACATTGTTGTGGATAGGTTCCATTTTATGGATTGAGTCTTAAATCCAATCAATATTGGCTGGTTAGTCCCACAAGTGTTGTGATGATATTGCACTAGAGCACCTTGCATGCACGTCACCAGTGTAGATCAAAGGGTTGTGTTTGGTATTTACCTGTCTCTTTTGGTAGAGTGCAGAATACCTTCCAGCACTATGAACACTGCTTAGTAAGACTGAAAGCTCTAGGTAGGCACCAGCTCAAATTAAACATGTCCAATGAGTTGTATAGGTGTTGTCTTTAGCAAAGCAGACTTACCATCACTTTGTGGAGAATAACCAACAACTTTAGCAATATCCTAGTTGTTTGGGGGTTCCCTTTGGCCAACAACTCAATTAGATGGGATAATATTTCTAGAACTGGAAGCTTCATTTGGTGACAAGAGATGTCCAGTTGGGGCTGCCTGTCCCTTTATTTGGAGATTCCATTTAGATTACTTTCTTATATTTATATATTTTAAGAAGTTTCTAAAGTATTAGGTTTCCATACAACCTCTCAAATAGTTCTTAGTTTAGCTCTCCCTCTCCAGTATTACTTCACTCACTCCCGTTCTTCCCTTCCCCTCCCTGTTTGATTCTTTCATCCCAGTTCTCTCCCATCCCAAATTATCTATTCTAAGTGTTTATCAATATGTAGCCCAAGAAACATTAAATTTCACCTTTTATACATGAATCACTGCTAATTGAATCATTGTGTTACACCTCCCCCCACCCCCAGACATTGCTCCCTGACTCTCCATTGCCATTGAAATCCAGTTAACTTCTTTGGATATCTTTTTGATATAAATTTTTCCATGAATTTTTGCTTATTTCACCAACCCAGTTTTGCCTTTTCATAAATCTTACATACTTTTAAGGTTCTTGTCAACTGTGAAGTCCTCTCATTTCTTAGCAAATCACATTTGCCAACCCTTGCTTGATTTGAAACAGCAACTTCCCATTCCCTATTTTACCTGCCTCCATCTTACTAGGACATGCCATTTCTTCATGGAGATCTCTGGGCCAGATCCATGCTGGTTAGGATGACTGAAGAACTCTCATGGTAGATTAGGTTTCCACACAATTTGTTCACTCTCTTTAATGCTGTATGTCAATCCCATAGCCCGTGTATGTGTGTGTGTGTGTGTGTGTGTGTGTGTGTGTGTGTGTGTGTGTGTGTGTGAGTCTTTCTATCTTCCTCCATTTTTTTCTTCACTTCCTTTCTCAGGCAAAAGCATCTCTAAATTAGTTTCTCAGTTTTGGAAAAATATAAGGAAGAAAACAAAAAATAACTTTCATATTCAAAGATCAATATCAACTAGAAATTATATCCTCCAGCTTTCCTCACATGCACCTTAGTGTCTCTTCGGTCTCGTCCCCTTCTCTGTAAAGCCACAGATCCTGTAGAAAGCAGTGTACCTCCAATTTTGTTTCATGACTTTGTACCTCATCATTTCCATGCCAATACTTGTGGCGTGTGTGTGTGTGTGTGTGTGTGTGTGTGTGTGTGTGCGCGCGCGTGCACGCGTGCGCGCCTATGCCTGTGTATTGGTATATGTGCAGATGTGTGTATTGATGTAGATGCTCATACAATCAGATCTGGGATGAGGACCTGAGTGTCCTGCTCTTTTACTCCCCAGCTATCCCTTTGAGACAAGGCTTTTTATTAATTGTTACCAAATCCTAGGACAAAAACATTATTATTCCCTCTCTCTCTGTAAGGAAAGCAAATCCTTTAGAGGATTTTTTTTCTGGAGCCCACACAGCTAGAATGTAGCTGGGACAAATTTGGAACCTAAATTTATCTAACCAGGGGAAAGCAGTAAGACAGAGGGATAGACATTAGGTCAGGCAATACAAAATTGCTGAAAATGGCTATTTCAATAGTTGAATCTAACATGTCTCATAAAATAGCAACACCTCCTGAAATCAAATTTCAATTCAAAATTGAACTGCCAGATACATATACCTAAAAAGATGAAGCTCTTGTCTTGAGATTCTCAACCTGACCTATTTTGGCAGAAGTCTAATTCTTTGCAGATTTTAACCCAAAGGTCTTCAGCTTAAGACTTCAGCTTCTTTTTTATCTCTAACTCTGTCATTCCAAGTGTTTTATTTTTCCCCCGTTCCGTTCCCTGCAATTCCCTCTCAGCCAAGAGCCTGCTGACTCTCCGTAGGTTTCAGGACCTCCAGCTCCTGCTTTTGGCTGATATGTGTCCTCAGTTTGCTCTTTATAGAGAGTGATTGCAGAGCACATATTAGAGGCTGTTCCTTGATACCCAGAGACTGGATAAAGGCCCCACGAGGGTATCTACTCCCCTGTTTCATTTTCTAGAGCTCTCATGTGTGGCTGCCTCTCACGGTGCCTGCATGCACTGAAATGTTCTGCATCCGAGCTCAAGTGGAGATGCTGGGAGATCTGAGTCCAAGGTAGCTTGGTTTCTTAATCCTGTTTTCCTTCTCAAGCAAGACAGCTAGTTAATCGCCAGTATCAGCAGGTGACACTTTGACCCCAATTTTTGAGTCTTCTTTGATATTCTAAGCAGGGATGCTTAAATTGTCCAGTCCAGTGAGTAGCAATTGGACGTCTTTGACCTGATAGCAACTCTTGACAATTACGTCAATAATCCCATTCCTCTTTCCCTCATTACCATGCTTTGTTTTCCTCTGTCTTCTGCCTCTGATAACACCTTCATCAACAAAAGTAATCTGCATAAGTGGTTTGCAATCCTCTCTGGATCAAACAATGACTTTGCTGTTATTTTCGATTTCATGTGTGTTAGCTATGATACAAAATTAAGAAACAAAAATAAAGACGTTAACCACAACAATTATGGACAAGTAAATAAACCAGTCATTATTTCACAAATCTCTTGATGAAGATTTACAGATAAATGAATTTGTATACATACGAAATTATCACACAGATCTTGAAGAGGTGATTTGCTCAGTAGAGATATAGGAAGGCAGACAAAAGAAACAGTATTAAATTTAATAACTGTATCCAGTAGAGAAAGCACAAGGGAAACTGAAGGATTTAGTCAGATTTAAATGTGTATTTCCTAAATTTTATCACATCAATAATTTGTGTGTTTGTATATGTATGTGGGGATACATGTTCTATGATGTACACATGGAGGTCAGAGGACAACTTGCAGGGGTCAGTTTTCTCCTTCTACTAGGTAGGTCCTAGGGATCAAACTCAAGGTTTTCAGCCTTATTGATTTAATGTTTTCACCCTCTGAGATGTCTCTCCTCCTGCAAAGAATTTCTTTTTTTCTGAGATGAGGTCTCATACCCTTTTTCAGGTTGGACTGTCACTAACTTTATAGCCAAGTTTCTCATGACTTGAAGCTACCTTCCTGCTTCAACTTCTCAAATTCTTGGATGGCAGGCATACATTGACACACTTTGATAAAATAAATGGTTTTAATTTTAATATATAATTTCCACTGTGTAAGAAACATAGTCAAGGAACAACATGGAAAATATGTAACTATGATTTATTTTCAGCCACATGAGTCAGTTTTAGGTAGAATAATTGACCTCCTGCTTTTGAATATGAGAAAATGATCATGTATGCATATTGTTCAGTTTTTAATTCCCATCACTAATATTAGTTATGTAGTATTTCTAATACATGGTTTATAAGACTTATAACTGGTTCTGTAACTTTAATTCTCTCAATTATCAATACAAATTCTATATTTAACTACGTATAACAATGGCCATCATGCATTTTTGCTATATTGCACTTCATTCTTACTCTGGGCTCACAGTTCCTATAGTCCATGAGTTTATAAGTGCTTTCAATGATGCCAGGCTCCTGTCTTTTGCTCCAAAGAGAAGCTGGAAAGGACTTTCCGTTTCTGTTTTTTTCTGCACCACACTTTGCCTACCTGAGACCACAGCATATTGTCTGCCAAAACAAGCTTGACCCAGTTTCAAGAGCTAACACAGGTACCAACCCAAAGTCTGTCCTTGAGAGGGTGTCTATTATAATAAGGGTCATCCTAGTCTACTGGGGAAGGATAAACAGAGCTTGCACATGTGGTAATACATTCAATAAATGCAAATGAGGCCATCTGTGGTGTGAAGTATTGACAAACTCCGGGTCCTATGGCTCTGGCTCCCCACCCATGATTTCCTTGGAATTCCAAGTAGTTGAAAAATTCTAAGTTTAAATATGAATTTCCAGATTGTTAACAAAATATATTCAATCAGGGTAAGAGTGAAAAAGATCTTTCACTCTGTAACTGTTGGCTTTACACACTTACATACACACCACATATAAACTCAGACAAAAATCTTTAAAACTTTGACACAAGGTATATATTGGTCTCCATTTATATATAGTCTTTCTAGTTTCCACTGATAGAAAGTCCTAATATGATGGTTTCAGAAGCTACTTGCTTATTTACAAAACAAATAAAAAACAAATTGGCCTGAGTTTTGGGATCTCTCTTTCTAGAACACTGTTAATTGTTTGCTGGAGAAAATGTCAAACTACCTGCTATTATTTTCTTTATAGAAGGTGACTTTCACTTTCTACTCTGATGTCTAAAATGGATGCACTTTTTCCCTTAAAATCAACGACTTACATAAAGAATGGCTTCTTGATTATTTTATGTCAACTTTTCAAAACTTTGATATCAACTTTGTTTTCAATTGTTTTTACTATATGATGTCATGCTCTGTAAATGCTCATACATTCTTGTGTGTATGTGCCTATCTCAAAATAATTTGTTTTCAGATTTATCCTTTCAGTTTTGTAAAGGTGAATTTTGATCTCTTATTTCCTGAGCTTTGTGAATTATCTTTATATCTTATTTTGATGTTTTATATCCTTAATATTAGCTTCCTGGTGTGTGGACCTGGTTTTTGATGTTGTTAAATTCTTTCTTTTACAGTTTAAGATGTTAAGACATTTTTATTTCAGTTATGTTTTTTCCTCAACTGAATACTCTGAATTTTCTATTCCATATTTTACTCTTCTGAAGAGGAGGGTGGGGAAGAATTGCTGTATTGCCTCTCCCTCTTCGCCCTAGCCCTTTCCCCAGTCCTCCATCTTAGGCAGTGAGCTAGTGTAATGGTAAGGGCACTCCATTTGTCTCCTTGTCTGGGGATCACAGTTCTCAACTGCCTGTGGATTGATGCTGAAAACAATTGTCTCATACATTTTGTCAGTGATGGCTGCTCAAGGTAGAAAAGTAAATTTGATCCTTGTTACTTGTCTATGTCCACAAGCAGAAGTCTTCTCATTGTACATTTGAATAAAACTGAAAGAGTACTTGTTTTAGATCCACTTATTCTGTAGAAATGGTAACCATGGGTAAAAGTAGAGGCAACAAGACACAAATATGTGGGGCCCTCTATATGGCTTGGTGAAAGGAGCAACTGGGATTGTGAAGACCTCCTGATTGGGTGATCTGTTTTCTATAGCCCTGCCCCCATATCCTGCAGGGCTCAGTAGTGTAATTTATCTTCTCCCCATGCTCCCCCACTTCTAAAATGCTAAATACAGACTTTAAATATCATATCCATAGGAGAGACTGCCTAGGGTTTGTGATAGAAATTAGACAAAGATTCCTCACTGTAGTGGAAAGTTTTCTTTGGTCCCGCCCAACCCCATCATCCTGCAGCAGATTATAAAATAACCACTCAGAGGCTTAATATTATTTACAAACTGTATGGCCTCTGGCAGGCCTCTTGCTAGCTAGCTCTTGTATCTTAAATTAACCCATTTCTATTAATCTATGTTTTGCCATATATTCTGTGGCTTTACCGGTCTGCTGGCATGTTGCTCCTTGGGCAGCAGGCTGGTATCTCTCCAGACTCTGCCTTTCTCCTTCCTGTCTCTCTCCCTGGATTTCCCACCTGCTTCTAAGCTGCCTTGCCATAGACCGAAGAAGTTTATTTACTAACCAATGGAGGGAAAAATGTATGTAGACAAATTTCTAAGCGGTCTTATTAAATTAAAAAAAAAAAAAAACCACAGAGCTAGAAATAGGGGTGAAAATCTGACCAAGATCAGAGGAATCAGAAGAGTCACCAGCTAACCTTACTTCACCATGCTGCAGCTTCCGAAGTGCGCTACTTCCTGTCTTACCCAAACCTTTATTGCCTTGCTGTTCTGCCCTCTCATTGGCTCTTAGCCCAGCTACCTCACTTTCTTGTCACTGCCTGTCTGTACAGGTCTCTATGGTTGGTACTTGGATTAAAGGCATGTGTCACCATGCTTGGCTCTGTTCCCTAGTATGGCCTTGAACACAGAGAGATCCTGCGTGCCAAGTGATTAAGGGTGTGTGCTTGACTTTTGTGTTTACTTAAATGGCTTGCTATTTCCTCTGATCTCCAAGCAAACTTTACTTATTAACATACAAATAAAATATCATCACATTTCAACACAAATAAAATATCACCACAAACATATATTCACAGCATACAGAAAGACATCCCCCCCCCCTCTCCCCGTGCACCTCATTCCCCTGGCAGTTGATGGCAAAGGGGATTCATAAGTTTGCTATCTGACTTCAGAACTAAACTGATACTCTGAGGTTCTTTCCCTTGTGTATGACCCCCCACACACATTAGCTTAGCCCAGGAAGTTTGGTTTCTCTTCTTCTGACATTATACCTTTGCATCACACAAAATACCAAGACATGGCCATTGAAATTGTATCATCAGTGTAGAGGTGATTTGGAAGCCATTTATAGGATCAGAGTGACATAAGAACCTCATTTTAGCATAACTTACCTTCCAAAGCCATTATCCCCCTGATTAACTAAATTAGTAGTTCCATAAGAAATGTCTTGGTTTTAAACAAGTCACTTTCCTTGGAATGTTTCACAATAGACCTTAATACTGGCACCCTCCTCTGCATTTCTGATTTGCTGGTGTTTTTAAAAATCCAATAGGATGACTGGTTCTCAAGAAAACATTACTGCTTTGAAAATAAACTAGAACACAGCTTGTCTTTTTATGCTCCATCTGCTCAACCATGTCTATTAAACTCTAGGAACATTGCCCACTGTGCTTGAAAATGCCATGTTGGGCTACTGAAATTAAGAAGAATGTTATTTCTTTGATTGTGTTTATTGACGTTTTAGCATCCAAACATGAATGTCTCGTTCCAATCAACGAAACACTGACTGTAGGCTATGCAGTGCTTGATATTTGCACTCAATTCCCAAGTTTGAGCTCTGAAGCCAGTTTCTGTATGAATGAAATTTGACTTAAAGTGATGTGTGATCAACACTGTTCCCAAATTTGGCTAATCCAGAGAGCAATTACTTAGAGTGATGGCATACAGTGATACCAAAGTGAGTCTGGGTAGAAATACAGCTTATTGTTATTATTGGTTAGCATTTCAACTGCAGCTTGCTGTAGGTGCACCACAGGGTGGTTAGTGATGTGAGCTCTACTCCTTGCTGCCAACTTCTGGGTAATGCTTGATCCTTTTTAACAAACGCATACACCAGTCATCTATGCAGTTATCAGGAATCACTGTAAATAAAAAAACGAAGCACTTGGGACTGGGGAGAAGAACACTGAGGAATAGAATATTCCTGTGTTTTACTTTATGTTCACTGTTATAATGCCCAGTTATTACTTGACAGACAGAAATTGGTCAAGCAGGAGTTATGAAAGTGTCAAAAAGCATCAGCACTAAAAAGTCTTTCAGATTATTTCTATTCTAAACTGCTATCTCTAGAATTAATATCCCAAGGCTAGTGTAAGGCTAGGCAGTTGAACAAGAGCAATCCTCAGGTGCCTATACTTCTTGGTTGTCTTTATACCCCATCTGCTTTGGCATGTCCAATGGTGTCATCCTTGTGTCAGCTTACATCTGGGTAGTCACATTGGTGATACCTATCGCTATACCTTCTAACATTCCTAGGAGACAATCTCACAGCAAATTCACTGATCTTCTGGCTCTTAAAATCTTTCTATTCTCTCCTCCACACTGTTCCCTGGGCTTTAGATGTAGGAGAAATTTGTAGATGTGTCCATTTGGACGGGGCTCCATAACTCTGCATTCTAATTTTTTTTATTATTTTTTGTGATTATAGGTAGTGGCCTGGAAAAATATACATCATAATTTTACAACAATCTTTTCTACCCAATTTGATCTCTCTCCTGTTTTTAAGGTGTTGAAATACTTTCAGTATATGGTAATGATTTTACTCAGGATTTTTTAAGGTTGTTAGTATATGAAATAGAATGAATATGTTATAGTTTTCACTATTACCTTTAAATTCTTACAATTTCCCCAAGGATCTATGAATCTTTAAGTGATTAGCTGGTAATTTAAAAATCATGAATCAATGGATGAAGTATTCAACTAATAACTGAATAAATGTGGTTGGGGGTTTAGCTCAGTGGTAGAGTGCTTGCCTATCAATCACAAGGCCCTGGGTTCAATCCTCAGCTTAGAAAAAAAAAGAAATAAGTGAATAAATGAAAACAAAAATGGTGATGAGGTTTCTAAGAACCGAAGTAGGGCTCATTTCTTGAACCACTGGAGAAAAATATAAACATCAGACCCCTTCTTAGAAAAGGGTATGAAAAAAGGCCAATGTTGCATTCATAAAAGGAAAATGCCATATATTTCTATTAATATGCCTAATTGGTAATAACTGGCATAAGAAAAGCCCAAGATGCTAGACTTCTCTCTACAGTAATTAAACTCATCTGGTTCCAAACCTCTGTCATTTGGCCTGTAATGTGCATTTACAAACAACTTCTAGGATTAAATTTTTGGTACTTCAGATCAGAAACAGTCTGCAGGTTCTTCCACAACATTTGCTCTCACAGACTGATTTAAAACACATTCTCATTCATTGCCCATTCTTTAATCAGATCCTTTGTAATATTGACTATTTTGTGAGTTCTTGATATCTTCTGGATATTAATACTTCATCAGAGGTATAACTGGCAATGATTCTCTCCCACTCTGTGCACTTTCTCTTAATTGTTTCTTATGGTGTGCAAAACTTTTTTTAGTTTTATGGGGACCCATTTGCCAGTTTCTGACCTTAATTCCTAAGTAAATGGAGTCTTATTCAGAAACACCTTTTCTACACCTATGTCTTGTAGAGTACTGCCTGTGGTTTTTGTTTTTTGTTTTGTTTTGTTTTGAAATGGTGTCCGTGTTTTGGGTTTCATATTAAGGTATTGGATCCAATTGGAGCTAATTTCTATGTAAGGTTATAAATAAGGACCTAATTTCATACTTCTGAATGTGGACATCCCTTTTCCCATTAACACTTGCTGAAGCTCCCATCTTTTTTCCAGTGTACTTTTTTGGTCTTGTTGTAAATATCAGATTGTTGTAATTATATGTACTGATAATTTGGATCTACCATTTTTTCCCTTGGTCTATGTGTCTGTTTCTGGGTCACTATCACTCTGTTTTTATTGCTACAGCTCTAGAATATATCTTGAAACATGAAATGGTAATCCCTCCTTCAGTGTTCTTTTTTCTCAGGGTTACTTGAGCTGTGTGATTCCACATGACTTTTTGGATTTGTTTGTTTGTTTTTTTTGTTTTTCAGTTCCACATGATTCTTCTATTTTTTTCTATAACGTAAGACCTGCAACTATAACTTGGGGATTGCCTCAGAAGAGGGGGCAGAAAGATAAAGATTCAAAGTTTCAATTAACATCACACAGGCCTAAAATAAGATGGCTATGTTGTAGGTATTTAAGATTCTAATGAAAGTATTGTTCACTGTATTTAGAACAGAACAATGGTGTAAATACCTTTTTAAAAAAGACATAGACTGCTTCACAAATAGTCATACTAGTAAAGTTTGGATCAGCTTTGCTGAAGCAGGTGTTAGATTTAAGGAACAGCCCAACTAATGAAGATTGCTTATCCTTGGGAGAAGTTTGTGATGTTGAAATGGACATTAGTATGTTATTATCTCAGTTTAGCTCATGACAAGTTCCTGACTTTTCTCTGAATGGCCAATAAGTAATTGTTCAATTCCAGCAATCTCTAATTCTGTTAATTCATATTGCTCTATTGGTTAACATTGAAAATCAGTATAGATGAAATATCTCTATTCTTGATAGGTGTGAGACAAGATGGACCTCTTCAGTTATCCAATTCATGTTAGAAGAGTGAGTGAAAATTGGCAGAGAAGGAGGAAAGAACGTAAAGAAACATGGATGTCAACTGTTGCCCATGAGAAAGATGAGTGAAGTAAAAGAAATCGAGATGCATATAAAGATAAAAACAAGGGAGTATGGTGACTCTAAGAGGACAGAAACACAAATATGGTGAGGACAGTTCATTCATTTACTGGGAGTCCACTTTGTACTATGTATGTACTTTGAAAGGCCGAAATCTCCTGTAAATGCTAGCTCCAACCAGAAATGAACCAGCAATATTTGATTTCAGTTAGATGTGTTATCTGAAGTCCCAGTGGTCTTTCTCATTAAGCAAACAAAACCAAACTGAATAATCAGAACCGTTTTTTTCCCAACATAATATTTTTTTATTAATTATTGGGAATTTCGTACAATAAACTTGCTTCCAACCATACTTGCTTCCCATTTCTCCCAGGTCCACCCTCCCACCCTTGAGCTCCACCCCTGCCAAAACAAACAACAACAGAAAATCCCCACAAAGTCCAATTTTTGTTGATCATGTAGTCATTGGAGTATGGTCAAATAACCAGTGGCCAGCCCCTTAAGGAAAACTGAGTCCTTCCCCACCCCCACCCCAGCCAGAAGCCATGACCTGTGAAGAGCTATGCTTCAGCATCCTTGTCAGCTTTAAAGCACTCTGTTTAGTAACTTCCTGTCTGAACTGCTTCTTTCTTTCTTTTTTTGGTCAGGGGGGGGGGGGCATGTCACAGAATCCTTCAGTGAGTGTCTCTCATTCTCATTTATGAATCTGCCGTCATTGATACCACGTCAAAAGAAGCTTCCTTGCCCATAGCACCCGGCGCCATAAAGGGAGACAGTAGAAGCTGCTTAAAACAACAAATAAAAATGCTCAAAACAGTTGGTTTAAGAATCTCTAAAACTTTTCTTTTGACAAACTTATTGCGTATCCTCATCCTCTGTGCTGGGAAAATTAAAAGGATCTTTTAACCAAGCCCGCCTCATTAGATTCTGTGCACTCCAATAAGCTGCCCGAAATCAACCTTGATAATACCACTCACCTGCTGGATGCTTTTAACCTCTAAAATAAAGCCGGTCTCCTCAGCATACCTCCAGTGTATCTTTTATTAGATGTTTCTCTCTTCCTCAGGAGCAGAACTCAGTCTTTTGGGACAAATGTGACCTATCATAATTCTGTCAGAACTCTGAGGCTTAGAATAGGCACCGTCTTCTCCTGTTGTGTTTTCCACCTTTGCACTTGAACAATTGTCCTTGTTTTTAAGATCCAGATGAACAGTTGGCACCTTCTTCTATTGTTGTGTTTTCCACCTTTGCACTTGAACAATTGTCCTTGTTTTTAAGATCCAGATGAACTGTTGTAAGATCAGTTGTAAAATCTGACCTTGAGTTCCCTTTGTTTGCTGAGCAGTGCTGTACATGACTAAATATACATATTATATTGTACTTTGTATTAAATTATGTCTCTCCTTAATGCATAACAGATAGGGATCTCAAATTGTAAAGTAGGCCATTTTGTATTTAGAAAAAATAAATAAAAAAGAAAATATACCAGGGCAATTTTTACAATTCTTAGAGAGACGAAAGAGCAGGCTGTAAAACAGTCTTGAGTAAGAAGGTTTTTATAGTACTGAAGATCGCAGACAAATTTATGTAATAGAATGATTAGGAGAGGACTCTACTCCCTCAATCAAAGAAAGGAAATAGAATTCACTTCTAGCATCAGCAACTCTGACCCATAGCTTTCCCACAAGTACTGCTATCATTACCCTACAAATTTGAAGTTATCACTGGAGCGCATATTTTCTTCTGGTCCCAGTTTTTGCATAATTAGCTTCTATTTAAAGCCCAAAGTAGGTGCATACTAATGGGTAAATCTGGGTTACAGTCCTGTTTCCTTTTTGTTTTTTAATTTATTTGTATTTTTTGGTTTCTCAAGATAGAGTTTCTCTGTGTAGTTTCGGTGCCTGTCCTGGATCTCACTCTGTAGATCAAGCTGGCCTTAAACTCACAGAGGTCCACCTGATTCTGCCTCCTGAGTGCTGGGATTAAAGGCATGTGCCACCACCACCCAACTACATTCCCATTTCTTAACACTAGGGAAGTTACAAACACACACACACACACACACACACACACACACATATATATATATATATATATATATTTAATCTTAATGGTGAGTGATGAGTTTTTGTCTACCCATAAGAATATAGAAATGAAAAGGTTTGAAATAATTCATATACTCATGAAATCTATTATATAAATTGAAATCTTGGCTCCTTAGTTGTGGTAATCATACTTCTCATGTCTACATATGGCTGCTGTGGTCCCCACTGAACACTGCAGATAAAAACATTTCCATCATCATAGAAAACTCTACTGGACAGCTCTGAGTTAGACAAATGTCTCAATTTTATAAATTGTGTAAATTAAGGTCCCCAGGATTCAAATAACATGCAATATTGTCGAGCCAGCTTGTATCCATTTCAAAACTAGCAAGTATCAAAATTCATGATTCTTTTGAATTGTTCTCCTCGATATAAATTACTATTTTTTCAAGTCACAGTTGCAAAATATTCCATTTATCTGTTTCATTTCTCCAATTTGTCAAAACATTTATATTTGGAACCCTTTGGCTTGTTGGAATAACATGAGGGACTAGGGGAACTTCAACAGAAATTTTTCTAGATCAAAACAGCATTTAGTAGAGCCTAGAGTCCTACAAATGTGTTCTGGGTCTTCATCCTCAAATAATGTGTCCCATAGCATAGTGAATTATCTTGAAGCCTTGTTACTTAACCAGTTATTGAAAGGAAACAAAACTCATGTACAACCCCAAAGGTTAATGGGAGGATTTCACTTGGTTTCCTGTGTGCAGTCTGGTTTCCTGCTGCTGTCTTGTGAGTGGCAGAAGTGTTTTTAGCCAAAATGAGTAAGTTGATCTCTAACTCAAAATGCTTCTCATCAGGCCTTTCTCAAAGGCTGGCAATGACCAGACAAACAGATCCAAAAGAAATATTTATACCCATACTCACTCAAAGATAGTTTCTGTCTTCCTTACAGTCTGCAGAAACACTCTCCTCTAAGACAGTGAGACAGGTGGACAGGAGAGCACAGTGTTTTCTGGAGTAGCACTGCAGGTATTCAAAGGATGGCATCGGCCCCACGGAAGCACGCACTTTCACTGAGCATGCACCTGCTGCCATGGAGACCATTTGGTTACCAAAGCTTTAAGGATAATTCTGTGGGAGCCGTCTTCGCTGTTTTGGTTTTCGAGATTGATGTTTTTCAGTGGCACTAAAATACAACTTCTCAGGCTCACGGGATAAATTATAATCATCTGAGACCACTCTCTTCTTTTTAGACAGCATTCAGCACAATGTCAAAGGAAGGTCAGTGAGCAGCAAAAACAGATCCCTGTGGCTGGAGCTCGTGATGCTCAGCGCACAGTATGGGCCTGTCTGAGTCAGAGAAAACAGCCCAGCTTGTCCTCTGAGCTTCAGCCTCTCCTAGATCCCTCCAAGTACAAGTTAGGCCTTTTCTTATATTTTAAATAGTTTCTGGCTACTTCTGGAATTGTCCCTATTATACTATAGGTGTAAACATGCATCCCGTTCATCATTTCTGTTATTAATTCAATCACTTTTATAAGCACTATTCGAAGTTAGGTACTGTCCGAGACTCCAGGTGTATGACAGGAAACAAAATAACATTTAAGACATCTGGATCCTGAATCTAGTACCAGATAACAGCACAGGTTAGCATAAAAATCTAATCACAGGAATAAAAGTTGAGTTTTGAAGAATGGTAACAGCATGCTATTCAGATGGGATGGCCAAAACAAACAAACAAAAAAAGCCATTTTAGGTGAAGGGGCAATCAAGTAGAAACCAAGTGAAAGGAGGTGCAAATTGTACATCTGTTTAGAAGAAGGGCTGTCCTAGCAGAAGAGACAGCAAGCAGCTGGCTCAAAAGATAACTACTGATTAGTACAAGTTTTCTCCCATTTGAACCAAACTGAGAGATAGGGCAAAAAGACCCAGATTCTGAAGACAGGCAGGTAAATCAAATATGCAAAGACAAAGGAAGAGGAAGGTGACAGGAACTGATGTGTCCTCAATCCTGTTATATAGCACCAAATACATGCCTCATCACAAGGCCTGTGGAGCATCTGAGCATTTTTAAATGCATCCAAATGTATATGTTTGGGACCTAGGGAGAGTCACTATGTCATTTCTACATCCACTACTGTTGTCAGCCTCCTAAAAGGAAACAGGGAAGCTAAGAGGCCATCTCTTTACTGTAGTGTGCTCCATCCACAAAACACTGTTGAAAACCAAAACACAATCACAACAGAGATGGGCCAACTTCTAAAGTCAGGGAGATCGATCTCCCAAGACCTGCTCATGTTCAAACTCAGGGTAAGAAAAAGCACAAGGGCCCTCTGGTATGGCTTGGGTCTCCAGGGTGGGATAATCTTGGAGGAGAATGGAAAAGCAAAGGTCAGAGGCCAACAAAGGGGGAGAATGACAGTGACAGAGGATAGGGAAATGATTCACAGAAGTTCACACCAACGAAATGGAAAGACTGAGCTTGGTCACCAGAAACACAAACCAATAGACAACCACTGCCTTAACATCTCTTTGTAAAGTTGGTTCACTAAAAAATCATGGCACTCCTAACCAAGAAGCTACCTCCAGTGGACAACTGCTAGCAAAGGAAACATTAGTTTTTTCCCAATAAAGTCTCACTGAGCACAGAAAATACATTTAAGAGCAGGCCTTATGCCTAGCAGTAGATTGCCAACACAAAATGAACTCAATGATATTTTTGGAGATGTTTTGCCTCATATTGCTTTGTTTGAGTGGGTTTTTTGCTTGCTTGTTTGTTTCATTTTTTGTTGGTTTGTTGGTTTGTTTTTTTACCATACTGATCTTTTGCTTGTGTATTATGGTTCCCAATTTTGTGTTTGCATTCGTTTTTGGGTTTTTTGTTGTTGTTGCTGTTGTTTTGGTGTGTGTGTGTGTGTGTGTGTGTGTGTGTGTGTGTGTGTGTGTGTGTGTGTGTGTGTGTTTCTTGACTTTTTTTCTGTTTTGTTCTGGTTTATTTGATCTATTTGCCTTCAGCAAGAAGAAAGCATGAAGTTGGAAGGGGAGGGAGGAGGGTCTGAGAGGAAAAACCGTGATCAAAATATAATGTATGAAAAACATATTTTTGACAAAAACCTTGGCACTTGTATGTATGTATAAACTCTCAAGAATCCAACCAGTCTTATGATGGTAGCAATCATGTTCAAAACATCACCTTCTCTCATCTGGCTATTAAATTAGCCTCTTTTATTGGGTTTCTCTTTGCTCCCTTTTCTTGGTTATTCCACTACTTAACATTGTCTACTGGAGTCTCGTGTCACACATGTACAACTGGAAGTCCTTATGATGGTCTACAAGGGGACTGTATGACTTCCTCATATCCCTCAGCCCATTATTTTCTAACCATATCACCTTGCTATCTTCTGTTGGATTAGTCTATTTCTGCTATGCAGCCTCTCAAGCTGGCTGCTTAAAATGCCAAATGTTTCAACTGAGGCATTACTTTCTTCTCTCTTATTCTCTCCATTACTGCCCAGATGTCACTTGTCTGAGGATTTTTTTTGCCCTATGTCATTTTGCATAAATAATGTCATCAGATTTCTAATCCTGTGAAACAAAATACCATGAACAAAACCAAGTTTGGTAGGAAAGGGTTTCATCTTATAGCCTTGTAGTCCATCATCTAGAGAAATCAGGGCAGGAACCTGAGACAGAAACTGATACAGAGGCTGTGAAGGAGTGCTGCTTACTGGCTTGCTCTCCACAGCTTATTCAGCCTGCCCTTTTTGTATATCGAAGGGCCACTGTTCTGTGGTGGTATCACCTGCAATGATCTGGGCTTTTCCACATCAATAACTAGTTTCAAAAAAGCAATTTAAACTTGCCTACCAACAAATTTTAAGCTTTTTCTTAATTGAGAGCCTCTTTTCCCAAATGACTCACTCCACCATGTGTCAAGTTGACATAAAACCAGCCAGGACTAATATCTACTTTCTACCTATATAACCCCTATACCCATCTCTACACACACCTTATCTTCCTATCCTATTTGTCTCCATAACAATACAACAATATTCCAAATGTCTCTTTTCTCATTTGTTTATCATCAGTTTTTGCCCCACAAGCATATGGGATCCTTGCATCCAGACTTTATATGTTTTTTATAGATGAATATTTACTGATGAACAAATGAACCTAAGAAAAACAGGACAGTAATAGAGTTACTTGGTCCAATAGTTGAGGAAAGAATAATTGATAGCACAAAGTCAGACAGCTAAAGAGATAAGAAGAATGTGGAAAGGGGAGAAGGATGTGATGATAAGCACAATGAGGGTGATGATGATAGTATCAACCAGCATCTGCCGGTGTGTCAAGAGGCCTCACCATTGTTTATACTGCCTACCTCATCCTTCTTCACCCAAAGGTGCAGCTCCCGTTGTTATCTCCATTCACCAGATAAGAAAGAGGAATCAAGGCTTGGAGAAAATTGTGGCTTGCACAAGAAGCCACATGATTTTTCAGTTGTCTCTGTCTCCGGAGTTGTTATTTCTTAAAGTGAGTCTTACATCTCTAAGGTAAGTGTCACACTATCCTGTGATCTGCCAAAGCAAAACAACACTAAAAGAATGTCTAAAGTTCTCAGGAGGTATCTCCACAAAAGCACCAGATTCCCGAGATTTAGCAAACAAATGTTCTTACTATGACAAATAATTCTGGTTCGGTAAAAAATATGAATTAATAGATAAATGCAGCCAAACAAAAAGGCGGATAAATAAGGACTGAGGAAAACAAATGTGCAGCTCCGAGCAGTTTAACCCCTAATAGTCTTGCTGCATTCCAAGAACTCAATCAAGTGACCATTTTGCATAACACACACACACACACACACACACACACACACACACACACACACAGAGTTCAGCTTCTACATGAAATCTATCAACTTCAGAGTGAGCAAGTAACCCAGTTTTCTGCAGCTCCTCCATGATTTCTGCTTATATGAGGGCTGCTGTTTTCTACAAGGTAAGTGGGTAGAATTGCTTTGTTTTGTTTAGTATCACACAGAGAAAGCCGGTGTAAAAATCCAAAGTGGCAATTATTTTAATGGAACTTCTTCTGCCCAATAGAATAGCAAATTTTAAGGTGTTGGTAAAATTGTAGAAAAATCATCACTTTCATACATTATAACTGGAAACTAATAGAACCTAATGGACAAGTAGTGGTGTAAAATATCTTATCTATTGTTCTAATAATTTCATTTCTGCAGCTATATTTTGAGAATAAAATGCTTAATTTATTTTGGTTGGTATATAAAATCATAAAACTATACATATTGATAAAGTATCATGCAATATTTTGATACCTTTATATACTACATGATTTTTAAGTCAGATTCATCTATCTTCTCATTTCTCACTCTGTATGGTCAATAGATTTAATAGTTCTTCTCCTAGATTTAAAATGTACAGTGAATTTCTATTATCTGGAGTCACCCTGCTGTGCAATAGTTCACCAGAAATTCTTAATCTCATCTCACAGCTAATTAGAATCCACTGGTCAATGTTTTCCTCAGCCCTCAATCTCCCAGACGCTCCCTGCCCTGCGGCTTTTGATCTTATGAAAAATAAGCAACATTCTTACTTTTCATTAGCAGGAAAAGGGTAATTTTTTATTTTTACATTTGTGTTTTAATTTTACATATCAGCCATAGGTTCCCCTGTCCTCCCCCCTCCCGCTCCTGCCTTCCCCCCCAGCCCCTCCTCTCCATTCCCATCTCCTCCAGGGCAAAGACTCCCCTGGGGATTCAGCTCAACCTGGTAGATTCAGTACAGGTAGGTCCAGTCCCCTCCTTCCAGGCTGAGCAAACTGTCCCTGCATATGCCCCAGATTCATGCACTAAGGACAGGTCTGGGTCCCACTGCCTGGATGCCTCCCAAACAGTTCAAGCTGTTCAATTGTCTCACTTATCCAGAGGGCCTGATCCAGCTGGGGGCTCCACAGCTTTTGGTTCATAATTTGTTTGGCTATTTGTCCCTGTGCTTTTCCAATCTTGGTCTCAACAATTCACACTCTTACAATCCCTCCTCTTTCTCGACAATTGGACTCCTGGAGCTCCACCTGGGGCATGGCCGAGGAACTCTGCATCCACTTCCATCAGTTATGTATTAATAGGAAAATGGTTAAAAATAATACATAATTTGATTATAGACTATTTCATCTCATATGCTAATAAACTAAAACAAGAAAGAGTTCATTAGAAAATTCTTGCACTCTAAGGCATTAGATAGACAAGCAGACAATTCATTATTCCTACACAGAATACTCTTGAAATTTTTTGTGGGAGAGAGTTGTGTTTATTTTGTTTTGCATTATGAAAAGGACAAGAAAAGAAAGGAAGGAAGGAAGGAAGGAAGGAAGGAAGGAATAACCAAAGAAGGAAAAAAGGAAGAGAGGACACAGGATCTTCCAATAAAATGGAGCAATCATGAGTTTCTCCATTGGGTGAGTAAATTCAGGAAAGAAAGCAAAATATTCAGCATGTTGGTTTTCCAACTGTAAGGAGAAATAGTGGTACATTTGATGCAATGGTTAAAAGTATAGGTACTGTAGTCATATTACCTGGGTTCAAATCTGAGCATCTCTGTATATAGGTTGTATGATCTTCCCGAAATTAAATAATCTATCTCTGTTTGTGCTCCTAAAATATCAGGTTAAGGACATTGGTTTCTTGAAAATTAACAGACCAAGGAGAGTTTCTATTACATAGGAGGCATTGTGAAAGAGTTAACTGTTGACATTCGCTTTGTTCAATAACTGTAGTGAAATAAAATGTCAATATCCTTCCCCCAAATTTGTTTTTCTTAGAGTTATGTATAGTAGAAGTGTAACATGAGTGACCTTATATTTAAATCTAGGTGTTAGGTAGACTTCATAAGTATCTGTAGGTTTTGAAGTTATAATTTTGTTTTTTGCTTTTTGTTTGTTTATTTTTGGTTTTTGTTTTTTTCACTTTTCCAGCCTCTGGAAGTTGGCACCTTATTCTGTCCAAGGCCTCATCTTCCATTTTCAATTACTACAGTTCAAATTCACCTTATGAATCGTGAATTAGCTTCTGCTTTTTAAGTAATTGCACAACCATGTTGATATTGTAAATATAATCTTGGAGAATCTGTTTACTTATGACTTCAACCTTAATCATATTTGCAAAGTTAGTTTGTCACCAAAAGTGGTGTGTTTTAGGTTCTGAAAATTAGTTGTAGGTGTCTTCTGACTACCATTTCTTCTCATTCCTTACATATATAGATGCATGTACACATTATACATAGAGTGCTTCTACCACACACTTCTCTTTGATTTTTAATTAATAAAGCAATTTTGTAACAACCCAATGTTAAACATAATAAGGAAAATGTTTATGTATTGTTATTACTTGCACTGGTTTGAAAGAAAATATCCTCCCTAGGTTCCTATATTTGAATACTTGGTCCCAACTTGGGATGATGCAAAGCTAGACTTGGACAAATTGTTCTACCCTTTCCAATAACCAAAATCTCTGTCTATAAACTAATATTAAATATTTTTGACTTATAAAGTTCCTTAAAAGATTATATGTGACGACATATGAGAAAAATGCCATGTATAATCAAATGCTTTAAATACAGCTATATATAATTGTTCTTCAACACCATACTGCTTCCACAGTGGCACCATAAATGTAATATGTATTTTCTATAGTACAACAGCATGTATGGTCTTTAAAAATCACCATTAAGATTACAGTTAAAAATTTTTAAAAAGGAAGAAGAAGGGGAAGGAGTAAAGAATGTAAGAAGTAAGGAAAACGAACTCTAAATTAAAAAGTAAAGATGCACACTTGCTTGTCCCTCAAGCAAATCTGCATTTGTGCCTAGAAAACTCTGGTGAACAAATTTCAGAAACTCTTCCAATTTCATGTAAGTTCATGGTCTAAAATAATTCTTAGAATTTAGCACTTTAATCTCATACTCTTGGGCAGAGTAGGTCTCCTCCTTCACAAGCACATTGGGGCATATACATTACAAGTTTTGTGGCCTAGCCCACAGAATCACAGAAACACAAACAGTACATAAACCAATGCTAACAGTAGAAATATTGCCACATGGGGAGTCATAGAACCTATTTGCTGCCTTCATTGTTAGTAGGTTTTTGTGTGGTCCCTAGAGCAGTCATTCAGACTTACAGGACCTCAATTTCCTCAGCAATAAATTTTGAATTTTGAATAAATCATTTTTAAGTCTAAAATTTAGTATGTTTTATGCCAATCCAATTTGCAAATGGAGTTAATTTCCTAAAGCAAACAGTGATGAACTATCAAGGTAAACATCATAACCCTAATTAAAAATGGACAAGTAATGAACAAGTAATAGATAACATAATAAACTCAAATTATGAGTTAATATTTCCACCTTGCTGCCTTCAGCCTACCCCCCCAAAAGTAAAATGACTAACAATAATTGTTTAATTAGATCAAAATATCTGTTATTTCCACCTACTGCCCACTTGAGAGACATTTTTCTCCACCTGTTACATGCTGACAGGTCACATGGGCCAAAGATTTCTATGAACACATAGGAATTCATTCTACCTCCCCAAGGGTAAACCCCACCCAAGACTAACTATACCTTAAGAATATAAATTTTTCCACTCAAAGCAGTACAATTTACTTTTCTCGCAAACCTTCTTTGTCTGCATATTTCTTAAAGGATAATTTTTCCTTGAGAAATGGTCTAGAAAGATGGCTTAGATTCTTCACCTGTAACTCATGACCCCTTTGAGGGTCAGATGACACTTTCACAGGGGTCACATATCAGATGTCCTGCATATCAGATATTTACATTATGATCCATAATAGTAGCAATGAAAGTAATTTAATGGCTGGGAGTCACCACAACAAGAGGAGCTGTATTAATGTGTTGTAGCATTAGGAAGGTTGAGAACCACTGACTTAGATGATATAAAGCTCTTGTCATCCAAACTGAGGTCTTGATTTTGATACTTGGGACCCAAATGATGGAAGGAGAGAATCAACTCCCAAAAGTTGTCCTCTGACCCCCACATGCATGCACGCACGCACACACACACACACACACACACACACACACACACATGCACCTGTGTGCAAACAAGTAAACATGCAATTTTAGATATTATTTAAAAAGAAAATGTCTAATATTTTCATCTTGCAACACCCTGTGGTGTTTTACATAAAGTAGAAGATAACAATTATCACACATTAAAATAAACCACTGACAGTGGTACACATCTGTAATCTGAGCACTCAAGAGGCTAAGGCATGAACATGACCATTGGAGGGCAACCCACAGCCCCAGCCCACCCCCATGTACACACACAAAGAAAAGAAGTAACATTTTCACTGATCAAACTTTGTTTCTTAGAGCCATGCAAATCTACCCATTTTTCTGACCCGTCTTCAAGTGCTTGCTTACAAATATCTACAACTAACTCTGCAGCTGTTTGCTGAACTGTCATCCACATTTCCCAAAGGATACAACATTTTAACCAGAGATACAGTGTTTTCCTCTCAGCTGTCACAGAGACCTCTCACCTGGAACATTTTGAATCACATTCACTAATGCCAACAATGGGACAAGCCGAATCTAAATCATAGCCTCTTCATATCCAAGTTTCTTCCTTAGAAAAGATAAGCACTGATGTGGAATGCCAAAATAAACAGCTCTCTCTTTAAAAAGGTACCTAGTAACAAGAGTTTCTTATCTACTGTCTCAAGATTCAGAGAGAAGAACTCCTTCCCAGCATGAGGACTTGAAGACATTAAGGAATAGGTTTGCCTTAGAAATGCAGGCTGTGAAATTCTGGGACAAAAAATATGGATATGAGAGAAATGCTCCCATTTTGTTTTCCTCACCAGGAGATAGGAGCTATGACCAGTAATGAACAGTGATTTTTTTTTGTCATAAAACATTTATTTGAATATTAAAATGAGCAGAGAAAACCTGTTCATGGAACTTGGACTTGGTATGGTATAATATACATATACTCCTAGCACTGGAAAGGTAGAAGCAGGAAGATCAGAAGTGCAAGGTCATACTTAACTATATGATAAATTCAGGCCGGGTGGTGGTGGACCATGCCTGTAATCCCAGCACTCAGGAGGCAGAGGCAGGTGGATCTCTGTGAGTTCGAGGCCAGCCTGGTCTACAAAGCGAGTTCCAGGACAGCCTCCAAAGCTACAGAGAAATCCTGTCTTGAAAAACAAAACAAAAACAAAAACAAAAAAAGTGTTGCTACATCCCTGGAATATTTTTTTGTTTGTTTGTTTGTTAGTTTGTTGTTTGTTCAAGAGCAGTTCTGGCTACATGAAGCATTGTCTACATGAAACAAACAAACAAAAATGTACTCCAGGTGGGGGAGGGAACTCTAACAAATCAGAAATAGAAGCAATGCTATCTTTGGTAAGAACCCAAGGAAAACTCCTGTCAAAGGCAAGTGAGCTAGGCTTCAGCTGTTTCTTGCCCAGTGGTCCTTCAGTATCCTGTGGGATAACTCAAGATCCCTCTGTAGATAGTGAAATGTGAAGATATTCCAGTCATCATATAAGCCACATATATCTTCTTGTGTACATTAAATCTGTACTTTATTTATAATAGCTAATACAAAATAAACACTATGTACTTGCTATATTTGTAGGGGAAGTATAACAAGAAAGATTGTTTGCATATGCTCATTACAGATAAAAATCTGTTTTGAAATATTTTATTTTACTTATTTTTTTGTATTTTATGTATGTGAATGTTTTGCCTGCATGTATGTATGTATACTGTACACATGCCTGCTGCCTGTAGAGGCCAGGAGAGGATATTAGATCTTCTGCAACTGGAGTTGTTATGGTTGTGAGCTTCCATGTGAGTGCTAAAAACCAAGCCAAGGTCCTAGGCAAGAGCACCAAGTGCTCTTAGCCATTAAGACATCTCACCAGCCTGTTTTCATATGTTTTGATGTATAGTTAATTGAACTCATGGATACAGAACCTACCTGCAGACAAGAAGGTCCAAGTGTTTACAGCCTTATCGTCTTTGCTGACAGAAATCAGAAGGCTATAGACCCCCTTTACAGTGGTTTACACCATTTTCAAAAACATTATGACTGTATTGTTTTAAAAAAATGGTCCTCCTGAACTAGAGATCAACATTAGGTTAAGTTTGAACTCACATATTTCTCTAATTCATCCTCAGAAAAAAAAAAAAAAAGGACCAAGATACACTAAAAAGTAAAGTAAACTGGGTCAGATTCCTGTGTAGCAGATCCTTTAAATTCTTGGGTATATTACAATTGATTGAAACGAACCTTGCCAAGTTCCCATTAAAAGAAGCTGCCTCATTACATCTTCACACTCACTAAAGAACACTTGCCTTGAGTAGAGTTTACAGACACAGGGCTGATTTGAGATGCATGTGCCAGCATTCATTCACATCATTGTTTGGCCATGAGTCTTGCTAACTCATGGTGAAATATAAAAGCATTTTGGAACACTGGAAGACTTAAAATATTAATTCATCAGGTAAGCACTGGTTAGTAGACTAAACCCTATTTACTATAAATTAAAATAAAAATTTGAGTATTTCTATATTGCATAGAGAATAAAGTATCAGAAAGAGAAACAAAGTCTAAAATTCTAGAATTACTTTCCATGTCCATGGTCCTCCTCACATGCTATCTAAGGTACTCCATCAAACACTAAACAGTCATTTCAAACTGCTTCTCAGCCCAACTTTGTAAAGCCACCATTTATTCTGAATGGATTTTAAGTTTCTTCATGAATTATTTATTCTCTGATCTACTTTAACACTTTCCCATCCCAAGCAATGTCTGACATGTCACTTCCCAGGATTTCAAATCACTCAATGACTCCATGCACTTCCTATCTTGCATCATCTGCCCACATCCCTCTCTGTGCATCCTCTCCTATCATGACATCTACGACCTAAGCATCTCCCGAATCTTCCAGAATTCTCCAGCGGCTTTTTCTCAGGTGTCCTTAGGCATGCATTTCCTCTGCAGACTCACAGAAATGTCAGAGATCCCTAAAGCTTCTCTAGAACAGGGACTATTAAACTTTTCATTACCTTGTGATCCTTTTTCCCATGAGAAAGTTTTACCCAATATTTGGTAGATAGGCATATAAAATAAGAATATAGTGTAAACATTTGCTCATAAGAGATCATAACAAATTTTATTTTAAAATAATTCTCTGGTTATACAAGTAAGTTTGCCGTTTATTTCATGCTAAAGTAAAATAAACTAATTAAGTGAATGTACTTACTTTTTTATGTAAAATGATAAAAATCAAGGCTGAATATTTAATGCCACAGAGCACATAGTGTCTTCAACATTTTTTAGAGTTGATCAACATGTTGATTTTACACTCATAATTGCTAAGAACGCTACTTTGCATGAATATGTAGAACAAAATGACAGAATTGTGTGTTGGACCATTTTAGAAAGTGTTAGAAACAGTGTCCTAATATCCAGCCAAAATTCATTTGACAATCTCTGTAAAACTCAAGTCAGCAACTCAAACTGTATTTATTTTTACACCAAACATTCTAACATAGCACATTCCAAAGATATCTAATCTGATATTTGTACACTGAGGAATGACGACAGGAGGAAAACATTAAAAATCATTGTTTTCCTTGACAAAATCAGTATGTATCTATAA
Organism: Onychomys torridus; assembly: GCF_903995425.1. Classification (NCBI taxonomy): domain Eukaryota; kingdom Metazoa; phylum Chordata; class Mammalia; order Rodentia; family Cricetidae; genus Onychomys; species Onychomys torridus. The sequence continues at coordinate 29,337,357 of NC_050457.1, read as the reverse complement.
AAGCAGAAAACACTGTGTGTATCATAAAACATAAAAAATAAAAAAAAAACTGTGATTCATAACATGCAGTAGTTTCAAAGCTGAGCCGGGGTGTTTTATGCAAGATTTGTTGACATTGTATGGTATGACAGCACACACGGTCCAGAGCATACACGTTAGATGATTCAGAACTGAGGCTGTAGTGAAGTTACACAATGCAAAACAGGTGAGAGCCTTCAGGAACGTCTCAGATCCATTACATGTTTGATTTTGAATTTATTCTTGGTCATCTTGAGTTTAGACATGTTTTGCTTTATGAGTTCAGAAATCACTCTCTTGCAACCCCACAATGAGCTACACGGCATGGAGCTGAACCCACCAGTTGTAAAGCTGGGATCTAACACAGGCTTCTAACCCCAGTGCTTGTGGTTTCAGCTCAGATATCATTCTTCGGCAACAGAATATAATTTCAAAGCTGTGATACAAGTTTCATGGGTATCTCGGTATTGAGTACAATATCAGACAGTCAGTTGTATAAAATGAGAAGTTGAGTAGGGACAAGGGGGACCCCCTTTTTCTCTTGTGTAGGTGAGCTTACCCTTTACCGAAGTTTTTGTAAGCCTTGACAATTTGGGGAAGTTCTTATCCAACACTGCCTGTGAGACTCCTGAGGATAAGAATGCTACCTCTAAATGTTATCTGGTTAGGCTGTGTCCTGTGTAGAGTTAGGTCCCTATTGCATGCCTTTTAATAGATATAAGTGGGTGATACATACATACATAGATGCATGCATATATATGTATATACATGTGTGTATGCCTAAAAGCAAATTTCGTATCTTAGAAGGTCATACATTTAAACATTTAGAAACTTAAAATGAGATCTAAAAGGTATCCCAAAGCCTAATCTAGCTCAATACCACCCCTTTTTGCAAAGTTGGTAAGTGATTAATAATATGGCTAGTTAGTAGTTGTTATTACTACAACTCAGGACTTTTATCTCTTAAGCTTGTGACATTTTGTATATAATAGCCACAATCATATACCTATCAGTGATAAATATTAGAAGTTTCCTTATCTTTCAGATAAAGACCAGCTATCTAGCTGAAGTTAAGCCAACTCAATAGGAGGAAATTTATAGCAGGCTTTGTAAACCTAGACAACTACACATGATTAGTGAGGACATAGACCCTAGTAGAGAACCTACTGCTGCAATTTACAAAATCAGTATAAGTTCTAACTTCATTCTAAATATTTACCCACTCTTAAGCTCACAGATAAGTATAGCTTTCATTAAAGAATCTTCTTAATGCATCAGATAGAGCCCAGTGCAGAAATCTACAACAACTGGCCATAAAGCAGAGAAGAGCTAATTGTGGCACCACATCTACAATGCAATACCTATACCTAAGGTTCAGGGAACATAGAGGAAGAAGAGTCAGAAAGTATGAAAAACAGAATACCAGGGCATCTTTTGTGAGGTAGTGTTATCTATATATGCTAGGGAAATATACCAGTTGATAATATATCAATACAGATGGCGGAAATCTCACAAGTTCCTACCCTGCAGATGAAGTCCTGCAGACAATTAATGGATGCTGGGGGAGAGAGAATTAGTCTTCTTTGAAAATGAACAAAAACAGACTTAGCAGGTTTCATACACATATGCAAATATAATTTTCTTATATATAATTATATTTGTAGATATAAGTGCATACACTTGTACAAATATAAATACAACAAAAATAATAAAAGAGAAAGAGGCTATAAACTTGAGCATGGGAGCCATGGTAGTGATTTAAGGGAGTTGAGCTGGGAATAGCTGGAGAGGAGAAGAATAGTGATATGATTCTATTTCAATTAATAATATATTTTAATAAACATATTTGGTAATCAGACCTATATCTACCATTTAGACCAAGTTGTTTTCTTTCACTTGTCCAATGTTCACAAAGTTCTCCAAGGCCTTTTTTAGTGTAACTACACAGCAAAGTTCATATATTAAAAAATATTTCATTATCATGAAATCACATCTTTTCATATGTCAGCCCATATTTTTGGAACTGAGGTCCCCACAGCAATCAGCCTATAGTTGAGTGTTAATAGTCTTTTACCTTTTTATAGTCACACTTTCTTGTTTGTGGAAAAGAAAGCCAATTAACCTTTCTAGAGAAATAGTATTACAATTAACTCCTCAATATGTTCAGTACTAGCTAATTCTCAACAATGAATTTTCCTTTTGAATTGTTATAAAAATCTTTGGCTAGAAATAGCTGTGGCAAACTCACAATAAGTCTGATCTTCAAAATAAGCTACTTCCTTCCTTTTGAGAGAAAAGGAAAAATGGTTTTGAATCCATACACCATTGTAAGTAGGTTCACTCTCAAAAGTTCAGACAAAAAGAGAATATGATCATGCCAACTCAATTAAAAGTAGAAGAGGTATAAGGTGATAATTTTGGCTCCTGATTCACATTGGAACCATTGTTACAATCTCTACAAATCATATAATTCACTGCCAATTTTCTGTCTTTTGCTGAATTATGGGTTCAATCCTGGCTTCTACTTTTGCCTTACTAGACTATACTTCTGTGCAGTAACATCTCTCTCATAAATGCTTCAGTATTTGAATATCAACAGCAGTACTGAATAAACAGGATACAGCAAGCTTTCTAGTATTTTCTGGAAAAAGTAAAAGTCGGGTTCATATTTTTCACTTTTTCTTTTAGGGAATAGTGTGTGAGGAGAGCATGAAAGCTCTAGAAATCCAGACGGAGACTTGAGTCTGGACTCTGCCAGCTGATTCCTCGGGCTAAGGCCATAAACTGTGGGAAATAATTCAGGCAAGGTATACAAACTTACAAACTTCGAAAGGTTTAAATGCAAATGGAGCTGATTATGTGTAGGTTTAATAGCTACTGTGAGCACTAAATGAAATGAGTTGTGTACAATAAGTAAGACATACTTGGTGCTCATTAATTGCTTCCTTTCTTTTATTTCCTATTTAACTATCATGATAACTATTTAAGACCAAAAGAAATGCATTTATTACATCTTAGCACTCTTGAGAGGTTCATTTTATAGAAAACTTGAATTTAAATAATCATTCAGGTCCTCCAAAGTACAACAGAATTTGTGAGTCACATAAACATGTAATTGCATACAGAAGTGACGTGACTGGAATGATTATGCTTGTATCATTTAGTTGTGATTTTTGTTTACAAAACTGAAATAAAGAGGAACATTTCCATACATATTTAGAAACATTTAATAAACTTCAAAGATGTATTGATTCGAATTTTCAAAGCAGTTCATTGCCTTTGAGGAAGCATCTGTGCTTTCATAAGAAATTCCTTAGGGACCATGATCTTGCCCACCTAACCTCAAACATTTTTACCATGTAATCACCTCTTTTCATTACAACTTGAATGAAAAAAACAAGTAACCACCTACAAATTTACAAATTGATGTGAAGGATCACTTATTTTTGTTGACTGCAATTGGCCACCAAGGCTGAAGATGAAAATGCTTTTCAAAAGTCACTAGCTGATGTTTCCTAGCTCTTTGTTAATTATGAAGACTGTCCTTTTGCTAAGTTGAAATCTGTCTTGTAATTTTTTTCACCTGATTCTAGTTTGTCCCAGGGCAATATGCAGTATACAAGGACTCCATCTTCCACAGCATCAGAATTATTTGTGCTATTTTTATACCTCAAAGAACACTGCACGGAGAACAACCACTTACCAAATTTCAGAACATTTGGAGCTTATGTCATTGATGGCTACTATCTGTCAGAGTCTGCCAGGGATTCAAACATGGACTTGTAGCACACACAAGATCATAGCTACTAATTCAGGAAAGAGCATGGGAGCTAATTCAAAGAAGAATGTTGACTTTGAATTACTGAGTAATTAAAGCACTCGTGTTTTCCCCAGATTTAGTAGTACAGATCCTCCGGTCTCAAGTTTACAGTGAGAATCAAGAGCCTGGGCATGAGACCAATAGTCAATGGGAGAGCAGAAAGAATGACTCAGTCCTTAAAAAAAAGTCTGGTGCTTTACAGATCATAAGCCTATGAAATTATCCATTTACATTTTCTTCTTTCATTGGGTTGTATGTGCTGTTGCAAGTGAAACTGAAAGACTTATATGATAAAAAAATTTAAGACACTGAAGAAAGAAATTGAATAAGCTATCAAAAGATGGAAAGATCTGTCATGCACATGGGTCTGTAGGATTAACATAGTAAAAATGGCCATCCTACCAAAAGTAAAAACAGGATTGACCAAAATGCATATCCCAACAGCCTATTTATATATTTGAAGATTGTTATCATTTTTCTCTCCATAATTTTCTAATACTTTAGACAGTCTAAGATCTTTCTATTTTTGCTTATGTAAAATAAGGTTAACAGTTGTCACTCAGTTTTTACTAGGTAATCATTAATGCTTTATGAATAATAGAAAATAAAAACATAGACATTAAAAATCAGGAACGGGGATGGGGATTTAGCTCAGTGGTAGAGCACTTGCCTAGCAAATGCAAGGCCCTAGGTTCGGTCCTCAGCTCCGACAAAAAAAAAAAAAAATCAGGAACAAGACAAAGCTGTCCCATCTCTCCACACCTATTCAATATAGCACTTGAAGTCTTAGCTAGGGTAATAAGACAAGTGAAGGAGATAAAAGGAATCCAAATGGGAAGGGAAGGGAAGAAGTTAAACTATCTTAATTTGCAGATGATATGGTAGTATACATAAGTGACCCTAAAAATTCCACTGGGAAACCACTATAGCTGATAAACACTTTCAGCAAAGTGGCAAGATACAAAATTAACTCACAAAATCAATAGCCCTTCTATATACAAATGACAAAGGGACTGTGAAATTAGGGAAGCAACACTATTCACAGTAGCTTCAAATAATATAAAACATCTTGGGGTATTCTAATCAAGCAAATGAAAGATCTATGTGAAAAAAAATTAAGACACTGAAGAAAGCAATAATAAAGGCAAGGACCACCACTCATTTGCTGTTGGTGTTGAAAATATGACAGACTTGGTGTCTTGGACTTTACAGATTTTTGTCTCATTTATTTCTCAATTTTATGACAACAAAATTGAGGGAGAATTAAGTAACGTAACTAAAATTGCACAACTTGTATGGCAAAGCCAGTAACTAAAATGATTTTTTTTGGGGGGGAAGGATACGTATTTATGTATTAGTTTATTAATTCTTTGACAATCTCATGTAATGAGTATATTTTAATAGGAAGACAAACTTCTCTATTTCTGCAGCTCATGTTTGCACCCATGATACAATCCTCCCTATCTCTGTACTTCCAAGTGGAATATACCCAATGACATTCTAAGGAGACAGTCATAAGCAAAGCCCTTCTGCTTGGCAGTCATACTATTTAGGGAGATGACATTTTATAATGAGTTTGTTTCTTTTCAAACTCAAAGGTAATTGAGCAGACTTAAATAAAATATACATCAAATACATACTTTTTGTTTACACTAAAAATATATCCAAAATAGCACAAGAAAACAGAGCTATGGAAGAGTCTTTTTATTCCAGATGGACAAACTGAAGCATAGGTCTGCCCCCCAAGAGCCCGTGAGAACAGCTTTTTTTGTCCGGTCTCTTTTTTGGTGTCCTTTCAGCTTCCACATTGGGCAAAACACTACTTCCTCATTTCTTAACATAACTGCATTCTTTGGTTCCATTCATTTATTTATTTTGTTCTAGAGACACCCGTTGCTTGATAGCTCTCCTAAGGAAAGGTCCTGAGAATGTCATCGTAGTAGGCTTACACTCATGTCAATGCTTCTATTCCAGGCAAGACATGCACCTCAACTTTAATTCTGGGAATGCGGTGAAATTCTTTAATTTTTTTCAAGTTTTAACAACTAATTAGAGAATTTGGGGTATAGAAACATGAGAAGGGATACTACCGATGGTGCACTGCCAACTTCACACCCAGGAAGCATCAGCTGCTTACAGTCCTGACTGCTACTCTCTCTGTTCTTTCTTCTTCGTCCGTTTTGTCCACAATGCTCTTCTTCCCATTCCTGGGGATGGGATTTGGTCAGAGGCTACTCAAGACTTTTCCAAACCCTTGCCATTGTTGTTGATGAAACAGAAAACCAAGAGGGATTTTTGTCTCAGGGTGTGGTGTTTTCCCACATTCTCACTGATAGGGGTGTGAGTGAGCAAGTGGTCAAACACCTAAAAAAACCACACAATGTACATATATTTTATTAACTGAATGGACATTGACTATACAGCATGTATAAACACGTGCAATTATTTTGTAAAAGAAACAATCAAGACCTAATGATATCTATTACCAGATATCCCAAAGAAAATAATATATTTAAAATTTAGACAAGATTCATACTTAAACTCACAACTTAAGTATATGTGAACTAAAAATATCTGTGTTATCTCTTATTCTATAACATTAAAAAACAGATTATTTCAATTTGTATTTCTTCTTAGCATCCCTCCTCTACAATTTAGATCTATTTTCCTCTTCTTCTTCTCTTCTTCTTCTTCTTCTTCTTCTTCTTCTTCTTCTTCTTCTTCTTCTTCTTCTTCTTCTCCTCCTCCTCCTCCTCCTCCTCCTCCTCCTCCTCCTCCTCCTCCTCCAGCTCCTTCTTTTTCTTCTTCTTTTTGGTTTTTTGAGACATTGTTTCTCCGTGTAGTTTTGCTTCCTTCCCTGGAGCTCACTCTGTAGACCAGGCTGGCCTCAAACTCACAGAGATCCACCTGGCTCTGCCTCCCAAGTACTGGGATTAAAGGCATGCACCACCTCTGCCCAGCCAATTTAGATCTATTAACAGGCAAAAGCAAATAAACTAAGCTTGAAAGAGCCTTTTGGGGTAGTGGAGGGGGCCATGATTAATGTAAATAGTCTACTTTATAAATCTGCCATTGAAATTTATATTCCATTTGGTATTCTACCAATATTATAAGATAGTTTTTCCTTGAAGGTACAAAGATTAATAACATCTGGAGACTTAACACTTCTTTTTTTGTTTGTTTGGGGTTTTTTGTTTTGTTTTTCGAGACAGGGTTTCTCTGTGTAGCTTTGTACCTTTTCTCGAATGCACTCTGTAGCCCAGGCTGGCCTCTAATTCACAGAGATCCTCCTGCTTCTACCTCCCGAGTCCTGGGATTAAAGGCATGCATCACCACCGCCCGGCTGACTTAATACTTCTTTTTAAGGTGTCATTTCAACCATTATGTTACACTGTGGCCTGAAAAATAAAAGATCCCACAACATTCTTCATATGGTCTTACTATTTGAAGAACTACTTGTGAACATCTGGCATGATACCTTGAGAAGCCAAGAACAAAAGGATGTAGACAGCAAGCCAGAGCTGGCAGTGCATCCTGTCATCCATGCACGGGTTCTGATCATTTTGATGTCAAGTGTGCATATGCTGCTTTTCATTTGCAAGGCTTTATTATGTCTTAACAGAAGGCTAAGCAATAACAAGTATTCTCTTATGTGCCAGATTTTAGGCATTCTGGTGAATGTTTGCAAAATAAAGTTCAAGTTTATTTAGAAAAGGTTTTAGTGTAGATTTTTAAACTGGGCATTAAAAACCCAGACTCAGAAAGGCAGAAATTACATGCCCTCTCTCACAAATGGATCCTAACTTTTAATTACATGCATGTGTATTCATTTTCTTTTCTGCCACTGTGATAAGATACTGAACAAAAACCAGTTGGAGAGGAGGAAAGTGTTGATTTGGCTTATGTGTCCCCAACACAGTTATTGAACACTGACAGAAGTCAAGGCAGGAACTCAAGCAGCAACAGAAGCAGGGACACTGGAGGTAAGCTCCTTACTGGCTGGTTCTCTATAACTTCTTCAGCTTTCTTCTATCACCAAGGACCACCTACCCAGTGGGCCCTCACACATCAATCATTAATAAAGAAAATGCCCTACTGACATGCTAACAGGACAATTTGATGAAGACAGTTCTTCACTTTAGAGTCCCTCATGCAGATATGTCTAGGGTTTTGTCAAGTTGACAAAAACTAACAAACATATATATGGTGAGTGTGAGTATTGTATAGGCTATCACACTGAGTATGAAAGTATAAGACCCTGGGGGGGGGGGGTTAGAAGCAAAAAACACATGTAATATGAAAGCAGAAAAAAGACTACTGGGGTACAAGGGTACAATGTGTCAGAGGAATGGGGAGAAGAAAAAGGGAAGAGAATCAAGAGAAACAAATTTCACTTAAAAATTATATATCAAAGCCTAATTATTATGCTAATTAAAATATTTTAGGAGAAAGGGATAGGGATATACAAAAGAACAGTAGTATATTGTACAGTAAATGCAGGAAAAATTCATACAATGTATTCTGATCATGCTTTTCCCTCTGCCAAATCCTTCTAGATCCTCTCCACCTTCCCACCCAACCAATTCCAGGCTTTTTTTTTTTTTTTTTTTGGCTGAGGAGCTGAGGATCGAACCCAGGGCCTTGTGCTTGCTAGGCGCTCTACCATTGAGCTAAATCCCCAACCTATCATGCTCTTTCTTTCTCCTTCCCTCTTTAGAGGCAAACAAACAAACAAAAAAGAACAGAATTAAAACACACACATACACACACAAGAAATTATCTGTCTTTCACACACACACACACACACACACACACACACACACACACACACACGCACATTCACAAAAACCATAATATACAAGCAAAAGACAATAAGATAAAATAAAATGCCCAAACAAAGCAATATGAGACACAATGTCTATAATAACTCCTTTGAGTTCATTTTCTGTTGGCCATCCACTCCTATGTGTGGGTCTTCCCCTGAAGTGTAGCTAATGTGCCCAGTGAGACTCCACTGAAGAAAACTAAATTTCCATTCATAAGTGGGTGTCAATTGAAGATAGCTGTTGGGTTAGGGGTGGGAGCCTGTGTTGGCTCCCCCACTCAGTGCTGAGACCTCACTTGTCTTGAACCTTTGCAGATTACCACAGTCTGTGTGAGTTCACATGTACATCAGTCTTGTGTCTAGAAGGCACTGTTTCCTTGGAGTCACCCATCCGCTGCAGCTCTTAGAATCTTTCTGCTTCCTCTGGCTCTCTGAGTCCTGGGATTTGTTGGGGACATCCCATTTAGGACTGAGTGTTCCAAAAGCTCTCAGTCTCTAAAAATGTCCAGTTGTGGGCCTCTAAAGGAAGACTTTTTTAAGAATAAGACCTTTTCTTTTCTTTTCTTTCCTTTTCTTTTCCTTTTTTTCAGTAGAGGGAATGGAGGGGCAGTGTTGAGGATCGAACTCAGGCTAGGTGAGAATTCTACCTCTAGGATATATCTTCAACCTTTCCATGGGGCATTTTAAAACTCACTGTACCAAGTTTGCCATATTTTAAATTGAAAACATTATGTCTTTTAAAATCTATTCCCCTTGATCCATGTATTGGCATCCGGAGTTGATGTCTTTCATAAGGGATAGACTACTTTTTCATAAGAGATAGTGTTGTTGGAGTTTTTCTGCATGGCCCACAGTCAAGACAAATCTCTCTCACCTGCCAGGCCCATAGACACTCAGATCCAACCAAGTAAACACACAGAAACTTATATTGCTTACAAACTGTATGGCCGTGGCAGGCTGCTTGTTATCTACCTTTTCTATCTTAAATTAACCCATTTCTGTTAGTCTATACTTTGCCACATGGCTTGTGGCTTACCGGTGTATTTACATGTTGCTTCTCATGGCAGCAGATGGCAGTGTTCCCCCCCGCCCCCGTCCCCCAGCCTTACTGTTCCCAGCCTCCTCCTCTTCCTTGTCCTGCCTACCCTATCCTTCCTGCCTGGCTACTGGCCAATCAGCACTTTATTTATACAGAGTGATATCCACAGCAAGATAGCTCTGTTTGTTAACCAGAGATAAATTCATGGACTTTATTATGGCTCATAAAGGATACTGAGTTCCACCTGGACAGAAAAATAGGCCTAGTCTGGAATTGTTTCTTCTTTCAGGAGTAAAGTCTTCAAAGATTAGATAGTTAACTGATTGATACCTAAAAAGCAGTAGAATATTTGCTGAGGTTGCCCATTACCTAAGCCAAAAATGGACATGAAATGGACATGGGCAGAGCAGAGAAATAGGGACATAGGCTGCAGCCATAACATCAATAATATTCTCAAACCACGTGATCTCAGGTTTCAAATATTTCTTCTGAAGAGAAATTAAAAATTTATTTGAGTATTCAATCTCATGTCATCAATCAGTCATGTCCTATACAGTATTAATTCATTAGAATATGATTTGTCTTCATTTTTTACTTATAAACATGGAAGTCTACATATGACTAGGCTGAGCAGTGCTCAGGTTTATTGTTCTCATAGAGGATGGAAGGCTACAGGTAGCCTACAATTGGCAGCAGCAGGGTGCAGAGGAAGCCAGGGGTGAGATTACAGTCTTTCTCTTGAGTATTCGGTATCTTATAACTACCCTTGAAGAAACATTGAGAAAAGGTACTACTTAAAATGTATTTTAGTATCAGAATAAACTTTGCCTAGGTTATCACCATGAGATGTCAACAGTACACTTCCTTCTCTAGAAAAAAAGAAAAGAAAATGTAAAATTACACTTTCACCATTCTACCAAGGAATTATTCCTCTGAACTGTCTTTGACTACACATGAATTCTAAGCCATCCTTCACATACTTTTTAAAGTCCTGAGCATCCAATAGATAAAAATTTAGGTCACATGTCTCTAATATATTTAGTATAATCTCTCAACTATAAAGGATATGAATGCCTGGGGACTAATCAATATCAAATACAGAACCATAAGCATCAACACAGCTTCTATACTCCATTCCTGGTTTTATCCATAATTACATACTAAAGTAAATTTATTTATTAAAATCTGAAGAAACAGAAATGGAAAGAATATGTGATGTCCAGCAGACAGGGAAGCCATGTAGCAAGGACTGTTTTACTCAAGGAAGTAGACCGATGCTCTGAGAATACAGTGAATACCAATCTGGTTTCCTTGAGGAGTAGGAATTTTTGTCTAAGACTAAGTAATGAAAGACTAATGATTTGTTATTTAAAAGAACAAAAAGAGGGAGAGAAGAAAAGGAGAAACAAGCAAGCCATTAGTAAATTCTTATAACTCATGTGCCTACATATTTTTTTAAAGTATCTTCCGATTTTGTTTTTAGGAACCTCACTTCACAATAATTCTGATGTAGAAATTCAATGTCACAAGAATTCTACAAAATAACTTCACCAAGCTATGTCATAATACATATCTAAGGACTTTCAAATAAATAAACGATTGCATTATACCAACAGCTATATATTTGAATAATGGTCATATCATATACTGATTTTGTATTTAATTATAATGTTAATATAAATGCAATTTATTTAAATTGTCAAGGACTTAAATAACTATTAAAAGACATTTATCTTGTTGTTCATATAGACTGAATACATATGTCTTCATAGACTTAAAATTTCTTACCATTTTAGAATCAAGAGAAGAAGGAATTGTTTTTTAATTAGTTCTTATTTTTTACTTACTTTTCAAAATAATAGTGTGTTTAATTGTGGAAAAAAGCATTAAAGAGCCTCAGACTGCTATTTATAATACCATCTTACAAAATAACACAAGGGTTTCTTGCCAAGAACTAAAAGAATATCATTAATGTGCTTCTTTTCCAATATTGGTTTTTGTTTTACTGAAGATCTCTTCAGGTAGTACATAAAAATTAAAATTAACTAGGTCTTATGTATCCACCCTTATAAAAAGCATCATGCTTTACTGTTATTTATATATATAGTGTTTCATGCTTTGCCTTTAACTAATAAGGCACTAAAAGACATAAAATTTTAAGTAAATAGATTGAAATGCACATGATTTAAACAACACATGTTGTTTTGGTATAAGAACTGAGTACATTATATTATAACAAGTATTCACTAAAAGTTCTTTACAGGCAGATGCTATTTTCCGCTGCTCAACCCAGAAACATATTATTTGAAATAAAAGAAAGAATTCTAGTCTTATTTAAAATTCTGTGGGGCGTTGCTTCCCACTACAGGGTCTACCAATAATAGTGAAAAGCCCAGAGTCAAAGCCTGGCCTGCCTTAGCTCTTAGAAGCACAGGAAATTACTATTAACCACTTTGTCCTTGGTTGAAGAATTATTTTTTTCTTTTCTTTTCTTTCTTTCTTTCTTTCTTTCTTTCTTTCTTTCTTTCTTTCTTTCGTTCTTTCTTTCTTTCTTTCTTTTTTCTTCCTTCCTTCCTTCCTTCCTTCCTTCCTTCCTTCCTTCCTTCCTTCCTTCCTTCCCTTTTTCCTTCCTTTCTTGTTTGTTTGTTTTGAGACAGGGTTTCTCTGTATAACAGTCCTGATTGACTATTCTGGAACTGGAACTCACCTTTTAGACCAGGCTGACCTCGAACTCACTGAGATCCACCTGCCTTTGCTTCCAAAGTCCTGGGATTAATGGTGTGCACCACCACCACCTGTTGAAAATTATTTCTTATGCCTCGCAATGCTGAGATATCAAAAAATAAAAAGAACCACTTCTTTTGAGTAAAACATCTTTTCTCAAGTTTTGTTAAGTTCCATGTGGTCAGAGAAGATCAATGATACCATATTTTAGGTTTTCAATAGGTGAGCTATGTATATATGCAAAAGTTGTGTAACAAATAGTGAGCAGTAGAGAGAAGCAGCAGATAGACAGCAAACAAAAATCAATTCAGGAAGTCATAACATCTGGCAGAGGCAACTGGAAAAGTTCAATTGTGAAAATAGACAACAGGTAATACTATCAAATCAGGAAGCTTATGAACATGTGGCAGAAACTGAATATCCTGTAGAAATTTAGTGAGGAAGCACTGTTGAAGCAGACAGATGGAGTTCCCAACTGAGAGATACCCAGGCAGAACAGCACATCCCTCAGGTGAGGCTTCTTATGTAAAAGAAATAATAAGTGGATAAATGGCATCATTCCAATAGGGACTCACAACCCACTGGGAATGTTGAGGCTGTCAGCTAGAGGTCCTGATGGAGAGAGTCTTAGTCAGAGGGTCTTCCCCATCCTCATCCTGTGAATGAGCATCAACCTTCTCGTTCCCACTGTAGTCATTTTTACATTATAGGATAAACACCAGCAATTTCATTTGAAAATAGTTTCTATTTTCTAGGATATGGCATTTTTATACCCATAGCTACTTGCTGTTTGTCTTTTCTCTGGTTACAGAGTTAGGAAATCAGCCTTGCCTCAGGACCAGGAATTTTGAGAGAGACAGAGAAGGGCCTCCACACTCCCAGAGTTTTTCAACAAACTGAAACAGCACATGACAGTTGACCTAATACTGGCTAGGACACACTGACTTCTACACCCCCCCATACTCCCACCATTCATGACCAGACCATCATGTCTTCTGTCCTTCCTCTTCAGCAAGTGACAGTGTCATTACTTTTGATAGCAAGTGCTTTTGCAGCTGAGTTCAGAGAAAAACCTGGTTAAGGTGCTCCTTTTCCAGAGACAGCAATCACACATAAACACCCTCCCAGGGTTGCTAAGGGATACAGTCGAACCAAATGATACAACATAAACCACAGAGCACAGGAACTGTCAGAAGATTTGTACATGCATTGTCAGTCTGTGCAGCCCATAGCAAAAGTGAGTACTCTGTATTCACCACCAGAACCATGGCTGTCTCTTAGAATATTGCCATGTTGTCATCAAGTAATGGGCCTGGTGCCTTTGAGAAATTTTGTTACCGTCCTCTGCCTGACTTTCATGTAGAAACAAACATTAAACTAATTTACCTAAAAATCAAGAGGAAAATAATATAAGCAAATGGAACTTAAAAAAATAAATGAGATCATGGGCACAGGAAGCCAGCAAAAAAAAATTTGCTTATGTTCAGTTTTAGTACAGGCATTAATAGTCCCCCTGCTGTGGTAAGTGTTTTCTCTCCTACGGCTTCTGATAAGGAATGTGGTTTAGAGCATTGTACATGTGAGCAAGAAATCAGTAGATTTTGAAATTTGTGAAATCCCTCTACTCACCACGTTAGTAAATCTGGATTGAAGGCAACATTTTCTATACCTCTGAAATACACCTGCCAGAGACTCTTGGACAAAAAAAAAAAGAGCTCCACCAGGGTGAACATCAGAGTAACACTAAGCCCTAGCCAAAGAGGTCTTTCTATGGAGAGAATCTTAAACAGTCTGCTGTTCAGCATATATCCATTAACACAAAGTTGTTCAACTATAGACGAATTTCTAAATGGTCTTATCAAATAAGAAGCACAGAGCCAAATATAGGGATGAAAGCCTTAGAGATCAGGGAAATAGTGATAGCCACCAACCTTACCTCTCCAGCTCTGCATATACCAAAAAGGGCTACTTCCTGTCTTACCCACACCCTTATTGCCTTGATGTTCTGCCCTCTCATTGGCTCTTAGCCCTCCAGCTCTGCATATACCAAAAAGGGCTACTTCCTGTCTTACCCACACCCTTATTGCCTTGATGTTCTGCCCTCTCATTGGCTCTTAGCCCTCCAGCTCTGCATATACCAAAAAGGGCTACTTCCTGTCTTACCCACACCCTTATTGCCTTGATGTTCTGCCCTCTCATTGGCTCTTAGCCCTCTCCAGCTCTGCATATACCAAAAAGGGCTACTTCCTGTCTTACCCACACCCTTATTGCCTTGCTGTTCTGCCCTCTCATTGGCTCTTAGCCCACCTACCTCACTTCCTTGTCACTACCTGTCTGTACAGACCTCCAGGTCTCTATGGTTGGTACTGGGATTAGAGGCAAGTGTTACCATGCTTGGATGTTCCCTAATGTGTCCTTGAACACACAGAGACCCTGCCTGCCACATGATCAGATTAAGGGCGTGTGCTACCATTGCCTGATTTCTATGTTTATTTTAAAGTAGCTCTGACTTTTGTCCTCTCTATAACATACTAGAATTCAATAGGAGATGATGGTTTGTTTTTCATTCTCTCTTTCCTATGTCTAGAAAATGACTATATCTTAAAAGAACATACTCAAAATATTTACTGAGTAAGGGATTAATTCCTAGACAGTGTTGTCAACTCATGCCTCTGTGATGAATTTAAAAAAATTCCATACATCTAAAGTCCATCTGATAACCTACTAAACACATATGTTATTATTCTTGGACTGTGTCTAGAAACTGGGTTTCAATTTTATTTTATCTTGCTTCCATGTAGCTGAGGAAATGATTTTAAATGTTATTCCATTTTAATTAGTTTGGACAATGCAATCAGTCAGATGTAGCTAGTACCTTCTGATATCAACTAGTTTCAAGTTCTGGAGTTGTACCTTCTATAATCAGGATGTAACATCTCGGTTCAAGTAGATCACTGTCTAGAGACACAATGTTGGAAGCTGGGTCTGGAGGCACACAGCAGCAACCTTGGCACCCAGAAGCAGAAGCCAGAGAATGCATGTCATCAGAGGCCAGCCTGCACTACATAGTGATTAACAGTGTTCCTATCAACTCTCATTTAACTCAGATCAAAGAACTGTTTTGCTCACACAACATGTAATGGCATAACATGATTTTGTGATAAGGAAAAAGACAAAAGAAGGGACTAAATCTGGGCACATGATCAGGGACAAGAGCACTTAGCAATCCTCAAAAGACTGTGACTTAGAATCTGTAAACCAAACACCTTGACAAGTTTCTTTGACTTGCTTTCTTATGGCTTTGGTGTTTAAAAGAAAAGGTTAAATAGCTCCATCTAGAGATACTTGTGATAGATCTTAGAGATACACAGAGAAGAAATCCTCACAGGCCCTGATACCTGGATAAAATTCCCTGCTGAATGCTACAAACAAGCCCATAATTGTATCATGCCACTGACCACAGTGGCATCTACCAGAAATTACTGTAAGCCAGTCATTAGGAATGGATAAGAATTTAAACAATAAAATCTGAGTTTAAGTAGCATAATCCCAATAGATGCCACAAATCTCAAAGATAAGAAAAATGAATAAACAAATCTTCAGAAGTAGAAAATGAATGACCTCAGCATTGGGTAGAGGAAAGACCAGTAATGACAGGCTCGACTTGTTATTAAATCCAAGCCAATTGTAAGACAAGAGGATCAGTATCATGCTAGACACCACACATATGCTGGGGATGAAATAATGTCTGAACACACACATCACTTCTGTGCCTAGGAGGTCTACAGCCTTATAGAGCACAGAAGCAATCACCAAATATTAATACATTTTAAAAAGTCACCCTGAGGAAAACACACACACGCAAACCCACCATGTTACAAGATATTCATAATATATTATTATAGGTAAACAAAACAGGAAGATCCCATAAGACATCTCTAAGGAAACGAAACTAGAGAAAGATAATAACAGTTGAGTAAACCAAGACACAAGAACAGTGACATTCTCTATAGGAGAAGAGACTATGAAAAGGGACACCACCTTCAGGAAAGTGAATGTAAACATAGGTGATTGGCATGGAAAGTGTAAGACAGTGGCAGGGGTTTACTTCCTAGATGGTTTCTATGCTAGAATATTATATAATACACAGTATATGGTTCCTATCATGTACTAACAATCACACACACACACACACACACACACACACACACACACACACACGTGTCTGTGTGTGTGTCTTGGTTTTGCTTTTTTTCTGGAACAGAGACACCTGAATCAATCTGAAAAAAAAAAAAAAAAAAGATCTATTGAAATGTAAAAAGAGACATTTGCAGACACGTGTCACCCGTTAATGAGTAAAAGCTGTAAGGACTTAGCTGCCTGGAAAATGTCACATTTTCTTGACAGCAAGATTAGGAAAGGTTGACTCTCAAAAAATTCAGTATGAGGCCAGGAGGGGTGGTGCACGCCTTTAATCTCAGCACTTGGGAGGCAAAGGCAGGCAGATCTCTGTGAGTTCAAAACTAGCTTAGTGTACAGAGTGAGTTCCAGTATAGGCTCCAAAGCTACACAAAGAAACCCTGTTTCATAAAACAAAAAAAACAAGAAATGTATTTTTCTATGAAATATTTATTTCTAAGATATACATTTCATGGTAAAAGTTAAATCATACAAACAGGAAGCATATATAAATACCATAAACACCAAATGGTAATCAACTATATAAAGACTTAATATCTTATGTAATCATGAAAGGCACATATTGAAGCCAGATGCCATTTTTCACTTATTATTTTGACAAACTGCATAGACATACTTGCCCATTATATAAATCAAGTTCATTGTTGGAATATAGGAAAAATAAAATATTCATATAGCAGGGGGATACTGTAGTTCATTAGTCTAAGAAGAAAAAAAAATCGCAATGTATTCTGAATCTAAGTAAGTGCAAACTCCAATAAACATCCTAAAATGCATGTTTCATAGTTAACCACTATATGACTAATTCAACCAAAGATATCCTCGTGATATAACATTTAAATATTTATCTGCAATTATGTAAGAATTTACCACTTAACCCATTATCACATTTTATAACGTGTTGAAAGATTCTGATTATGAAATATTCTTTCTTCCCCATTGTAGCAAATATATGCAATAATGTAATGAAATAACAGTGTTCTCAGGAGCTACAAGAAATATTTATTCTGAAGGTATAGTGAGTGGGATTTTTTTTCCTGAATTCTTTTTAAGCAAATTCATTACTGAAACATGGAAAAACTGCTGAATTTTATATGTTAGTTTCTGTTTAGCTCTTTTTTGTTGAGTATTAAGATCTTAGAGTTTTGGGTGGAATCTTTAGTCTTTTAAGGACAGGATAATATCATCTGCAAATAGGGAGAATGTGACATCTTTCCTTTCCTAATTGTGTCTCTTTTTGTTATTTCTCTTACCTTATTGTTCCAGCTAAGATTTCGAGCACTGTATACATTGCTCATTTTAGAGAGGATGCATTAAGTGTTTCCCCATGTGACAGTTGTTCTTTGTGTTGTTATACATCATATTATTATACAAGGTCTTCTTGCTATTCTTAGTTCTTTGGGGCTTATGTCACCAAAGGATGCTGAGCTTTGCCATCCACCTTTATCAGCCTTTGTGATAACCGGGTAACTTCTGTATCTGGGTCTGTTAATGTGTTACATTTGTTTTGTCATATGGTCAACTGTATTTGTATTCCTAATCATAGAGTGTGATCTTTTTTAATGTATTGAGTTCTGATTTCTAGTATTTATTGAAAACTTTGCTTTCATCAAAAGGAATTGGCCAGCAGTTTCCTGGTTTTGTTGTTCTGTCATTTTCCTTGCTTAGTTTCTTGTTTGTGTTGTTATTTTACATAAATGACTTTCATGTCTATATCCTGAACTGGTTTATTTATTATTTTATGCCTTTGTTTATTTACTCCTTGTAGATAGTAACATTTTTAGAAGTAGATCTTTGAATGCTTACTCAAGTATTTCAAGCATATCAGTATCTTTGTGGTTGGTAATCAAGTTACCATGATGCTTATCTTTTTCATATTTTGTGTGTGTGTGTGTGTGTGTGTGTGTGTGTGTGTGTGTGTGTGTTTATTCCTTGCAGTTTGTGAATCCATTGATTTAATGTATCTCTTCCAGTTTTATTTGGGGAACTTCTTAGTGATCAGTCTACTCTTGAGGCCTCAATCCAAGTACCACTCAGAAAAGAGACAAGATACTACAGAAACACCACCACAAAGCAGAATATGGTACAGAAATACATTTACAAATTAGTTAAAGTCAACCAATAGAATACCAATGGCTGTAGAACTGAAAATGCCCAGAATAATGTAGAGTGTTTTCTGAAGTTATAAAATAGGACAAATGTATAAATAGGAGTTGAATGTAATAAAGATTGTATAGTGGGGGAGCAAGAATAAACATAAATAATCATATAGTCTATTGCCATTCCCCATAGTTACCACTCATGGGTAGAAGTCAAATCCCTATTGCTGAAAATGCCATGCACTTTGGAAATAGGCCCCACAGGCCCCCACAGGAACCAGCCTGAATGTCTCCATCCTGAAGACTAGCTTTCATGGTATCAAAGGCACTGTGCAAGCTTCCAAAAGGGGGCAACCAACAATCCTACCCATCTATGATGCTGCAGGCCACAGAAACATGAGCTGACTATAGCAAAAGCTAATCCCTGGAAGAAAAGGGGTTCTTACATCATTATTTCACTGCCTTCCACTGTTTAGGAATGACTAGAGCTCTATAAGTGGAAAATGGCTCTGCATATACTTCAAAAGCTTTTAAGAACTGGTGCTTAACTTTTCGTATCTCCCCAAGGTCTAGCAATAATGAAAAGAGCTCATGATACCTTAAAAACCTAAACACCCAACTTGCAATATGAAGACCTTAAATATTCGCCTCTCCATCATAGCTTAAATCATACTCTGGTTGTAATTTAATCATATAAAATACATATCTAAGGACAATACAAGTTCTTTCCTCAGACACTTCTCCATAAAAGTTACACCTAAGCCTCTAGGACCTCCTCACTGGTAATTGGAAAGGTCCTGATATTTTAATAACATCAGTAAGAGGATATGCTTGCATGTTTCCACAGGACGCTGATTTGCCTTTGTGGGTCCTGGATTGCTTGATTCAAACCATATTGCCAGGCCACAACAGAACTAAGATGTTCCAAAGCTGCCGGTCTGATTACAGGCTTTTATTTACCTCTAAATTCTTAATAATTGGGCCTTGGCTTTATGAATAAGTTGATACAAAGAATAAATTTCCTCTTTAAAACCCCTTGACTGAATGTTCTACTATTAATATATATTTGTTTCCAGCAGGAATTCTAATCATTCAAAGAGTACAGGTTGTCATCATCTTGACCATAGTTGTGCTGTCTAGACACAGCCCTGCACCCACCCTCCAGCCCACACCAGGAGTCCTGTTGCACACTCCTGGTTGCCTTTTAGCACAGACTGATTCAAGTACTGCTTCATGGACAACACATGAAGGCCTGCTCTTCCCAGGATTTCCACTGTTCCAGCCTTCTGATCTCCCAGCTTTGCCCTGTATCAGCATGAAGCAACTATGAGCGAATTCTATGTCCTAAATGTTACTCCCTCTCATTTCCTCTTTGCTAACAGAACCTTCCTACCCAGAGACTGGACTGCCTTTAAAAAATGTTCTATTATTAATTATATAAACTCTGCCCATGATACTGAAATGTATGTACTATCAGATATCCTCCTCATGTACTTCCGACAATTGTTCTGTATGTAAGTCTTGCTATGTGTACCCTGACACAGGTTATTATGGTCCCCTCGTAGCTGATGGTTTAATATTGCCTTGATTACAAACTTGAATTATTAGGTCAGCTTCAACTGCAACCTTGGTCCCACAGATGCTTGCAACTAACTCAGGTATCTAACAATGCTTCTTTAAAATACAGATTAATCAAAGTAATACCACAAATCAGAGATTAATAGATAGAGTTAATATTCCAAACTAACAATTTCTTTTTGATAACTCAGAATCATATTATTCAGACAGACTTGACCACATTATGCCATACAAGCCAATGATAGATTTTTATGTTACTCCACTGCTCCCCTTATTGGAACAGAGATATCTTAATTATATACAACTATGCCTAATAGATGTTAAACTAGTTCTCAGTTTGCCATCTATGCAGATTGTTGATTATAAATATATTATTGATTATGAATATATATTATTGATACAAATATTGATTGAATATCAATATTAATTAACAATTACTTACCACTTTCCAGTCATCTCCAAACTTAATATTTATCCACATTATTTACTGCCCTAGAGAGAATTAAACATTCTCCCTTTTTTTTACTAAACAACAACAAAAAAATACCAAAAAACAAAAGCAAACATACAGGTGTCACTGCAGGCCATAGAAATATGAAGCAGGAATTCAGCTGACTATAGCAAAAGCTAATACCTGGAAGAAGCAGGGTTCTTTTAGAGGATAAAGCCAAGCCTAAAGGAGTCTCAGTGATAATAGCTTTTGAATATATATTAACCAGTTCCTACAAAGATTTTCTTGTGTGCTATGGTAACTTTCCCAATTAATTATTCTTCGAAGAACTTCTAACATAGTATATATTATTACATGTATATATGGATGCATACGATTACCATTAATTAAAAATCAGGCCATAAATTTGAAAGTAAACATGCTGAGAGATATGGAAGGGTTTGGGGGAAAGTAAGGGGAGTGAGAAAATATGTAATTACAATCTCAAAAAAGGAAAGAAAAATGTGAAATTTTAAGTCCCTAGGCAGAAGAAAATATTTCCAAATGGATAACTGAAATTATATAGTAAAATAAAAGACATTGAAAACTGGAAATCATGTGGGTAACTCCCCCCAAAAAATGAAGAACGACAAATAGAGAGAGAAAACAGGAAAAGGTTTGTAAAATTTTGATTACCCAATAATGAAGAAAAATATAGAAAGAACACTGCATCAATGTAAGAAATAGGATTAAAAATAAAACCTAAAGGCTTTTTAAAGGATAAGATGAACTAAAAAAACACTACTAAAAATATATTTAAAACGAAAAGGTGTAACAAAAGAGGCAACAAAAAGGTGAGATATGGGGCGGCTTCTCCTTAGGTCTGCTGAGATTAGACTTAGTCAGGAAGACATGTCGGGCATGGTGTGCCAGCCAAGCTTTCTGTCTCAGCTTTTCTGTTCTCCAGGCCAGTACCAGTCCTGCACTACACAAGCATCAGATGTCTAAGAGAACTGTCTTTTAGTAGCTGCCCTTCTTTGTATATCAGGAGCACACTTAGCTTTGCAACACATGGGCTGGAAGTAAGTTCCTGAGATTCCCTAGTTAGACCTACTAGGGTGCGCAGTGTTCTAGCCACAGGTGTCTCACTTTAAGATATTGACTATTCTCATTCACCAAGTCACACAGACACAGCTTTCAGTCTGCCCTCTTACCCTGGAAGAATCACCCCCATCTCTTGCCTCTTGCCTCCCAGCACCGGTGCCGTGCCTTACACACTATAGTAGACAAGATTGCTTCTGAACACTGTGCATCCGAGAGTCCCACTTCACAAAGTTAAAAGAACACCCATTCCTCTTACAATAAAAGATCACAATCCCAACGATGCACAGACCTGATTCTGCATTCTTGAAGTTCCTACCCTCACTCAGTCCCTCTCTCTACTGCCACCCTAGGGCACTTCTTACAGTTCACCCCAGGCGTCCTGTTGTCTCCTAACCAGCTCAGAAATCTCCCAACTGTGGAAAAATGTTTGCTCATTCCATGTTTACCAAGTTGGTGATTATTGTATCCTCTCCTGGCTCAACCCCTATTTGTGTTGGCTCTATGCATTCTAATCCAATTTCTCTGTTGTGAGAACTGACACCTGTCAATCTTTCTATTGATTGTCAATCTTCTCCTCTTTCTGAACATTTGAAATGTTTTATAAAATCTCTGTCCATTTGTAGTTAAGTCAGACTCATAATGTCTATGACTAATGATTTGTGTCCAAAGGGGAAAAAAAGGGACACTTGAAGGTCATAGTACAACTCTGTATTCTTTTTGCTTCAGTGAACCCCAAAGGATCATTACACCTAAGCCCCTAGGATGACATCTAAGCTACAACAGTGAGAAGAGATATCCTGGTAACCACTAAACACATAGATGGCCTTCTACAGGCCGAATTCCACTGTGCTTAGTGTAGCCTGGCTTTGCTAACATGATATGTGTTCTTCTTATGTGCTCAGCTCTGTTGTGCTTTGGGATTATAACTTTTTGACTTTTTTTAAACTTTTTATTAAGTCTGTGTGAATTTCATTTCATGCTACCCAATCCCACTCATCTCCCCCAGAAAGAAAACAAAAAAAGATAAACATGATAAAAAATAAAAATGATAAAAGAAAATTAAAAACCAACCAAACAACAACAAGAATCTCACCTTGGAACCTGGAGTGCATCATGGTCATGGTGTGTCACCCAGTTTAACTTTCTGCCCAAACAGTTTTACTTGCAAATGTTTGCTGCAATGAGTCATTGTTCTGGTTTGAGGCCTCTGGCTTCTGCTACACTATCAATCCTGGAATCACATGGGACTCCTCTCAGATATCCTGTTGTCCTGTGTCATGGAGATCCTTCAGCTTTGGTTCTGCAGGTCTGGCCCCCTCCCATGCTCGAGCAGTTCTTAGATGGGTTAGATGTTGGGATGGGTCAACTAACTCAAAGCCTTGGATCTGAGCCTGGGTGGTAGCTGAGTTGATCAGGCCACCCGCTGTCCTACACCTGCACCTCCAGGAGAGCTAACTCTTCTGATTTGTCCAGGTGAGGGGCAGTGCCAATTCTACTGCCTATGATAGCTGAATAGGGGCAGGACAAGCTCTCCCACCCTCAGAGTCAGCTCACCTATATCCACACTACTCTAATGCGCTTCCCAGGTGAGCTGAGGGGCCTGCTTTCTCAAGTGTCACAGTCAGTGGAGTCAGCTCTGCACAGTCCTCAGACATCAACATGGCTCCAGGAAGTATCCCAGACCAGGGAGCTCCCCACAGCCTTTGGTGGCAACATGGGTCATGGACATTGTAATCCCCAGACTGCTGCTGCTGCTGCACGGTCACAGACCTAGACATGGTCCTCTGCTGTAGCGCAGGCCAGAGCATCTCCATGGTCTCAAGAGGCAATGCAGGCTACTCACATCAGACTGTTCCTCACCACCCTCATATCTTCAGTTTTGCCTCTCTTCACAGTGTACAAGCCATTCCTCTTCTTTCTCTCTACCATCTCTCTACCACATACTTGCTCATCAAAATGGTGCCCACCCCACCTGTGCCATGTGGCTGCAGGCTGGAACATCTCAGATGCCTCCTGTCCCACCCTGGTGTCCTCTACCTACCCAGGCCCAGCATCAGCAGGTGAGCCTGTGGGTGTCTTCTACCTTCCCTGGCCTAGCAGTGCTGGGCAGACCTCTCTCTTTTCCATTTTTTTATTAAAATTTTTTCTTGCAATGTATTTTGAACATGTTTCCCCTCTCCAACTCCTCTCCAGTCCTCCCTACCTCCCTATATAGCCAACTTCATGTTTTATCTCTCTATCCCCATCTCTTTCTCAAAACAAACAAGTAAACAGCAAAAATTTCAAAACAACACAAAATCAATAAAAGCAAAAAATTAAATCTAATGAAACAAAACTCTCATAAAACAAAAACAAAAACTCATTGAGTTCACTTTGTGTTGGCCAACTACTCCTGAGTGTAGAGACTGACTGGAGTGGTTAATAAGACCAGTGATATTTTGTAGAGAAAACTGATTGTCCTCTGGCCAGCAGGCATGAATTCCAAATATCTTCTTGGTTAGGAGTGGGAACCTATATCTACTTACACCCCTCAGTGCTGGGACTCCATCTGGCTTGAACTTGTCTGTAGTTAGAGTTTTCCTGCCTGGCCCACAGTCAGGACCAATCTCTCTCACCCACCAGTCCCATAGTCGCTCAGACCCAACCAAGTAAGCACACAGAGACTTATATTGCTTACAAACTGTATGGCCATGGCAGGCTTCTTGTTATCTAATTCCTCTATCTTAAATTAACCCATTTCTGTTAGTCTAGACTTTGCCACATGGCTTGTGGCTTACCGGTGTCTTCACATGTTACTTCTCATGGCAGCGGCTGGCGGTGTCTCCCCCCAGCCTTCCTGTTCCCAGCCTCCTCCTCTTCTTTGTCCCGCCTACCCTATCCTTCCTGCCTGACTACTAGCCAATCAGCAGTTTATTTATACAGAGTGATGGCCACAGCACTTGTCTTACACATACTGCTCCAATCTCTGTGATGTTCTATTGCACCCCTTGTATGTGGAAGACACTGTTTCCTTGAAGTCATCCACCACCTCTGGCTCTTGTAACTGCCTCTTCTTCTGCATAGATCCCTGAGTCATGGGGTTTGATGTAGATGAATAAGTACTCCAAATTCTCTTTATCTCTGCACACTGCACAGCTGTGGATCTCTGCATTAATTCCCATCTACTGCAAGCAAAAGCTTTTCTGATGCAAGCTGAGCAAGGGCCTTGTGGTAGTTTGAATGTAACTGGTCCCTATAAGATCACAAGGAGTGGCACTACTGGGAAGTATGGCTTTGTCTGAGCAGGTGTAGCCTTGTTGGAGGAAGTGTGTCACTGTGGAGGTGGGATTTGAGGTGTCCTCTGCTCCAGATATGTACAGTGTTTCCATTCACTTCCTGTTGTCTGCAGATAAAGATGTAGAATTCTCAGCTCCTTCTCCAGCACCATGTCTCCCTGCACACCACTATGTCCCACCATGTTGATAATGCACTGAATTGTAAGCTACTCAATTAAATACTTTCCTTATGAGTTGCTTATTGGTATTATAAGATGTCATTAGTAATTATTTCATTAGTAGTTGTTTTATTACCATGTTCCTTTAGCAGCATAATAGTAGTAAGTCTTCCCCTAAATCCATAATCTGTCCAATCTCAGGTTCTTGATGAAGGTATATTGCCAAAGAAAACATTTACTTATGTCATTGAACACAGAGAAATTTATCTGGGACCCATTTAGAAGCTTTAACCCTACTGCCTAGCACTTATGGCACTGGAAGTTACTTTGTATGCTACCCAAAGAGGAAGGTAATCATCAATACGACCCAGATACAAGAGCTACCTGTCTAAAAGATGTACCAGTGAAATAGTGGCACAAATGTTATGGTATTATTCTTAATATCCGACTTCCACCCATCAAGATCAAGAACTGGACTTATCTTTTCTCACCATGGTATCCCCAGACCAAGAGAAAACAACACCTAGTACCTAGTACACACTAAATTTTGTATAAAAGTAAATGTGTGTGTGTGTGTGTGTGAGAGAGAGAGAGAGAGAGAGAGAGAGAGAGTGTTTGTTATTGTCAGATTTATCCAAATGTACCATTTGCAATACATATGGTCACATTAAACACTAGTGATAAATATCTGTGCAACTATGAGCTACTTTAAGAGGGAGAATATCCATGAGTATACCATTGTGCTCCTACAGGCACTAACCTTTATCCAGAAGTTTTCACATTAACCACACTTATATGTTTCTTTACAGTTTTATTAAATATTTGTATACCAGCTACTTTGCCTTTTTGAAAATCTTAGTATCTGAGTGCTAGTGTTGTTCTTAAGGACTTTGGGAAATACTGATTGACAAATGTAACTGTCATTCAGTGTACTTTTTTTTGTATATCAAACTAAGTGTAGACAACAATATGTTTATACTTTTCCTATGAATAGATATTCAAGCTATTTTGAAAACTTTAAAATTATTTCCATTGATTGATTAGTATCAAGCCTGAAAATTGTCTTATAATTGCCACCTAATGTAAAAAAAATATCATCTTGGATAAATACAAATTCAGAAAGTATAATTGCTGATGTTTATGGTATGTACACATTCCACTGATCTCCACAGGAAGAATAATTTTTCAGATATTGTATCACCAGAACTTCATGACTAATTTGTAAACTATTATAAATCTAGTGTTGGTTAGTTAGCATATCATTGTGATTTGTTTTCTAATTTCCATTGTACCTAATAAGATAATATACTTTTTAATGTTAAAGGGGGTGGTTTTTGGAGTCAGTCAACTGTACTCAGTGTAGATGGCCCCAGTTTTGTTGGCAAAATCCAAAGTAGTGTAAATGGCCCTAATTTTATTGGCAAAATCCAAAGTATCATAATTAAGAGCCAGTCCAAGATATGGCATCTTCTCTGTTAGGTTTGATCAAGGTGTTGGCCTTATCCACAGCAGTGCCACAGAATCATAGTGTCACAACCCCCTTGAGCTGGTGCTTGTGGGCCTTGACATTCAGAAAGAACATGGTGTGCTGTGTTCTTCTGTCTTCTTCATGGAAGGCTCAGAGACAGAACCTGATATGATGACTCCCCTGAGTGCACACTGTTGGGCATATGTGTCTATTTGGATTGGCTTTGGAAACAAAGTGTCTCATCCTCCAGAATGTGGAGCACATGGATCAAGTGCCCATTGTGCCTTCAATGTCTTTCAGCACTGCCTTTGGGCTTTCAGTCTTTGCTTTGGCTCTGGCTATGGAAGAAGAGAGGCTTCCCTTCTTACAGTCTTGGTGAATAAAAACTAGAGTGGTTGTTCACATGTGCCAATTCAATTTTTCTGGTATGTCAAATGTATATTCACATTGACTTCCCCATGATTTTTTGGTAGTTTGTCTTTGTTTAATTAATTTATGGGATTTACTTTTATATTCTGTTGCTTCACTCCTTTAATCGAGTGTGTTGCCAAGTTTGTTTCCCACTCACAGTCATAATTTTTATTCTCTTCAAGGTAATTTTTAAAATGAAAGAAATTTTAATATATAATATATAATATATAAAATATAATTTAGGTTGTAGTTTACTGAAACAACCGCTCATGTCCTGAATTTCTTACAATATTGGCATTATGTTTTTTTAAATCCCTAACATTTTGTATGTCTCTGTGTTCCTGTCCTGAACTATTGTGTGTTGTGAGGCAGTGTGCAGAGATGTCCATAAGCATTCCAGCACATTAATTGCCTCACTGGTCCACAATGACATCTCTGTCATATATCTAAATCCATTTTGTGCTTGAGTTACTTTCTAAAAGATTTGCTTTATTGGTTCTGTATTAATATTGTTCAATTTAGTGTGATTTTTCTTTTCTTATTTGGTAGAAAGACTTGTCTGTTTATCATGTTGTTGAAAAAATAAAAAATTTCTTCATGAAATTAAACATGTGGACATTTAAAAATTTCTGTCAGGAAAAAAAAAAAAAACTGTCCTACATCCTGCAAGATTTTCAGTCTTGTCCAAATAACCCAGCACAAAAAGCACTTCTTTTCCTGTTCTTTTTTTCCCCTTTCAAAAACATCACTTCTTCCCTAGTTAGTTATTCTCTTGTTAACAATCTTTCAAGGTGAGGCCACTAAGTTATCCGATGGATATTTCTGTTTTCAATTTACTCAGTCTCTCAAACCATAATTAGTCTCAAGTTTGGAAAATAGAGGCTATGACTGGATCTACAGGAGTACTGAGGAGATGTTAAATGCTAGCCTGGATTATCCGGGTCAGAAAGATAAGTAGAATAGGGTTGTTTGTCAAATATGAGATAAGAAGCAGGAAGATCTCTATATATTTATTTTCTGGTGGCGAGGGGGATTCAGAAGTCAGGGATTCTTTCTCCACTTAGTTGACTACAGTATTAGCCAAGGGTAAACAAGTTATTTAAATTGAACACATACCTCTCTATGCTCACTGTGGGTACAGAGTTTTCAATTATGATAAATGTAATATGAGGGAGGAAAGAAAGCAAAGCAAACCCACACGGGTCATGATAACATGAGGTATGCCTAGCTCCACCTTGGAAGAAAGCCAGAGGTAGAGTTTGTAATCAGTTTGCTTAGTAAAAGAGAGTATGAATGACAATAAAAATTTGAGTAAAAAAGGATTGTACAGAAACAGTGAGCAAAAGAAAGAAAATTCTAGACATTAAAACGACACTATCATCACTTTCAGAATTGGGTGACTTTGGCTTAAATATGATAGCTCTTTCTTTAGTCTTTAGTCTTTGTCTGCTGTAACTGGCACAAGGCAAGAACTCAAACATGAGCCAGGTATTGAGAACATTTTATTGTGTGGTGGCTTTTAATGCATTTGTTTATCTGTCAATCATTGTACCTAGCTGTCATCATTGTCTTCCCTGACTCTTGTTGCTATACTAAAAGGAGAATTAGGCTCACTCAAGGGAGTTAGAGTGTAGGAGAGTTTATTGTAGGTTTACTTTGTTTTGTAGGGTGGGTCGTGTTGTGCTCTTTTCTGCATTAAGGAATTCTTTTGTGGTATTTTCATCTTGGAATGATTTATTCTCTTCCTAATACAACTTATTTCCTCAGAGAAACATACTTTAAGCCTCTTGCCTTATCTGGGCTATACTTTCATTAGACTGTTCCTTCCACCACCTTTCAAATACTGAGTAATGTGTTAGATGCTTACACTGATGCATTTGAAGGCATGGACCATGTGTCATTTACTTTTTCATCTTTTATCTTCAGTGTCTGCCAGAGTGAATGACTGCCAGTTATTATTTAAGTTGTCATGATCCTCTACATTTCAAGTCTCTCTCTCTGATTAACTACCAGACCCTCTTTGCCTTTTCCACTTGTAAGCCTACTGCTCTAAGCTGGATTACATTGTGATTTCTCTACCCATAGTACACATCTGTGGTGGTTTGAAAGAAAATGTTCCCCAAAGGGAGTGGCACTATTAGGTATGGCCTTGTTGGAGGAAGTGTGTCACTGTGGAAGTGGACTCGGAGGTCTCTTTTGCTCAAGCTTCTCTCAATGTGACAGTCAGTCAACTTCCTGTTATCTGCAAGATGTAGGACTCTCAGCTATTACTCCAGCATCATTTCTGCCTGCAGGCCTTATGCTCCCCACCATGATGATAATGGACTGAATCTCTGAAACTGTAAGTGAGCCCTCTCAATTAAATGTTTTCTTTATGAGAGTTGTCATGGTCATGGTGTCTTTTTACAGCAATAAAAACCCTAACTAAGACAACATCTTTCACCTTTTACTAACCTGGAAAACTGCCAGTCTCTTCAATAACTTGCTAAGCCTAACTTCTTTAAAAACCATGCTTTCACTTATGCCTCCTGTAAGTAACTCTGCTATGTGAGATGGTTCATGTAATTGTATAAAGATGAAAAGGAAATGAAAGAGTTTTGGAAGTAATATAAAGATTTTCATCCTTATACAATTACACGAACCATCGTACAGAGTGTCAATGAAGCCAACCTATTACATTCAATTAATTAAAAAACTAATCTGGGACTAAAAAACAATCAAAATTAATTCAAAAAATTTTTACTGTGATTGACAAAATTAGCACTGCTACATTTTGAAAAATCAGGGGAATACCTAGTTGGATACTGTATATAATGCTAGCCTGATTAGAGATGCCTTATATAACTGAGCTATTCAGATCTTATCACTGTACAATGTGGTTATTTACCTGTCAGTGGGCAACCATTTTCATAGCAACAATAAACACCTGACACATAACAGCAGTCACATGAATGAGTAATTGCAAATGCACTAAATGAATGCTCTCTTTCTTTCAGTCCTTCAGGTCACTTACTTCGAGGATTCCTTGGCATTTGCTTGTGGTGTGTGCTCCATGCCTAGAATCTGCTCTTGTTTTATTAATTTTCTTGGCCCCATATAAACTGTAAACCTCAGTTCTTCTATGCAGCCCTCTTTATATCTTCAGTTCTATCCAGTTATATCCCTCAATTTCCAGTGCATTTGGACTTGCAAACACTGGCATTTATTCTCCAGTTTCTTATGGAATAGCATTCTGTATCCATCTTTTGTAGAAAAGTTTCCAGATGATAGAATCTATGTACTTCAAGACACTAGGTTAGAAACATGATACAAGCTGTATAAACATTCATTGTTCAGTACCAATGAAGAAGCAGAACAGCTAATGGAGTATCTGTGAGAGGCAAGGGTTCAGAGAAGCAAGTATAAATTGGAATTTCAGGCTCCTTATATCCCTCACTTGAGTTCTAGCCAAGCCGAGTGTTTCAGTCTAAAAATGCACATAATAATAACACATTCCTCACAAGATTATTATAAGTATTAAAGATATATGCTTTCAATGTTCTTAGCACAATGTGTGGAACATACTTCAGTAAATAAGAATTGTTGTCTCATCACCAAATTAACTTTGAGGGAGAAAAAAGAACTAT
Organism: Onychomys torridus; assembly: GCF_903995425.1. Lineage (NCBI taxonomy): Eukaryota > Metazoa > Chordata > Mammalia > Rodentia > Cricetidae > Onychomys > Onychomys torridus. The sequence goes on along the minus strand of NC_050457.1, from coordinate 29,306,582 downwards.
ATACAGTGTTTTCTGGAACAGTATTCATATTGTACATGAAATGAGAAGGGATGCACTATAACCAATGACTGTATAATGCTACAGTGTACATTAGATGCACACTTAAAAATCTAAAAAGAACTCGCTTTGTTATGAACTCAGCTTTGATTGTTGAATTTTATCTAGTCCATTTCCTCCTTTGTTGCAAAGAAGGAATCCAAATGTTTTAGAAATGCAGAGAGTCCACAGATAACTGATAAAGGAACTATTTTTTAAAGAATTATATTGCGGAGAACAACTCACTAACACGGGATAAAGCAAATCTGTCACAGAATCCCGGAAGTTTGAGAACTGGTCCCACGCTGGGTCCTGCCACCTGAATCAGTCTCCACCATCCAAGAACGTGAGGGAAGGGGCTGCATATGTGCTTCTCAGGGCTTCAGCTAGCTCACATGCCATGCCCTCGGGGCTGGTACCCGAAGGTTATAGGTGGAATGAATACCCACTACATTTTAGTTAGGGCTTCAATCACTGTGAAGAGACACCAGGACCATGGCTACTTTTATAAAGGAAAGCATATAACTGGGGTTGAATTACAGGTTCAAAATTTTCCTCCATTATCATCATGGCAGGAAGTAAGGCAGTGCATAGGCAGACATGGTACTGGAGAAGGAGCCAGAGTTCTATATCTAGATCTGCAGGCAGCAGGAAGAGAAACACTGGGCCTGGCTTGAGCTTCTGAAACCTCAAAGCCCACCTCCAGTGTCACAATTCCTTCAACAAGCCTACACCTACTCCAATAAGGCCACACCTCCCAATAGTGCCACTCGCTATGATCCTATGGAGTCCATTTTTATATAAACCACCACACCAAGGATTAAGTAATTATCCCAAATAACTAAACATTAGAACACATAAAGGCTACTTTCCTCATATCTGGCCCTTGACCAAGATACATAAATGATCTGGTCTCAACTCCTTGTTTATAAATGGTCTATTATGGATGAGTAATAGACTGAGAATGTAGGGCAATCGTCTTTGTTCTTCACCCATAGAAAGCATGAGAGATATGAAGCTGTGCTCACTGTTACTATCAACCACTGTATATTGGAGCAGGGAGGGTGCATAAAGAGACAACGTCTGATACAACTCTCTTCTAATAATAAAGCTAGAGAGAGGCACATTGTCATGGTAGACTCATAGATACACTTGATTGTAATAATTTGCTTTCCTTTGTCATTACTCAATATCATAAATATATCAACAGTTGCCAGTTTTGCTATGAACCTAATAGAATCAAAGATACAAAAAATTAGATTCTGAATGAAAGTGTTACTAAAGAATACCATGAGGGTATAGGCTGAAGACAAATCTCACATTTCTTCCTCTTGCATTAAGAAAGAAGGGTAACTATGAATGAACAAAGGACTTCACAAAGGGCCACAGTTAGAACTGGTAACTGAGAAAATGCCTGACTCAGATTTGATTTATAATGTCAACTTGCTTCTTTTTCTGTAACTCCAGTACCCCCATGAACACTCAGAAAAATCCATATGCAAAAGATTTTCATTTAATGGTTAAATAATGAGAGAATGATAGTAGATTCATAAAGTTATGAAAATATGAAACCACATCCACATTGTAAACACCATCCTGAATGATAATAATGTGACAAATTTGCAGTCTTTCAGCTGACACTGTATAGTAGCTTCCCAAGCTTCACCCGGCCATCCATATATTCATTGCCCTCCTGTGTTCATGTTTTCCACTCAGATGTGCAAAGACCATGGTCTTTACCTTTCCATTCTACACTATGTATCTAATGGCCAACACAATGTCTCACTTCCTATAGGTAATATCATAGGTCAACTATTGTTACTTTTGTACATACCCACATACACCCTCTCATATAATCTACCCTTACTGTTGGCAAATTCTTCAGTGTAAGCTCCCATGCTTGCTAAAACATCTTTACAACCTCTAATTGATATGTGTGGCATATTCATAGTCATTTCGAGACACAAGTGTATACAAAGGATGCTGAGAACTTTGAAGGTCCTGGGGCACACATTCCTAGCAAGATGAAGCAGAGGGATGCTCTGTGTTTTCATTTCAATTTTTATGCTGTAAGATGTGGCTTTTTGTGGTATATTTAGTGTACCATTTTTCACATTTTATGCTTTTAGTTTGGCTGGAGGTTTTGCTGTTTAAAATGGTTCAAAAATTTAGTTTTCAAGTGCTGTTCAGTGTTCCCAGTCACAAGAAAATTGTGACAAACCTTGTGGAGAAAATATGTATTCTAGATATGCTTTATTAGCAAAGAGTTCTAGTACTTTCCCAAGAATGAAACAATAACTTGTAATATCTATTATGTATAAAAACAAACCTTTCACAAACCAGGTTATATATTAATAATTTAACAAAAAAATATTGTAACCAGAGCCAATGAGGACACCAGCTCCTTAGGGATCAAGTGTTTTCTTAACTGAGGCAGTATTCACAGTGATGTTATAAAAATGTTATTGTAAGTAATGAGATTGTACACTTGTGTATACTTTATCTCAAATTTTAATATATGCAATAAAATATAGGCATATATTACTACAAACACAAATAAAAAGACCAGATCAAGTGGGCTGGAAGAGTGGATTAGTGTTTAATGCAATGCTCTTCCAGGGAACCCACGTTAGGCTCCTAGCATCTATTTCACACAGTTTACAACTGCCTGTAACTCTAGCTCAAGGTGCATCTGAAATCTCTCGTCTCTGTAGGTATCTGCATTCCCATGAATATATCCACACAGAGATATACACTTATACACACAATTAAAAAAATAAAGCAAACCTTCAGGGTAAAAAATCAGATCAAAAACAGAGAAAAGAGGCAGAGTGGGAGATAAAATAGCAAACAGTAACTTGTAGTAAAATCTTGATGATTTTGTTCCATAACCTCTCATTCAAGTTGTAATTTCCTGACCATCTATATCCCTATGATCAAAGGGATAATCATGGCAAGACTGTCATCGACTTCTATCCTTATTCTAATCAAACCCCTGTGGTTAATCCTTCAGTATCACAATCATGTATCCATTCCTTGTTCTTTCATGTCTACCATAGTTGCTATGTTGGAAACTTAATGCCCCCATGCAACGTTGCTAGAGATCAATCTATAGAAGATATTTAAGCCATTAGTGAGTAAATCAGTGTCATAATCACACATTATCATGGCTTTGAAATCATGGGAATGTTTTGTTATTGACTTGATTTGCTTTGGTTAATAAAAGCAAGTTTAATTCTAGCTGGCCCCCTTTCTTGTTTTTTGCCTTCTACCATGAAATAATGCAATAAGGCTCTCACCTTATGAAGCCTTCATGACCTTGAACATCACAGCCTCTAAAATTAAAATGCACAAACCTCTGTTCTTTATGTACTCCATTATAACTACACAAGACAGAGAAAGGTAATCTTCCTACTCCTTTTTTTCACTTCGTTTGAATTTCCTAAAGACAAATATATTTGTTTACATATTAGTCTCACTTTATTCCACTTGTATTTCAATAAAGAAAGCTTGCAGCAGTTGAAAAATAGTCTAGTCTAGGAATATATATAGCTTCTTCTTATTTAGATTTGGTCTCAAGCCAGGGCTTGTTCAGCCAGAATACTTGCCTTTCGAATAGTTTGCTTCTCTATTTGTAGACTAGTAAAGTTCTCATTGCTTAGAAACTATATAGCAGTAACTCAGAGTTATTTACCTAACTCTTTGCTTGAACCCTTGGTCCTAGCTTCACCAACCTGCTTCTCCTGATTCTGTTCTGTTAAGAATCAGGGTCATGAATGGAACATATCTGGATGCTAGTATCCTTAATATCCATGCTCACTGAACACCTACTTCCATTACTATCCTCTTCTTGGAAAGAGAGATTTCAACACATTCCTTCATAAATTATCTTTTTCTGATCATACATTTTATAAGTTAGGCTTATAGAATGCTGAAGGGAAGTCTCTGGCAAGGACCTAGAAAGAAAGTACATACACTGTCAGTGGAGGGTGGATCTATATATGCTTCGGAGTCAGATGGTGTTTCAATGAGTCTTCTTACATAAAAATTTGAAAGCAGTAACAAATATTTCTCTGGTTGAATTTTAATAGCATTAAGGAATCTTTTCATTTCAATTATTTAATTATTTCTTTTTCTATTTATTACAAAATGAATTTAAAAGCAATATTTGTTTACTATAAAGGAAGCAATTATTCTCCAAACTATGACATAAAACACACATGTTTTTTAATACATTTCTCTAATCAGGAAATATGCAGTAATTTGTAAGCACAATTTAAAGTAACTAATTCCTCAAATAAAAATAACAAGGCAATGCTTAGGCACCACTGAGAAATATACAGGTTCTAATGGAATAAAAATTGCCAGTTGAATTGTATGTTAAAAAACACATGTTCATACTTCAGAAACATATCTTATCACAGGCCTATGGCCATTCAGCACACAGTCAGTCATAAGAAGAGATTTCTAGACTATTCCTTTTCTCAAGATCATCTTAACCCAACAGGTCAGCTGAAGTAAATACCAGCAGTTTACACGGGGAGTATTCACTTTTCTTTGGCCACATAGGACCAATAACCTGAGAGACTCATATGCAGAAGTGTCCAATGAACTTTCAGAAAACATTAGGGAATCTATGGTGATACCTCACCACTTACAGCAGAAGTATGGTTACTGTGACTCAGAGATTAGCTTTACATTTTTAATTATGTTATACTAACTTGATTAATTACTATATTATTTTATTTACTAAACTAATAGTAATGATAACCACACGTGGCTGCTGACTGCTGTAAGCTTGTCATCATGATCTCAAAAGTGGGACTTTTAGCTACATTAGAACATATTAAATTCTTATGAATACCTTACTATTTCCAGCTAGCCTATCTTCCTCACTTTCATGTGACAGATTTCTGTCTAAGAGATCGCAGTATTTTGCTAAATAGTTTTAAACCAACTTGACACAAGTAAATGTCATCTGAGAGGAGGTAGCCTTGACTAAGAATGGCTCCATAAGATGGGGCTCTAGGCAAGTCTGTAGGAAATTTTGAGGGGTGAGGGCTCTGGTTTTGTTTTTAGGTTTTGGTTGGTCTTTTGTTGTTCTTTGTTTGTTTGTTGAGATGGGGTCTCACTCTGTAGTTCTCTTGCTGTCCTACAACTTACTATATAGATCAGACTGGCCTTGAACTCACAGAAATCCAACTGACTCTGCCTCCTGAGTGCTGGGATTAGAGGCCTACGCCAGTACACCTAGGGCATTTTCTTAATTAGTGATGGATGTGGGAGAGTCCAGCCCATTGTAGGTGGTGTTATACCTGGGTCAGTGGTAGTTATGAGTTCTATTAAGAAACAGACTGAGAAAGCCATAAGATGCAAGTCAATAAGTAGCACTCCTCCATGGCCTCTGCATCAGCTCCTGCCTCCAGATTCCTGTCCTGTTTGAGTTCCTGTCCTGACCTCCCTTGATGATGAACAACAATGTGCACATGTAAGCTAAGTAAACCCTTTCCTCCTCAACTCGCTTTGGTCATGGGGTTTCATCACAGCACTAGTAACCTTGACTAAGACAAGTGTTAAATGCATACATGGTAAAAACCAAAGAACCATTGTATATTTGTCTTCTAGTGTTGTATTTATTTCCTATGGTGAGAGGGCACAGACAAAGGCTTTGTAAATGTTTTATAGCTGCTTCACTGGTTAAAAACACAATGGGTTGCACTGTAGTTTCAATAATGTTTACAGATGGTTTAAATTTTCATCCTCAGTCCAAAATGTGAGTAATGAGGAAGCCCTTCACAGCACTTTTAGTAGCCTCATTTCCCACAGCCCATACATACTCAAAAAAGAGCACCAAAATAAAAAAGGAGTCTTATTATAGGAAATAATTATTGCTTCAGGCTCATTATCCCAACAGTTACCCTTTTCTGTTATGTCTCAGTGCAATACGTATCAAGTCCAAAGATGAGGACTAACAAAAGCTAAGGTTGAAAATGCGGCAGTCACAAAAACCAAGCATCAGGACAGCAGTAAATCTACAGCCTCCCATCCTGGTGGCAGGTCACAGCAAGTGAAGTCCACAGGCTCATCATCGGTAGACGTTCAGGTGTAGAATGTGAAATTCTTTTTTTCCAAGGACTGGAATGAGAATCTTAACATTTAGGACTTTCGACCACATGGAAAACATGAATAAGGCCTCAAACACTATAAGTTTAATTTTGGGGGTTGTGGGGGCTGTTTAAACTTTTGCAAAATTCAAAACAAATTGCTACTTGTTGTTCTTAAGTTTGCTGGTAAAGCCATCTATTCCCACTCTTGGTTGTTAATCAGAATGTAAGCCACTCAAGAGAGAGGGAATCGACAGTTAAAAACATACAGTCTTAAGATCTCTCTCACTTCTACCAAATCAGAATTGATGATAAGAACTGGAATTCATGGTTAACTGGAATATTTACCATATTTTTGCAAATCAAGTTCTGAGAAATTTGATTGAAAGAGATTTGGGGTATGAAAAGAAAGCTTGGGAACTCACCCAGCTGTCCATCAATAAGAAAGCAAAAGAAAATGACTCAAAATGCTACTCAATGGGTAGATACTCAATTTTTCAAAATTGTCACATGCACCAAAAAAGCCCACATACCAACATCTTAAAATGATTATAAATAATTGTGTACTTTCTATAAAAGCAGAGTACTGGATTGAGGGATCAGCTCAGTAGCACAGCCTTGTCAAGCATATACAAGCCCTGGGTTTGATCCCTCAACACTGCAATTATAATCATAATAAGTAATAATAATAATAATAATAATAAACAACTTTAAAATGAGGTAAAATCAGACTACAAAACCTCAGTAGTAAGAAGTGTGACCCTAAAGCTCCTGGTGAAATGAGTAACTGTTGAAGCATCTGTTGTTTATTGAACTTGAGCTTGTCTTTCTGTCAGGCAGTTATCAACACTCCTTAAATAAAGCAATTAAGAGAACTCATTACCAACTAAACTGATTTGATTCCATGGCTGCATTGGTTTGAACCCATACCAACACTCTGCTCAGATTCGAATTATAGGTTATACTAAGTCAGAAATCTTCAAGAAGCCTGAAGGAAGAGTTTGGGAGGGCTATATTTAGACAGGAAGCATAGGCTTGGCAACCCACACATGCTCCAAATAGCTGTTGAATTGGTTGATTCCTTTTTCATGGGAAGTCTCCCTTCCTAATTCCACTGACTAACAGAAACTAAAAACAACTAGACAGCACAGTTCCTAAAGAGACCTCTTGATTTTAAACTTCAGTGATCTTCTTAGGGGTGATTTATCAACAACCAAAAGATAAACACAATGGAACATCCGCAAATCATAGCCATAAACTTCAGTGTTCAACAAGCTGATGAGCCCACTGTATTCTGGAGCATTCAAAGCACCCTCCATGACTGTTATGACCAAGTTTTAAGCAAATAACACATAATATAATCTGGGCCAGGGAGATGAGCCAGCATGTAAAAGCACTAGCTGCACACTCTGATAACCTGAGTTTGATCCCCATAACTCACATAGAGAATTAGAAGCAGGGGTACATACCTAAAATCCCAACCCCCCTATGCTGAGATGGGAGGCCAGGAAAGGAGACTCTTAGAAGCATGCTGGTCAGCTAGTGTGGTGTTGCACAGCACAGAAACAGAAACAAGAGGGATCCTGCCACATCAATGTGTAAGGAGGAAACCACCTCTCAAAAGTTACCTTCTGACCTCCATTCTTAACACTTGAACACACACACACACAACTAATTCATCTCAAAATACTTTTAAATAAATAACAAAATATAGAAAAAGACATTTTGGCTGAAGCCATAAGGTGCTAAAGCAAGTTTTCTATGTTACGTGAGAGTGGAGATGGCGTCTCTGCTGGGAGGCCCCTGTCAATGACACAGATGGTTAGCAGTGAGCCACTGCTCTGCTAACTAGCTCTGTGGGAAAACTGTACAAATTCACCTTTGAGCCGGGTGGTAGTGGCACACGCCTTTAATCCCAGCACTCGGGGGAGGCAGAGGCAGGTGGATCTCTGTGAGTTCGAGGACAGCCTGAGCTACCAAGTGAGTTCCAGGAAAGGCACAAAGCTACACAGGGAAACCCTGTCTCGGAAAACAAAAAAACAAACAAACAAACAAACAAACAAACAAATAAATAAATAAATAAATAAATTCACCTTCGATTGTGAAGATCTCTGGTCAATCCACAGGTGTGCCACCTGAGCCTGAGCCCTTCTCTGCTCCAGGACTCAGTAAAGAACCCGTGGAAAGAGGAAATCGTGAGGCTGGTTGTTGCAGAGCAAGCCAGTCCCTGTCCTTATTAGCTCAGTTGGAGTCTGAGTCCCTGAAGCACCAGGGCCAGTGGGAATCCAGGAGCTTGTCAGGAAATAGAACAGCTTCCATCAAAAAGTAGGGGGGTGGGTATTGCTTACAAATGGTGCTCCAGCTGATGAGGACAAAAATAAAAGCGGCACCCCAGACATACCTGATACTCAGATACATCCCATGCAGTTGGTGTCTGAGGCTGGAGGACCCTCCTCAGACAACCATTGTTCTGCAGGTGATCAGGTCTGGGACGATACTTCTCAGGGCTGTCCCTCTTTGTCAGCAGGTGTGAACTGCTACGTGGACACAGAATTAGATCCAGATCAGCAAACAGCTCTGAAAAACCGCAAGCAGACTGATGTAGAAGTGGCAGGTGAACTTGATGAATTGCCCTTTTCTTCTCACGCCTGTCTCCAAGTCAGTGAATTGCCCACAGATGCTATCATGAGTACAGTGCTTGGATCACTCAGTAACCACAGTCCTGACCAGCGAAAGGATCCTGTGTGCATCAACATCACTATGTGCATGGTAGAGGAAGTCCAGCCATCCGCTTTAGATTCCCTTGAAGAACCTCTGCTGGGGATGCTGTTTTTTTCTGTGGCCTGCATGGGGCCAGCTAGCATGCTCCCAGTTAAATGAACACACAACACAAGAGGCTTCAGAAGCCAGTCTGCTTCAAGATGCTGCTGAAGAAATGCATGCAAGGAGATGTTTCTCTGGAGCCACTTATCCCAGCAGCCTCTGTGATGGAAGTACATTACCCGTGCTTGAAGCATCCAGTTGGAAGAGGTGTATGTCTCAGGACTTCCTGGAGACCGAGTTTAAAATCCAGCAGCTTCTGGAACATCACTAATACATTGGCATGCCTGCTTCACTGCATCATGGTGAAAATCTTCCGTTTACTCCCTACCTGGCATTTAGTGGTTCTTAAATATATTCATTGAACACTACAGCACCAAACCAGCAGATTCTCAGTGGATCCAAGACCCACACTAGAAATAAGATCCTTGCATGAAAAAGTATGTGAAAAGGGGTAGGTGGCACCCTAACATAACACTTATTATGAGGCATTGCCTCTGGTTCTGGGATATGGTCTATGGGAGTGGATATGCTGTTACTGGTCTCAGGGTCTCAGAAGGGCTTTCCTGGCTGGAAGATGGACTTTTGAGACAATCAATAGTTGCTTACCTGCCTGTCACAGCTTTGATGGAGCAATCCATAAGAAGTCAAGAGGAAGCAAGAATAAATAGTACTGAAGTCCCTGTGAGCAGAAACAGGACTGTGAAACACCTGGGTAAACCTTCAGGCATGTGACTTCATCCCCACCCTTAAAGAATCTCTGCTCAGATCAGGCTTCTATTGCTTGGGCATTTTTAAAACTCTTAATTTGCCCTCTGTACAAGAGATCAGCCCATGGTTTTATAGTGGTGTCTCACACTGAACCCAGAGTGATGTTCCATGGCTTCAGCCATTCAGCTGTGAAGAATTCCACCTGTTTTCCCCCATCCGGGACATACAAAGGTCACCAGGCACTCTTCATAGAGGAGAGCCAGAACTCTTCCAGCACTGACTCCATATTTGAAGTGAGTGAAAAGGAAAGTAAAACCTTTACATGAAAATTGTGCCTAACAAAGAAAAATTGAGCACCTTACCTCAGACCTTGTGTACTTGGTCCTGTGAAAATGGTGTTTGGAGTTAGAAATAGATTTTACACCCTGTAGTGTTCACAGTGTATGTAATGGTTGTGTTTTTATAGGGCCGTGAAAGTGCACATTAAACCTAAGCACTTTTACTTATTAATTAAACTTAATCAGCACAATGCAGCTAGGTTACTGTGGCTACTGTTGTGTTGTCTCCTCAAAATTTATATATACTGTATAAAATATGAATGCTCTCCAAATGAACTATGATTATTTCCTATAAAAAATTAGACATAAGGAAAATAAAAGGATGGGACATATTAAACCTCTAAAATTATGTTTCAGAATCAACCAATGGAAATAGTTTTGGGGAATTGGGATAGATAATATTTTTAAAAAATTAGAAACTAGATATTAAAATCTGTGTTTATTTCAGATCCCATCCTCAGATTCAGGGGACTCCACAAAACCCAAACAAAACTTCTCATTAAGGGACAATCCTTTAAAAATGTCATTGGTAAGATCACCCACTAAATCCACACCATGTTCTGATCCTTATCATCTTTACCTGCAAATTGTATTTCTTCAGCTCAACCTTCTCTTCTCCCTGGGATGTTTATTTACATAACGGCACATTCCACTATGGATCCTTATGCTCTATCCCCCCCCCCCCCCCCGTTTCTTTTTCTCGGCACTTACTGTTTACTTCTCATGTTTATCTCAATCTCTAAATGACAAAAGGTCCTCGGTCTTCCTCCTGACATTTACTTACATGATCTATTGATTTCATCTAAACTCACAGTTCCAAACATCATATACATGACAGCATTCCCAAATGAATATCTGCAACCCATGAGATTCTCCTAAAACCCAAACACATATACAAAATAGCTGTGTGTTAATGGGCTGCTAGGATGTAGTGTTGGCCAGGTTAAGATTTCTGTCTGAACCAAAATAGGTCCTAAAGAATTGCCATAGATTCTAGACTAAGTAAGCATATAGAAATTCATGGCATGTCAAAAAGGAAAAGTGAAGCCTTTAACTATAAGTAATCCAGCCTTGGCTTCTATCTTCATCTCCAATGGAGTGACTTCTAACATGTAGACTCATGAGGTTCAACACTAAATTTTGGTCATTTCTCTTCAATTGACCCATCCACAATGCTTCCCTCCATGGTCCTAACCATTCAGTTGAACAATCCAGAAGCCTTGGATTCATTCTTAATACCTATTTATGCCTTAGTAAGTCTCACTGCTGTTCCTTTAAGTCATCACCTCAACTGCATGCTGACTGAACCCAAGTCCTTTGTTTGAACTATAGCAAAAGACTTTGCAGTAAGTGAATCACTGGCCCCAGGGCTTCCCTTCTTTAGTGATGCCTTTTACTGCTATTAAACTTGGCTAATGCAAATTTAGAATAAGTGAGAAGGAAAAGACTCATGCTTGAGACATTCCCAAGAAAATATATCTGACTGGTTTCCTTGCCCCAAGAGGTTGAGAATGTGTGGAATTCAGCCAATGTATCTCATTCAGCTCAACTTGAAAGACACATAAGCCAAAAACCATGGATGAATGAACTCCCATACAGACACATCACCCTCTCATAGATGACCTAGGATCTCTTATGAGTGTGAGCTAAAGAAAAAGTATGACTAGCCCTACAGAAATTGCAAAGGGCTATAACCAGTAGAAGGCTTCCTCTCTCCCATCCTCTAAAATCTTGTTTACATATTATACCAGAGAAGTTGCTTTTTACTTAATCTACCTTATTTGTGTTGTTTTAATTTTCTATTGCAGAAATTTCTATGGAATAACAAAATAAATATAAATACAAAATAAATATAAGTATATATGTTTTTTATTTCAACATTGTGTTCATGCTATTGCATTTTAGATTGTGTTGACAATAGGAATAAACTCAAGCATAATAAATTAGAGATAAGACAAGTAATTCTGTTCTTAACTCCTAATGTTTAAGAAGTATCCATCCAGGAAACGTCAATCAGTTGAGAACCAGTTTACAAGGTGTATCTTTCTTTGCAAATAGTAGTCACAGAATGAAAACAAAACCATTTTTATACAGCATGGCAACATGACATCTGTGTTTTAGTTTTAGAAACTGACACTCAAAGATTCACAGACATATTTCAGCCTTTAAAAATAAACTTTAAGTTATATATTAATAATCAAGGACATTGTTAAATAAGATTTAATTTAAACTATATCTGAAGACATTTCATCTTTCAACTTTTAGAAATGCCGTCTCTTGGTTAATGGAATTTCAAATGTCTGTATTTCTTCCTTGAAGTTAAGATATTCAACAAAAGACTGAAATTAATAGTAATCACCACATTATAAGGAAATATCAAAATTAGAAAGAAATACATATTTTATGATTAAGAACTTATAAATATCTATGAATAGGCACTATATTCCCTTTTATAGTTGATCTTTTTCTAAATAAAATATTTAGTTTCTTTTACATTCCTTAGAATGCTTCATTTGCCAAATCTTAATTTGCTAAATTCAGACATAATCTTCATGTTAATTGACTCAAAAGCAGTGAGCATTCTACTTAAGTGATCAGAGATTGTTTCTTTCACATCATGCATCTCAATCCCATTCATTTCCCCATCACTTCATATCCACCCTCTGCCCTTGCAACCTCCCCTACAAAATAAAATAAAGTAAATTTAAGAGAAAAGGAAAGAAAAGAAAAAATAAAATAAAAAATATTGTCATGAAAGCTGTAATGTGACAGTGAGTCATGCAATATACACTTTTATCTATATATCTTTACTTGCAATTGTTTATTGCAAAGTCATTGGTCTGGTTTGAGGCCTCTGGTTTCTGCTACACCATCAATACTGGGTCCTCAATGGTGCTCCTCTTGGGCATCCTACTGTTGGCCTGTGTTGTGGGGATCCTATACCTTTGGATCTGCAGTACCAGCCCCTTCATGTGCTCCAGCAGATCATAGATGGGTGGATACTGGGGTGGGCCAACTCAAAACCCTGGTTCTGGGCCTGGGTAGTTGCAGGGTTGGTCAACCCACCAGGTACAGTGATTTTTCAAATGCTATCAAATACCCCCAATCTAACCAGCAAATCCCACTTGGAATGCTTGGAATTTGATTATTTGTGTATTTATGTTTTCATTTTCCTTGCCACTTTGTTTTTATTGTTTTTTTTGCCTCCTTCAGACAAAGGTAACCATTGAGCATATGCACATCTCACTCAATTTTTTTCTGACAATCCTTATAAGATTACTGGTTTGTGTTTACCAGAGGAAGAGCTTTTTCACCCAAGACATCTACATTTTCAGATTTTGCTGGTACTCATGAGGGGTCCTGCCATAGAGCCATGCTTTAGGACACTTGCCCAAGTAAAACAATCATGTCCAGGTCCCATTCCCACTGAAACTCAGGAAACATTCAAAATATGGGGTAGAAGTTATGTAAGGGCCAAAAGAGTGGGTGAAGAGCTAAGAAATGCCATTCCCTAGACTTAGTACAACTATTATAATAATCATTCCACATCAACTGTACTGTCTTCACTGAACCAACACAAGACCAACACTATCAACAATCAGTAGAGGAGAGTGGGAAGAGGCTCATCTAGGAATGGAGAATAACTGTCTCCAGTTGTGTGCCCCTAGCTGACCCTCTTAGGCTCCAGTAGGTAGCTCCAAACCCATAGTCATACAGATAGAGCTGGTTCATCTTAGTGGGTTACAAAACAAAGCAAACTGTGTGTTAAAGAGATTTGTTGGGATTACAGGTATGGACAAGGGTGGGTGGGAAGTAGGAGGTGAGAGTGGTCAGTATGCACAGTATACATATGTCAAATTGTAAACAATTTTAAGGATGATTTAAAATGTATAAAATGAATAAAGATTAACCATGCCCAATGGCATTTCTTTTCTGAATTCTTCAGAGAAGAGATCCACAGTAGATATATCAGAGCTGAAACTGTCTGCATTTGTACTCATTGCTAAGGAAGGATGTTATCCTTAGCCTTAACTTACTTGCACAGTTACGGTTTTGGTCATTTTCAAGCCACCTACATTTGAATATAGCCTCATTTAAAAGTTGCTACAAGAGGAGAAGCTGTCTAAAAAGAAGGCCCAATGGAGATAGCGGTGGTCAATGTAAGCTCAGGAACTGCACAAAATAGGCCCTGAAGAATCGGTTCAGCTTCCCAATTAAGCACAATTGAAGTTCATCAACTCTTTGCTGTGAGGTGAGAAAGAAAAACAAGATTTTGATCAGAAATTCTCCAGTTCTAGTTCATCCTTGGCCAAATGCCTCCAGAACAGCATTTACATTCTTGAAAGTGTTCCAGTCAAAATACAATTTATTTTCTGTGGCTTGTTATTTCCTATAGTCTTGGCTGGCTTGCTCAGGCTAAAATTTTTAATTGAATAATTCAAGCATCTGACAAAAATAATAAGTTTGCATTGGTAACAAGCAAAAATCAGACATCACACACTCTAGCTTTAATCATGAAAGCAATTATAGGTCATGGATTCACACTCTTCCAACGACCATGACCAAAGCAGTTAGCATATATAGTTCTTTCTCACTGGACACAAATAAACATTAAGAATTTCATCCAGATGCTAAACACTACTGTGAATCCTTGAAGAAAAAAGTTGTTGCTTTTTGTGCTAATCTGCTTTTGCCTCTAATATGGGCAGTGAGAGTTAATTGCTAGTAAGCTGTGCCAAGGGGAAGAGATGGAGCTGAGGGTATTATCACTTGTCACTCAAGAATTCATTTGACTATTGTGAAACTTCTTATGTGTAATGGGTAAGGTGTATTTATTTGTGTGAATATCATACAGTGCTAGTATACATGTACATGGTATGGGTGTGTTTGGAGAGTAGGAGTCGGTTGAGGATGGTTTTCCTATCACTCTTCATCTTGCTGTTTAAATCAAGGTCTCACTGAACTTGACATTCATTGATGAAAATAGACTGTCTGGCTAATGAGTTCCACAGATTAGCCTGTCTGCACCTCCCTACCACACATTGCTTGGTAGGTAGGTAGTCTTGTCTGTCCTGCCAGCCAGCTCCCAAATATCCACACGAGACTTATTCTTAATTATGAAAGTTTCACCAATAGCTTAGGCTTGGTTTTAGTTAGCTCTTATAACTTAAATTAACCCCTTTTCACTAATCTATGTATTGCCATGTGGCTCGTGGCTTTACCTGTCCTCCTGCATGCTCCCTCTGTGTCTGCCGGCAATCCTGCCTTACTTCCTCCCAGTGTCCTCTATGTCTGGCTGCCCCACCTATACCTCCTGCCTAGCTAATTGCCATTTAGCTTTTTATTAAGCCAATACGAAGGCACCTTGGCAAAAACACATCTTCATGGTGTACAAAAAGATTATTCCACAATATTTCCCCCTTTTTGTCTAAATAAAAAGAAAAGGGTTTAACCCTAACACAGTAAAACTATATATAATAAGAACAATTATCAGATAATAATTACAATGTCCAGTCCATTTTTATTTTGCAATTTCAGAGAAAATATTCCATTATTTATCTTATCTTGGTGAGTACAAAATTCTGTACTAAATTTATTTTCTACAATAACTGAGAAAAACTAAAACTGTAACTATCTAGTCTTTAACTCCATCAAAGACCCAAGAAGGATACAATATTACTTGAGTAAACAAGAAGTGCAGAGCAACTTACAAAACTATAGAATATTTTCTTATAGCAATATACACACAATGGGCACATATGTACACAACTAAGACATATACACACAACGAGCACATATATGCACAACTAAGACATAATCAAACAATTACATAAAATGTTTGTCCTAGCCAACAAGAGAATATTAGTGAGTTTAAACAGCAAATGCACTCTTTAAGTATTTAATGTGCTCAAAGGAGGAAGATGCAATATTGCAGAGTAGCATGAATGGAGATGCTTAACAGGGAAAGCAAAGAGAAAGGAGAGTGTAGACTGTCTTTTAGTGGTGATTTCTTTCACTGTGGTAATCAATGAAAGCTGAAGTGTATGTAGCGTATGAGCCAATAGATCAGTATAGTTTCTATATTTTAAATATTCAATTCTTTAATATGTGGAGTAGAAAACTGAACAAAAAGAAGTAGGAATGGGAGTAGCATGAGGAAAGGAGGAAAGAACAGTGGTCCTCTACCTCATAGCTCAAACTTCTCTGCACATAGAGGGAAATATATGACTTCCTACATAAACTGTGAAATCATCCTCCACTTTCAGAATCTTAGGCACTCAGTGGATTCTCCTTTACCTACTAAGCCATCTTGCCAGATGAAATTAAGAAGTTTTTGATAAATATAGGTCAAAGAAGTGTAGTAACAGTTTTATGTAGAAAAAAATTCTATCTAAGAATCTGTCTCCTTCAAAGTCTCAAGGCGTTTCTAAATGGAGTTGTGGATATAGACTATCCTTAGGAACAGCTTCATGGTAGAGTAAGGTAGATCTTCCAGATGACAAAAATTGAGTTTGAAGAATATACAGATCTGCCTGGAGTCTCAGAGTAGATAGGTAACTTGCTGAATTCCAGGACTAGGCTATGAGTCTGAACAGCTGTATGAAGTCCATGACGTCTGCGAGTTGCTACCCAGGACAAGGAGCCACTTTGTCTTGCTTCTTTTCATTCTGAAATTCTTGTCCTCCAAAAATCACACATGTATTTTGTGGGAAAAATAATTATAGCCAACTAAGCCCCCATTAGTGTTCATCCTATGCCAGCCACAAGTTCAAAAGAAGAAGAAAGTAAATGCCCATCTTAGTATTCTAGCAGACAAAAGAAATCTGTAATAGTGTAAGAGATTCCTAGGGTCTCAGCAATCACATGCAAATGCAAGTATTTCCTTATTAGGTCAAAAATAAACAACAAAAAGTAAAAAGGGGGAAGATGTATAGAGTGTTGCACTTCCATAGTTACTATATTTAATGTAGATTCTGTCTATGCTATATGAAATTGTAAGTACAAAGAGTACACTAAACCCAACTGGGCATTAAGGTAAAAATACTAAGAAATGGACTAATCTCATGGCTAATGTATCTGTAAATACACATGCACAGATTTATAATAGTGAAGAAAAACTTAGAAAAAAAGAAAACAAATGTTCATTAGCTGGTCATTTAATAATTTCCTTAGTAGTATTTTGGACCACATCCTTCATCTGTAGGAGCAGATGAACTTGATTTCTATATGTCTTATAAGGAGCAGCAGTTACAGAACCTCATCCAAGTACATGCACGATGGAAAACATCATTTAACAGAATGTTTAACCTCAAAGCAATGTTTCTAGCTGAGCACGTGGGAAGAAATGATCATTTCTTTGCTTAGTATTTCCAGCTGCCTGGATTACAACAAAATGTGAGACTACACAGTAGAGATCCAGTCTTTTGTCTGAAGGTTGCACTCCACTTAAAACCAAAGGGAAGATAGTTTTATAAATCAGAAGGATTTGAAACATACCTCCAGACAATTTCTAATCTTTGCATTCCCAGCACCACTTATTTGTATCATTACTCTCAGTAATTACAAGCATGCTTCACTTGTATGAGATACTTTTCCTTAAGAAATGTGCAACTCTAAGATTTGCAAATGACATAGTGTTTGCAATGACTTGGAATGGTTTGCAATATTAATAGAGATCCTTTCAGAGTCAAGAAAAAAAGTTTTAAAAAATAAAACCACTCCAAGTCTGTCTTTTGTATCTTACAGTTTAGGAGGTTTTAAAGCAAACTGCTTCTCTCACTATTGCTAATTAGCATAATTATTTCAAGTATTCAGATTTAATTACAATTTGAAATATTCTGTAAAATAATTGGATGAATTCTATACAAAAGGAAATGTGTAGTAAAGCAGAAGTACTAACAGGATTTCTTTTAAATGGCCATTTATACAGCAGGTCATTGGAGCAAGTTTACTTA
Source organism: Onychomys torridus (assembly GCF_903995425.1). Classification (NCBI taxonomy): domain Eukaryota; kingdom Metazoa; phylum Chordata; class Mammalia; order Rodentia; family Cricetidae; genus Onychomys; species Onychomys torridus. Next base: position 29,288,618 of record NC_050457.1, on the reverse strand, counting down.
TTAGGAATTATCTGAAAGAAAATGGGTAGATAATATTCATAAGCACCTATGACACCATGTGTATTCCAGAACGAAAATAGTGGGAGGGCTGTGCTATGACCTAAGCAACCTCTAGAAAAACTCAAAACTTCACAAAAATTACTAAAGGATTAAAATGAATGGAGCTGTATTTAAAATTACATTGCATTGGTTTGTTATCTTTTAAACTGATCAAAGTCAGAAAAGAAAAAAAGGAAACAAATTTAATTTTTCAAAAACACATCAAATAAATTATTTCTCAACCTGATTTTTACTCTGTGTTCTTTAGAAATACCATATAATTTTTAGCTAAAGTATTGCCTTTCTGATGATTAAAAACCATCACAAATATAATTAAACATAAAAATGTGCATCATTTTATAAAAATAAGTACAAATTACCAGCAAGTGTATGAAAAAATGTTCAATACATTAGCCATTGGAGAAATATAAATCAAAGCTACAAAAATGGCTACTATAAAGAAAATGTTGATGAGAATGTGGGAAAAAAATGTGGTTGAGATGAAAAGCATACTTGATTTTAAGTTATACTACAGAACCATAATGATAAAAACAGCATGGTGTCACCACAAAAATAAACACATTAATCAACAGAATAAACTCTAGGACTCAGATATAAGTCCATACACCTACAGCCACCTGATTTTTGACAAAGGTGCCCAAAAGATGCATTGGAGTAAAGATACAATCATTAACAACTGGTGTTGGGGAAAAATGGTTGTCTGGACATAGAAGAATGAAACTTGATATGTCTTTCTCATCCTGCTCACAAATCAGTTCCAAATTGGTCAAGGAGTTCATTGTTTGACCTGAAACTGAAATTTCTAGAAAAAAGAGCAAGGATTACACTTCAAGATATAGCTCAAGTAGGAACTTTGTGAAAAGGATTCTGGCTGCCCAGGAAATAAGACCAACAATAAACAAGTGGGACTTCATGAAATTGAAAAGCCTCTGTAGTCCTCGTCACTTAGCTTCTCTAGGTCTGTGGGCTGTAGCGTGGTTTGCCTTTACTACTGACCTAGGCCCTCAGCATGTATGTTACAGTTGTATAACTTGGTCTTCCTAAGAGACTCCTAACAGTGGGAGTAGGGCCTGTCTCTGACTCCTTTGCCTGCTTTTGGGGACCCTAGTCCTCCTACCAGATTGCTTCATCCAGCCCTGAGAGAAGAGGAGGAGTCTAGTATCCCTGCAACTTGATATACCATGGCCACAGGAGGCCTGCTTGTATCTGAGGAGAATCTGCAGAGGAGGAATGAAGGGGATGTAGGGGGAGTGAGAAGAGGAGAGGGATGTAAAAACAAAAATAAATACACAACAACAAAGAGCTTCTGTACTGCAAAGTATGCTGTTGTCAATCAACCGGAGAATCCACAGAATGGAGGAAAATCTTTACCTGCTATACATCTGACAGAGAATGGGTGCCTAAACTATACAAGGAACTCAAAAACTGAACACCAAGAAAACAATGTGAATGTGATACGGAAATTATCATGCTACACTGTCTAGGGAACTGTGACAAGAAAAAAGTCCATGCACATTTAGTGAAGATGGAATTTCTGATCTGTGGCTACTTGAGTTCATATATGCATAATATTCTATAAATTGAAGAGACCTTCATTTTATTTCACTCTCAGCTACTAATTTTTGCCACTTATTTTCTCATTAATACTTTGATTACTAAAGTTTTAGAAACAGGTCACCTGCCAAATAAAAATCATTGATTATGAAAAACTGTATAAAAGTAATCTGCAACCCTTGTAAAAGAAAACCCCAAACGTTATCATTGTTTATTCTGTGTCAAGCCTGGCTATTATTGTTAAGAAAGCCAATACTTGTTACACATTTACCAACTGCAAGAAGCTACATCAAGCACTTTCTTCATGGCTTGATTTTAACAGAAATTTTGAAGATAAAAACAACTGAGAACAAATGGACATTCTGTGATCAAGTCACTTTTGTGATTCCAGAGTTCCAACAGACATGATATCTTTTCCATTTCCACCTTTGATAAGACCTCCTTGTTAGGGTGACTGATCCTCCTGAGAGCCACATTTTGCAGATGAAGAATTGTAGGTCCAGAGATATTGAGTAACTTCCCTGTGGAATGCAGATGTCTGAACGCCCGAGGTGGAATTCCCTAATCATGCCATGATTCTTCATAGCAAGCAGCACAAATTGCAGCAGACCTCATGCCCAACTGTGGACCTTGCACTGCAGTTTCATTTTGTTTGGTTGGTTTTTAATTGACTGGATTGAGGTCCATAGAAAAGAGCCCTCTTGTGTTTTTGTTTGTTTGTCTGTTTTTGTTTTTGTTTTTGTTTTTGAGGTATGATTTGATGGGGGGCATAACATTTGTGTATTTTTGTGGGGTACTGTAGTAGAATATAACTCTGTGGAGCTGTGTTACTGTGCCTGTGTAAAACACCTGATGGTCTAATAAAGAAGTGGCCAATAGCAAGGCTGGAGAAAGGAGACGCGGGGCTGGCAGGGAGAGAGTATAAATAGGAGAAAACTGGGAAGAAGGATCTAAGAGGTAGGAGCCAGTGAAGGAGGAAGACTCCAGGGACCAGCCACCCAGCTACACAGCAAGCCATGGAGTAAGAGTAAGATTTTCAGAAGTAAGAGAAAAGGAAAAGCCCAAAGAGAAAAGATAGATGGGATAATTTAAGTTAAGGAAAGCTGGCTAAAATCTAAGCCAAGGTAAGGCTGGACATTCATAATTAAGAATAAGCCTCTGTGAGTGATTTATTTGGGAGCTGGGTGGTGGGCCCCCAAAAAAGAACAAAAACCTCTAATGACAGGGTACATTATAGTAATTCCATAAGTACATACAGAATAAGAATTAAATCAGCATATTAAGTATCATCTTTTCAGACATTAATGTTTTCATATACTAGGAATGTCATATTCTTCTGGTCATTTTGAAATATATGGTAGATTGTTTGAACCAATAATTACCCAACTATCTAAAGGAATATCAGAAGTAATTCTTTCATCCTAACTGTGCTTTGGTGCCCCTAGTCAACTTCATGTCTTCTCCTTTGACCTTTCTTCTTGCCAGTTTCCAGCGATCACTGCTCCATTCCATTTTTCTACCAATATTGTTCTATTAGTTTGCACAAAGGACCAAGAACTTGTGATGTTTCATCTGACTGTAATCCATGTTGCTAAAAAACTATAAGATTTCATGTCTTGCAGCCAAATAGTATTGTACTATACAAATACATGGCAGTTCGATATCCAGTCTAGTATTGATGGGCATCTTAGTTAATTTGATCACTTAGGCATTGTAAGGAGCATTTAGTGAAAGGTATGTTTGGGGTATAATGATTTCAATTTCTTTAGATATATACCCTGTACTGGAATTGGTAGATCATGTGATACTTCTAGGTTTAGTTTTTTGAGGGATTGTCACATTGTTCTTCATAAAGGCTGCACTAACTTACATCCTCACTAATAGTACATCAGTTTCCTTGAAAGGGGTATTTTTAAAGTAAGAATATATATTGAATTTGTTCCCTACCATGTAGCAACCATCAATTTCTTCAACATCTAATTAAGAAAGTAATACTTTAAAGTAGACAAAAATAGATTTATGTATTGTCTAAGCTCTTTGTGTTTGCTGCATGACAAATCACCACTGAGGCTGGTGGTCTAGGGAAAGGGAATTGTTGAATCTATGAATACATTTGTACACTGAGTCTTAGAGCTTCATGATAACTCACTTGGCACAAAATTTTATTGGGTTGTTAGGATTTTACTGAGCTAAATAGTGGCTCAAGATACTGGAATTGCAGAGTACAATCCAATTTATCCTCTTCAGCTTTTGTTAGAAATAAAATTAAGAAAAAGTAAACTTATCCCTAGAATTTTTCATCAGTTTTTTCCATACTAATACATTGATAGAGACCTTTAAGACCTTGTATGGCATAAATAATACCCAGCCTCAGGGCTTCTAGAGTATGTTATAAATACTCAATATTTATTTCAAGTCTAAGATTTCTTTCTCTGTTAATGAAGTTTCTCAAGTAATCCCAGAAATCCTTCTACTTCCTCCATTCCAGAAGTTTATGAAGTAAGAGCTTTTCAGTGTTTATGACAGAGGTTGGGAAAGCATGGACAGGGAGTTTTCTATAGAGTCGTGAATCTGAGAATCAACTAGTAAGTAAGTTAATCAGCTGGAAAGGCTGTTGTACAAACTCTTGCAGAGAAGTTCTTCAATACTTCAATACTTCACACAGGAAGGCTCATTAACCTTAGGAAGTCATTAACAACTCAAAAGCTTCTGGAAGTCCCTGAAATTGAGCAAATGCTCTAGGCACCTTTCTTCCCAAGACTATACAAGCCATAAGAACTGCTGAGGGGTACTCTCAGACAAGCTTGGCTTCCCAGAAGAGACTCAACTCAAGCTGCTTCTTTGGGCCATCCAGTCATAACCCTTTCTATATGTTCTCCACTTCTGCCTAAGGCTATGTGAAGATACAGCAACAGTCCCTGTCAAATGCTGGAGCCTTGAGTTGAGACTTGCCAGTCTTGGGAACTGTGAAAATTAGTTTTTATTCTTTACAAATTACCAATCCATGATACTCAATTACAAAAGGACAGATGGATTGAGATGATCCTTAAGTTCAAGTATATGCGTGATATGAAACATTTCTTGGATCTCTTAAACTTTGAGTGCCTTCCTAGAAAGAAGAAAGGAACAAATAAGAGGAAAGGGAGAAGAGCAGGAAGAGAGCACAGAAATTTATTTCTGCACTATCATTTACTGTTTCTTCAGGAATCCCTCAGTTACTATCCTAAAGATTTATCCAAGGATATTTTAATAGCCATGTTCCTCAGCTTCTTTTCTAATTCTCATTGTTCATCTTCAAATATGGCTTGTTCTATACAAGTTAGAAGCTGAGAAGACTTGAGACCATGTTGACTTTTCAATTCACTTGCTGTGTGTGCCCAGCTAAATTCTAATAATTCTTGAATAAGGTCCAATCATGCTAGCTTTAGGATCAGTGTTTTGATTCAGTAATGTTTTGTAAAGAAAAAGCAGCTCTATTATTAGCCTATGATTTGAGAAATTCGTGACTAAGTATTGAGCTGTTTTTATTTACTTGGGAATTCTTAATGCACTAAACTCAAGATCTAAAACCAGATGACATAAAAATTGTATAAAAATAAAAATTATTATTAAAACTCTGCATTAAATGATATTTTTAATAAAGAGGCCTAAATATACAGGTTAACAACCAAACAAAATAATATGACCAGAAAAATCATTTAGCCAATATTTATTTTAACAATAATGATCAAATATTATATGCAAGGTACTATGATGGGAATTTTAGGATAGAAGGATACACAGTGGCCTGTACTAAATGGTTTAAAGTCAAATTGGAAATATATGATCCTTTCATCAATTCCTGTAAAACAAGGTGTCACTGCCTTAAGAATTTTGGCAAACTGTCTTGAGAGCAGAGTAAAGAAGGGTCATTATTGCTTATGAAAACACAAAGTGCAGGAAGCATATGGCATTTGTTTTGGATAGACCATGACAAAATCTGAAAATTTATAATAAAATCATTGCTACTTGAGGAAAATGTAATGTCACAAAGGTAGAATGTAAACTTTCAATCAGAGTCAGTGTGAGGGAAAAGTTCTACTCAGATGGCAAAGGGCATTCATATGTCCCATTGATACAAATGCCCTAAATTTTATGTCCTGATCATCATACTTGGTAAGACAACAGAAATGAAAATCAGACATGTTCCACCAACAGACAGCTGATAGACCTAAAGAAAGACATATATATGCATAGTGAACAGGAATCTGGTTCATAAGGAGGAGTGCAAGGTTGTGAGAGAAAACAATCCTTGGAAAGAGCTATTTTAATCTTGATCTGAAGGATATGTGTGGCAACGTCAGGATGTGAGGATCCAGGACAGAGGTATCCCACAGAGAAACATGCTGGGAAAAGACCCTGAGGACAATTTAGGATCTAAAATAAGATTTAAGATTACAGAGCCTCAGTATTAATGTAGACTGAAGCAAACCAGCTGACAAGCGGAATTCATTCGAAGCATCATTCTTCATTAAGCAACGTGTGGCAGAATAGCTTGACTGCCCACAGATACCTTCAGCTCTCTTCTGGCAACCTTCCCCTCCCACTCCCAGTTATTTATCTGACAGTGCTCCTCTTTTCCTTCTTTGCAACATTTGGAGGAACAAAAACAGGAAAGTCCTGTCATGTGAATACTTTCTAGCATTAAATCTATAGTGAAAGTAATCAAATAAAAAGCTCTTTGTTTCAAAAAAAATAGGAAGAAAGAAAAAAGGTTAAGCCGGGTGGCAGTGGTGCATGCCTTTAATCCCAGCACTCAGGTCTAGATGGAATTTTCTTCAGTCCTGCCTGGGCCCACAGCCGCTCAGACCCAAATAAACACACAGAGACTTATATTACTTATAAACTGTATGGCCGTGGCAGGCTTCTTGCTATCTAGTTTGTGTATCTTAAATTAACCCATTTTTATTAATCTATAAGTTGTCATGTGGCTTGTGGCTTACCCATACTTTTACATCTTATTTTCTCTGTGTCTGGCTGGCAACTCCTGACTCAACTTTCCTGGTCTCAGAATTTTCTCTTTCTTTGTCCCGCCTATACGTTCTGCCTGGCTACTGGCCAATCAGCACTTTATTTATTAACCAATCAGAGCAACACATTCACAGCATACAGAGCGATATCCACAGCATTCAGGAGGCAGAGCCAGGCAGACAGGTGGATCTCTGTGAGTTTGAGGTCAACCTGGTCTACAGGCAAGATTCAGAACCAAAACTACATGGAGAAACACTGTCTCAAAACAAAACAAAACAAAAGGTTAAGATGGCAAAACAAGGGATTCTAGATTTTGTAGTGTTTTCTCTGAGGAAAAGAAATTTTACATTCTGGAGAAGACCAACATCAATAAAACATCATATGTAATGTGGATTATAGGAGAAATAATAAGCTTAGACTTAGCCATGATTTTGATCCTTCATTGGAAATTCATTCTAAAGATATTTGCTGAAGCATATCTATTTTTGAACAAATGCTTTTATAAATTCTAGGTATAAATGATAAAGATTGCAAAAATAATAAATACAGTTTCCATTCTAGAAAAACTGTGGAGGAGGCACATTTGACCCATCAGAACAAGTATAAATGAGCTATTATAAAATGTATCATGAAGATACACACACACACACACACACACACACACACACACACACACACAAATGCTCATTGTAGTCCAAAGTTTCAGGGAAAGGCTTTTTTTTGAAGGGGTCACAGATGACTAGAGATATAAGGAATAAGAATGGTATAGTCAGCATGAGGGAGAAGCAGCATCCTGAGAGGAGAAGGAGGAGAGAGGGGGAGAGGGGAGAGAAAGAGAGAGAGTGAGAGTCTTGATGGCAGGATCAGCATGACTGAAAGAAACAAGTGATGAGGCAGTTGTACATATGTGCAGCCCAGTCAGAAAGGTTGTAGTTAAGGTATCAATCACTCTATCACAGTCTACTGTAGGGAGTTAATGAAGTCCTCAGTGAGTGTGTGCTATGATGTGGTGAGTACAGCCACATCAAGGATCCTGGTGCATCAAACCCACCAGAGTGGCAAAGCTGTTACCATGTGTGACATGGAGGGATGGTAAAATGTAAATATTGACAATGTGTACAAGAAAATGTTCACTGTATCTTTTTTTCTCATAAGTATTTAAGGGCTAAAGACTATTCCCCTACAGAGAGTGCACCTACAGAAATTAGCTAAGCCTGTGTCCTTGTTCAGCTATGTATAAAAACCCTGCTTTCATGTTCAACTGTATATAATAAACACACTGAGCTTCCAGGGTGCTACATCTTCTCCACTATAGAGCCCACTCCAGACAATCCTAGCTTTCTCTGTCTGTCTGTCTGTCCTCTCTTGCTGCCCCAGGCAAGATGGCCTTTAGAGCTGTGTAAGAATTTCATAGTCTGTGGTGGTGTTAGTCAAGGGGGAGCCAACCAGACTGGTCTGAGCGATTCTTTAAACCAAGTCCCTTGTCTTTGACTGTGATATAGGTTCCCAAATCATGAACACATTATATTCTCTATATCTCCTAGAAATTTTAAATTAGCCATGGTTAATTGTGGAGAAAATCCTACCCTACACTAAAATTAAGGCCAGCTGGGACATAATGAGGACCACTGGAGTTAAAAAAAAAAAAAAAGAAGTCAGCATGAGAGTCAGGGATCATATATTTAAAAAAAACAGATCGACCACTTTTTGAGTCATTTGGACTTCATTCTGAAGGCATTGGGGATCAACAGAAGTTCTTAAACAGAAAATTCAATTTTTGTTTCTGGAAGCCTATTTCTTCATTTATTAACATCACTAAAGATGTTGTTAGCACGTAGATGAGTAACTAAAGTATTAGCAAACATCCAATGGTGTTTTGGAGTTACAGATATGAATGAATCTGAAAACATGGTAATCCCCTGAAAAGCTATTTAAATAGTCTAGGAATTAGGTATTAACTGGTAAGAATTGCACCACGGTAATCTAAAAAATGCAAAGAACAAAGGATAAAGAGTCAGGGACCATGATATAAGTGTGTCTCTGTGTGTTTATGTGTTTCTCATGCTTTTTCTTTGTTAAATTATTTTTCTGGATTTTGTTGTTGTTGTTATTTGCCTTTTGTTTTCTAAAGATAGAGAATGAAGACAAGAAGGTCTGGGGTTCAATGGGTAGGAAGGTGGGGGAGGATCTAAGAGGAGCTGGGGTAGAAATCATGCTCAGAATATATTGTATTAAAATACATTTTTCAGCAAAGAGAAAATAGATTCAAGAACCAGATATTCAGTTCTCTTCTGGTAGCTTAAAGTCATATTGGACATAGCATCTTATAATTATCTTGTTCAAATATGATTCTAGTAACCAGGGAAGATAAATTCAAATCCACAATGCAGGAGTTCTGAGAATTAGTTAAGTGCAGCTTAATAAAGGGAGAGCCAAGTCTAAGGAAAGTGCCTGCACAAACAAGAGCGGCCTTTTCATCTCTCACAACCACCCAATACTATGCTCTACCACCCTTGCCACTGCCTGAGCCAGTGGGAACACTTGAAAATCCCGAGGGGAAGAGGACTCTTTTTAAGCTCAGTCTTCCGAATGGAGCTTCTTTGGGCTGTGGGAGCAGTGGAGGATCCAGGGTTCTCAGACAGCCCAATCTATGCTGTTTCCTTTCACTCTGTCTCAGTCATGGGCCAGAAGCCCCAACCCTACCAGGCTGGCTGGGCCTTACACGCCTTCTCTCTCACAATCAATGGCCTCCTGAGAGCCATGAGGTCATTTTGTGATAATCTTGGAGTAGAATAACTAGCCTTTGACAGAAGTTCTTTGAGGAGAAGTCCAACCCTGGGCAGAGCATCACAGCAGGGTTATGTAGCACATTAATCTTTTCTTATCTACTGTTGTACATCAAACAAGAATTTGCTTAAGAAGATTACTTTGGCAGGCTTTCTCTTTGTTCGATACTTTTGAAAACTTCTTTAAAGAAATATAAAATTATATTTGTGTGGAGAAAAATTGCTGCTCCGTGGGTTCAGTAATTGCTATGCATTTACAATACTTTAATGCCACAGGAACCTGCCATCTAGATGGTTGGGAGTTCATCTCCAGCAGTGAGTGGGGTGAATTTTTCTTTGCACTCTGTCAGTAAATAATCAAATACAGAACAAGAAAGCAACATGTTAGGTGTAGGTAGACATGCTTCTATTCTGAAAGGAAAAATAAATTTCAAACATCAAGAAAGGAGACAAATCCTTATCAGGGATTACATCTATAGGGGAAATATAGCTTTCCCTAGTTAAGAAATATTAAGGAAATTCTGTGTTTAAATACATTTATTTTAGTTTAACTATATTGAACTGAAATGGATATCTATATATAATTAAATAACAAATGGACAGCCTTTTTATTATTCAATATGCTACATAAAATATGTCATTAGTGTATATATGTATATATACATACATTTTTTTTTTCTGGAGCTGAAGACCAAACCCAGGGCCTTGAACTTGCTAGGCAAAGCATTCTACCACTGAGCTAAATCCCCAACCCCAGTATATTTTATACATAATTAAAAATGAGTTACAGGCAGGCATTGCTATCCCTCCAGGCACAGTCTTGTTTGATTACGGCATTGATTAATATGCTCATCGTAGGTACTACTTCCAGATTAAGCCTCAGAATTTCTTATTTCTAGATATTTTATTATCTATTCCCTGTGTGGAAAAAGTGGTATAATTAATTTGAGGATGATTTTTCCCAAATAGAAATTAATCTGCTTCCTATTTTTCAAAATATAATCACATACAAAATGAAACTCAATCTATGTAGTTCTGCAATTTGAATTTACCTCTTCTAAAATATATCAGTCCAAAGTAACTGACAAGTGTATGTGATAAGAAAGATTGCAATATTATCGTCTCTGTGAGAGAAGCAAATATAAAGGTAACTTCTGCTTTGTGACAGAAGATTCAAAGCTCATTCACAATAGACTTGCCCTTCATAAGACTGAGTTAAATCAGCTTCACATTCTCTATGCAAGGAATTGCTTTTGCTTCTCTTATGCAACAATTCCAATTAGAATAGCCATCCTACGGTACCGTTTGTTCAACAGCCTCCCTTTCATCACAGTCTCTAAAATATTTACCCCATGATTAAATGGCTATGGCATCCTCCAGCTTTTATGATCCTAATTTAAAGAAGAAACATATCAAAACTATTCCAAAACATTAAACATTTTGAATTCCATTCTTGACAAAGGTGAGATTGGAAAGATTTTTCTATCCTTTTGTAAAGTGCTAATAAAAGAAAAAAAAAACTGAAATTATGATGGAAAAACTAAGCATGTTATTTCTCCAAAGGAAGAAAGAAATTATATTTTTGGATGACTTCAGCTTCCTCTTTTGTCAGGTAACGATTAAAAACTTGATGGGAATAATGAGCTTTTGTTAGGCTTTGTGGTAATTTTAATAGGATGATCAAATAAGAATTGTTATTTTCAGGATTCAGAGAAAAATAAGGCTGTTCCATTATTGTTCTAATATATAGCACAGGCTTAAAGCAGGTTGTCCCACAATTCTGTATGATGCAAACTGCCCACAAAAGTGCCAAATGTTGAGAAAAATTCCATCCGAATCATCTCCATCCCCCTTAGCTAAGAAACTTATGTCCTCCTGAATAGTCCAACAGACCATCTGTCCCATATCCATTCAAGTATTCACTCATTCATAAAACAGCTCTCCAAGGACCAACATGCAATGAAGCCATAATGACATTCAGACTGCAGTTTGGGCCCAGAAAGTCCACAAGACAAAGCAGACTGGGGGAAGAAAACTAGCTTGCAAAAAAAGTGCCTTCACTAAGTGTAGCATTGTTGGAGCATAGGACCATTTAATCAATAGGAGTATGTACCTTCAAACAAAAGCCAATGGATTGAGTTAGATTATAGAATTCTGTTTTCTTCTTTTTTTTATTTTATTCATTTTACATACCAACCACAGATCTGCCTCTCTTCCCTCTTCCAGTCCCCCAGCCTTCCCCCTCCCCAACCTATCCCCCATTCCCTATTCCAACAAGGTAAGGCCTCCCATGGGAAGTCAGCAGAGTTTGGTACATTCAGTTGAGGCAGGTCCAAGCCCCTCCCCCTGCATCAAGGCTGTGTAAAGTATCCCACCATAGGTAGTGGGCTCCAAAACGCTAGCTCATGGACCAGAGATGGATCCTGATCCTACTACCAGGGGGCCCCTTAAGCAGATCAAGCTAGACAACTGTCTCGCTTATGTAGAAGACCTTAGAATTCTGTTTTCTATACTCTGTAAAAGATACTCTGCCTTTCCCAGAATATACTGAATTCAAGACTGTACACGAGGTAAGATCATGGTATAATTAAGTGAAGCCATATTCTGCCCACAGGGGTCATAAACCTCTGAAATGTGCATTATTACTGTGTAGAAATTCCGTATCAGCAGTACAGTCTCCAAGGTTTTCTAACAAAACTTTAAATCCAGATTATAAAATGCTACCAATAATATCAATACCCTTGTGTCTTCTTTGTTTCAGGCTGCTATAACAACTGTACAAGTCTGATGGGCCTATAGATATTATAAATTTACTTTTGCCATCATGGAAGCTGCTCATCAGATCCAGGTGCCAGCATAGGCAGGTTCTCATAAGCATCTTCTTCCAAGCTACAGGGGGCCATTTTCAAAATTGTACTCACCCCTTTCTCCAAAGCCCCAACTTTTGACCTAAATTCTTTTCAAAAGGTTCATCTTTTACTCTCACATTGAAGGTTTAGTGCTGGTGAAATTATTAAGGCAACTCCACATAGTTAAAAGGGAGGTTTATTTTGTGGAGCAACTTACAAGTGAAGGGATAGGTAGATTGTAGGGTCTGGCAAAGGTATGGTGCAGTCCGGCAGTGTTCTCTGGAGAACTCTGCTTGATCTACCTCCAGTGTCCAGGGTCCAGGAACCAAGAGGGCCAGCTCATCTGGATCTCGGGTCTTCACGGTCCTCTCTCAGACCCGCCTTATAGGTGTGACAGTTACCGAAACATCATTGGGGGTTGGAACTTCCAGGCCAATGCTGGAATGGCTTCCCACTACAGTTTAGAATTTTAGCAGATAAACTGGAGGGTTGGGGGACACATACAGTTTATGACTCCCCCGTTTTAGGCAAACGAAACACCACAAGGTCATATGAGCCTGCCAGCTATTGGTTCACAGTCTCTAGATTTTTCACTTCAGATTAAGAGTAACAAAGACTGTCATAAAAGACCCAATATAAAAATCATTTTTTACTGGGCAGTGGTGGCGCACGCCTATAATCCCAATACTTGGGAGGCAGAGGCAGGTGGATCTTTGTGAGTTCGAGGCCAGCCTGGTCTATGGAGCAAGATCCAGGAAAGGCACAAAGCTACACAGAGAAACCCTGTCTCGAAAAACAAAACAGAACAAAAAATCATTTTTCTCCATATTTGTTCAAACTTCCTAGAGATGGTCAGGATGGCCAGAATTATAGCTTTAGAAATGCACGGCCCAAAAATAAAGAATTCTTACTCTCCACCAAAAGTTAAATTCTGCAATCAAGTACTATTTTATTTACTGGAAGTCGTTTCTTTGGTGATCTAAATGGGCTGCAATAGTTACAAAGAGTTAAAGTAACCCCAAAGCAGAGCATTTGGCTTCTTTGGGGTTCTCAATACAATTCACTGAGGTGACTCTCACACAAAACAGAGTGGATAGCTCAGATGCTCTGAAAGGCTCAGTCACGTGAAAGCCAACATTTTGTTATTCCAACCTGATTGTTATATTATTAATATTCTGTCTTTAGAGAAGCAATAGATAAAAAAAGAAAATGGGAGAATTGGGATAGTATCGAATGAAGCATAAACCTAATAATTCTATGGAGCATAGCCTGCTGTTATTAAAGCATACTCACTTCCCACTCACACAGATGTCTCTGAGAAGAACCAGTCGACAGTGGAGGTGGGTTATGCAGGGATCCTTATGATCAGTCAGAAATGGAATTGTATTCATGGACAAAACAATTTCTGATCCAGCTATTAAACTTTGGAAAGCTTCACATATATTCAATTCTGGTAGTACTTTCAAATGATTTAATTTGCTTCTCCCATTAATTCTCAGGTTTTAAATTTGAATAGCTGTTTGCAGAGAAGGGAGAGAGGGAAATAAGGAGAAACATCAGGAGTCTATTCTGAACTATAGAACTGTGGTGCAATTTCATTTCCCATTACTTTAGGAAGACAACTGTGATCATGTGTGTCTTTGCACTCTGAAAATGAGTCCATTTCTAAGAATTAATATTAAAATAATTAATACATCATTGATTGTTAATAAAAGTTGGAATCATCATCTTCAGGCATAAATTAGTTAGGTAAACCATGGTCCATTCATACAAAGGTATGTCCTTACCATGAGATATATTTTATGATATATTATATGTATATATTATATATTTTAGGGTTATAAATGAAGCATCACTTGGAAAAGGATTGTGTATTCATGTACACCATATATTCAATTAATGCTTTTCTAGGAGACATGGGTTCTAAGCCTATTGTTGATAATAACAGCAGTACATATACATGTGTGAAAAATGTATTTATTTTTTTAAGAAAAAAGTGGTGGGCTTAGGCAGTTCCTGCCCTCTTGTGATGCATTTAATAAAATACTTTTCCTAAAATCATAAAAAGTAAAACTATAACAATAATAAAACGTGTTTTCAATTTTTGTGGTATGATGTATTGTGGTGTATACTCACATGTGTAGAGAGATATGCAGAGGCCAGAGAAGGGCATAAGAGGTCCCACTTTATCTATCTCTATTTTAGTCTTTTCAGGAGATCCCTGAAAAGGAGCCTGGAGCTAGGCTGGTGGCCCACAAATCTCAGCAATCTTCCTGTTTCTGCTCCCAAACTGCTGGGGTTATGGAAGTGTACATGATCACTTTGGGCTTTTCCTGGGGGTCTGGGGTCCTGCACAGCAAGTGCTCTTATACTGTAAGCCACAGCTTTCCAGAGCACCGAGGAAGAAAAGCAGAAGTTGGGGCTGTGCTAAGGTTCAGTTCTTATTTTAACATGTATAGCCAGCTTACTGAATGCTCTGAGTTTGATAAATCATGAAAAAAAAAAAAACTGTCATTTCTCTCCCATTAATACATTTAGATGTGACCTGTGGGGATTTCTTCTGTAGCCTTTAGTAATATTTGGAGTATAGCTCATCATTTTTCCCACCATCCTGAAGTATTTGAATGATTTTGTTCTTCCATTTTCTAGACGTTCTCTCCAATATAATTCCAAACTTGAATCTCCCCTCTTAATAAAGCTTTTGCTTCCCTAGCACAATTTCACATTCTTCCTGGAGGAACAGAAACAGAAGGAAGTGGCCCAAACTTTCTTAATCTCTTTCTCCGACCAGCTTTGCTCTATTCCTTAAGAGACCTCACTTTGTCTAGAGGCAAAGAGAGCTGAGATACAAAACGCCAAAATGCTGTTTGCTTAGCCACTGCCCACTCTGCTGCCATTCATTCTGCCAGGGCAGGGTTCTGAATATGGCATGACCACCCTAAATACTTATCACACTCTATGAAAGTCCCTCTTACAAGGCAGACTTGACACTGAACTCTGTCTGACCCTTGTGAGCTATGCTGCCCTCTGCTTTTTCCCATGGTGCACTCCTATAACGCCATTCTGCTAATGCCCCCTTAGTTGGGAACAATTTTATGAGTTCTTTCATGGCTTCTTCAAACCCCAGATGACCATTGGCCTTTTTCTTTTTGCACCCACTCAGCTTGTACCTGTTGTCCTTAGGTCGGTATTTATATCGATCCTTGGAATTTGAAAATGGTCAACAACTAAATAAAGGCTGTTGATATTAACGTTCTATCAGTATTGCCATTGATATTCATGTTGTAACTCTGTAGGCCAGTGTTCTTTTCATGTAAATGAATATTGAACCAGTAAGAACAAAGAAAACAATGGCTGCAGCTCAGTCTAATGTTTGAGAAAACTCATAAACAGAGAAAAGGAAAACGGGACCATGGTCAAGCCAAATCAGTTAGCAAGACGGCAAAACAAAATGTGTTGAATTGCTGACAAGGCATTAACGGCAGGAAGGACTCTTATATTCTGTGACACACTTCTTCCAAGAAGCCCACACCTTCTAACCCTTGTCAAGTAACACCACTCCCTAATGACTAAGCACTCCAATCTATGAGCCTATGGGAGACATTCTTATTCACACAGCAGCCAAAATAGATTCCTGAGCCCCACTCTCATTTAAAGTTTTGTTATTTTTATTCATTTATGTGTGTTTGTGTGTGTATACATGTGTATACACAGGAGCTGTAGAGCACATGCAGTGAGGCACAGCATACATGCAGCATGGCATGAGTGAAGGTCAGAAGACAGTTTGTGGGATTCAGTTCTCTTCCAACTTGTGGTTTCTGGTGATTGGAACTTGGTGGCAAGTATCTTCTCCCACTGATCCTTCTTTGCTGTCCCTAGGTTCATGAACTTTTATCAAAACTCAATGATCTGGGCTGAGGAGATGAGTCAATGGATAAAGTACTCACTGTGCAAGCATGAGAACCTGACTTTAATTCTCTGGGTTCCAAATAAAAGCCTGGTGCAGAAGAGATGTTGACTCAAACAAGTTAAAAGGTGAGAACTGACTCCAAAGTTATTTAGTGGCCTCAGTTTGCATGCTGTCACACACACATGCAAATGAACAAATGCATACACTAATCACACACACACATACACACACATATACATATACATATATACAGAAGAGAAAAAATAAAAACAGTGGCTTCCATTGTTACCTTCACCTTTAAAGCACATGCTTTCTGTGAGAATCAGCAGAATTCATGGTTATGATAGTGGATTCCAGGGTTCAGAATGCCTTGGCCTTGCTATCACACTTAGTCATTATTTTCTGTTTGTGTATTCCTATTGTACAACTACTGAGTAGATGTAATTGTAGTTCCTGCCTTATCAAAAAAATTCATGTAAAGAAACTCATTCAATACTTGCCACCTAGTATGTTGAGCAAAAATGGTGGTAATTAACACCATCATTGCTATTAACTACAGAGGTTGAATTATTTTACTTACTTGTTATTATTGATTATTTACAATATAGTTTACAAGAATGTATTTCTTAAGAACTCATTACAAGTCTGAAGGTCTATTTTGTACAGCAAAATTCACGACAGAATATTTTAGTAATGTTCAAAGCATGAGGGTATTGATATAGCCATAGGGATAAGCTCGTATACAGGGACAAACACAAACATATATATAATGCAACTTTCCCTGTTGAAAATGAGAGAATACTATTTTCCCCTCCATCCAAAATATTTACCTTCAGTAACTATTAAATTCCTCTCTGTTTATATGAACATAAATAAATCTCTTAAAGCTAATTAAGCCTTTTCTTATTTCAGGGACTCAGGAATATCTTTCAAAGGGACCTGAGAAATGCCTCTTTGAAATGTAATTGTGATATTGATTTATAATAAATAAAATATATTTGAGCCTTCATCCCT
Source organism: Onychomys torridus (assembly GCF_903995425.1). Lineage (NCBI taxonomy): Eukaryota > Metazoa > Chordata > Mammalia > Rodentia > Cricetidae > Onychomys > Onychomys torridus. The sequence continues at coordinate 29,271,435 of NC_050457.1, read as the reverse complement.
GTTTCCTGGCACAGAGCTCTGAAAACTCTTGGAGCCTCCATAATGAAGTCTTACTGCCCATCAATGAGCTGTCTGATGCCTGAGTGCTTCTGAATTTGGACTGGTTGCCAGGACAACCAATCCAGTGATTAGAGGTTGGAGCTTTCAGTCCCATTTGATGACCTCCAGAAATGAGAGAGGACCGAAAGTGGGGTTGGTCACTAATGACCCGGGAACTAATCAACCATACAATGCAATGAAGCTTCCACAAAAACTGAAACAGATGGGGTTCAGCGCATTCTAGAATAGTGAACAAACCAATGTGTTCAGAGGAGGTACACTGCAAGTCCACAGCAGCAGGTCCCCTGGATCTGGGACCATTCCAAAACTTACTCTATATACCCCTTGTGGAAATTCACTTCTATTCCTTATCAGATTCTTTATTACATAATGAAATTACTTATTCATGAAATAAATTAAAAACGTTCCTCAGCCAGTCTTGGTGGTACAAGCCTATAATCTCAGCTACTTGGGAGGTTGAAGCAGGGGAATTATAAAGTGAACTCAAGATCAGCCTAGATAACTTAGTAAAATCCTGTCTCAAAATAGATTTTTAAAAATATTCAAACCATCAAGAAAGGAGGAGGAGGAGGAGGGAGAGGAAGGAAAGGAGAACAATATGTTTTCTTGAGATCTCTAGGCCTTTTTTAAAACAAGTTTTCAAACCTAAAGAGGGGGGTCATGGTAACTTCAAAGTAGCCAAGTCTAAAAAATGTTGTAGGTAGCCTGATGGTTCCTCATTTACAAATGCCATCTACAGTAGATCCATAGACTTACTGGATATGCTTTACCTCCAAACAGATAGTGTCCCTACCTATGTATCCTGTGCTAATTCCAAAAGATTTCTATCAGAATTGAATTATGTTTGGTGTCTTCAGAGGACAGCGTTTCCTGGTATGGAGGAAATCCCCATATATGCAGTCTCAGAAGTGAAAGACTAAGAATTGTGGGAAAGCAAAAGAAAGTTGTTTTTTTGTTTTGTTTTGTTTTGTTTTGTTTTGTTTTTCTGTATATAATAACCATGACGGGCGGTGGTGGCGCACACCTGTAATCCCAGCACTCAGGAGGCAGAGGCAGGTGGATCTCTGTGAGTTCAGAGGCCAGCCTGGTCTACAGAGCTAGTCCAGGACAGGCTCCAAAGCTACAGAGAAACCCTGTCTCAAAAATAATAATAATAATAATAATAATAATAATAATAATAATAATAATAATGAAAGATGACAATGTTCTTGTCTCCTGGTTCTGCAGGAGAGTATGAACTTAGCTTCAGGGGAAAATCATCTCCAACTTGAAAAACCACTACCTGTTTCTCTTTCCTTTGGTAAGGCCATTTAGCAAGCGAAGATGACCTCCCTAACTACCAATCTAGAGTGAACTGTTTGTCAACAATGGCACTGTCAAGTCTTTTCACCTGGGGGCTAGTTATTAAGAACATTTATGTAGCATGAATCTTAAAGAGTCTTATTAAAAAAAACAAACCCAGAGGCCAGTTATTGGGGTAAATGTTGGAAGATCAGAGAAGCAGAACAAGCCACAGCTACCTCACCTCATCAGTTCCTCAGCTGATCCTGTTTTTTCAGACTGGAAGCCTCTGTGTCTTCACCCGAAAGAATCTCAGCTGAACTGTGCTGCTCAAAGCCTAAAAGCTTAACCATGCAAATACTGCTAGTATCCTGGTCTTCACACCTTATATACCTTGCAGCTTTATACCATCACTCCCTGGGATTAAAGGCATGAGTCACTATGCTTGGCTGTATTCTTGAACAAAAGGATTTCTGCCTCTGGAATGCTAGGGTTAAAGGCATGTGCTACCACTACCTATCCTCTATGTTGAATATTGTGGCTGTTCTATCTCTGGGACCCCATCTTCCCCCCATCCTCTCCCCTCCATTCCCATCTCCTCCAGGGCCAAGACTCCCCTAGGGATTCATTTAAACTTGGTGGATTCAGTACAGGCAGGTCCAGTCCCCTCCTTCCAGGCTGAGCAAAGTGTCACTGTGTAAGCCCCAGGTTCCAAACAGCCAGCTCATGCACTAAGGACAGGTCCAGGTCCCACAGCCTGGGTGCCTCCCAAACAGTCCAAGCCACTCAACTGTCTCACTTATCCAGAGGGCCTGATCCAGCTGGGGGCTCCACAGCCTTTGGTTCACAATTCATGTGCTTCCATTCATCTGGCCTTTCATCCCCGTGCCTTTTCCAGTCCTGGGCCCAACAATTCACGCTCCCACAGACCCTCCTCCTTCTCAGCAACTGGACACACAGAGCTCCACCTGGGGCCTGGCTGAGGATCTGCATCTACTTCCAACTGTCACTGGATGAGAGTTCCAGCCTGACCTTCAGGCTGTTTGGCCATCTGATCACCAGACTAGGTCAGATCAGGCTTTCTCTCGACCATTGCCAGCAGTCTACAGAGGATGCATCACTGTGGACCTCAGGGGACCTCTCCAGCACTCTACCCACTCCTGTTCTCATGTGGTCCTCATCCATCATGGTCTACCATTCCTTGTTCTCCCTTTCGGTTCCTGATCCAGCTGGGATCTCCTGCTCCCCCAAGCCTCCCTTCCCTCAAACCTTGCCCTTCCTTACTCCCACTCTTGTCCAGGTTGTTCATGTAGATCTCATACATTTCTCTGTCATTGGGTGATCCCTGGGTCTTTCCTAGGGTCCTGTTTTCTAGGTAGCCTCCCTGGAGTTGTGTAGCAGTCTAGTCATCTTTGTTTTACATCTAGTATCCTCCTATGAGTGAGTACATACCATGTTTGTCTTTCTGAGACTGGGTTACCTCACTCAGGATGATTTTTTCTAGATCCATCCATTTGCCTGCAAACCTCATGATGTCATTGTTTTTCTCTGCTGAGTAGTACTCCATTGTGTATATGTACCATATTTTCTTTATCCATTCTTCAGTTGAAGGGCATCTAGGTTGTTTCCAGGTTTCTGGATATTACAAACAATGCTGATATGAACATAGCTGAGCAAATGCCCTTGTGGTATGATTGAACATTCCTTGGGTATATGCCCAAGAGTGCTACAGCTGGGTCTTGAGGGAGATGGATTCCCAACTTTCTAAGGAAGTGCCATATTGATTTCCAAAGTGGCTGTACAAGCTTGCATTCCCACCAGCAGTGGAGGGGAGTTCCCCTTGCTCCACATCCTCTCTAGCATAAGCTGTCTTCTGTGTTTTTGATCTTAGCCACTCTGACAGGTGTAAGGTGGTATCTCAGAGTAGTTTTGATTTGCATTTCCTGAATAATTAGGGATGTTAAGCAATTCCTTAAATGTCTTTCAGCCATTTGAACTTCCTCTGTGGAGAATTCTCTGTTTAGTTCTATAGCCCATTTCTTAATTGGACTATTGGGCATTTTGATGTCTAATTTCTGGAGTTCTTTATATATTCTGGATATCAGCCCTCTGTCAGATGTGGGGTTGGTGAAGACCTTTTCCCATTCTGTAGGCTGTCACTTTGTCTTGTTGACCTTGTCCTTTGCTCTACAAAAGTTTCTCAGTTTCAACAGGTCCCATTGATTGATTGTTTCTCTTAATATAGTATTTTTTAAGACTTATCAAATTGACTCACTTGATGACTATTCAATAAGAAAATAGTTTTATCTCTCTTCAATCATTGTGGTTAGGTTTTCTGAATTGGCAGGATGTATTTTAAATTAAACTTCTCCAATGCAAGTAAGTTATATGTCCTGTTGATAGTGTTCTGCTAAATAGTTTTCAGATAACTTAAGTTGATGGTATCAGGTGGTATCAGATACTTTGGGCTTACCCTTGTGACAGTGCACAGTTGAATGATAATTGTTAATACCAGAAACTCTTCAACGCCATCATATTTGGCTATTAAATTAGAAAGGTTGGATTTTGAAGGAATTTTGGGGTTCTAGGATAGGCCAAAGATTAAGAAATCCCTCGATAGTCTTGTGTCCCAGAAATAGATCACAAGCAACAGCTTTTCTCCATAAAATGTAACTAAGGCTAATATGTCCCTTTTGTTTGCTTGCAAAAAAGCCCTCCAGGTTCCCATTCCTTCCTCATAAATGATTCACTAGTCTTGTTTTGTTCCTACTGATCTGTCAGAACAAAATACTTTTTGACCAAATTTTACTCCTTTATTCTCTGGATTCCTAGAAGTCTCACCCCTTCAAAGTGGGGTGTCCTCATAGAGCATTCTCTGACCCCCTGTCTCTTCAAGTCATTGCTACCACCACCAGGGATATCCCATTCCCCCAACCTCTTCTTTATAGCTTTGTTTATTCCTTCTTATTAGGGAAAAATCCCTTTTGCTTAAACCTTAGGCTGCTGCAGCTCTTACAGTCAGAGCACTGGAGCGCGTGCGCACGCGCACACACACACACACACACACACACACACACACACACACACACACACCATTTATATACTCATACACAGATACAAAAACATTTTTAAAAGGCAGATAAATGTTTAGGTGTAGAAAACCTATCAGCTTCAGTTCGTATAGAAAAGAAACAGTGTGCCATTAGAATCAAAGGATGTGTAGATGAGGCAAAACCTTAGTTAGAGCAGTGGCTCCTAAAATTGAATGTACAATCAAGTCACTTGAAGGACTTGCTAAGACACAGATCACCGGGTACCACCCTAAGGTTACTAATTCAGTAAGAACACTTGAAAAGGAACAATTTGCATGTCTAACAAGTTTCCAGGTGTTGTCACTGTTGTAGGTTTGACTGCTACACCATTGACTGGGGCTTTTTTTCATTCATTTATTCATTCACTTCTCCAACATGTATTGATATCTGGTGTGCAATATGCATTGTTCCAGGTACTCAGAAAATAATACTGAACTAAAGAGAGACAAATTATACTTTCAAATAGTTTGTACTGAAAAAGACAAATAGTAGATGAAATAAATAATGAATATATATTGGTGAGAAATGCTGAGGAGAAAACAAATCTAGAAGAGAGATTTAATCACTGCATTGGGAATGATGTTGAAATTTCAGTGGGTGGTAACTCCAGGTAATTCTCCTTGATAAGATCCTTTGGATTAAACTTAAAAGAGAAGTTTGCCCATATCATGTAGGAGAGGCACACTTAAGGAAAATGAAAAAGAAAAGGAAGAACATACCAAACCCAAAGGTCAGGGAGAGGTATGGGTGTTTAAAGAATTCTATTTATTAAAGTAAAGTGATGAAGCAAAGAATAATAAGAAATAAGTTTCCCAAGGAGGGCCCAAGAAGGAACACATAGATCTCCTGGGTGGACTGGGGGCAGGTTAAAAGTGAACGTGAGGGATCAGGTTGGGGGTAGGTGGAGAAAATGAGTTTTGAAAGAGATGACTGTGAAGGGTGGAGCATTTGAGGGTCAGGTAGAAACCTGGTGCAAGGGAAACTCCAAGGAATCAACAATGATGGCCCCAGCTAAGTGAAGGACCCTAGCAATAGTGGATATGTAGCCTGAATTGGCCATCTCCTATGATCAGATTGATGACTACCCCAATTGTCATCAGATAACCTTCAACCAGTAATTGACAGAAACAAATACAGAGAGCAGAGAACCCAGATTCAGTCCCCAGCATGCACATAGCTGATAGCAACGGTGTGTAATTCCAGTTCTAGTGTATCCAATGCCCTCTTCTGGCTTCCAAGGGCATTGTATGCATATGGTGCAGAAAAGTACATGTAGGTAGAAACACACATACACATAAATTAAAAATAAATAAATCATTAATAAAAAGAAAAGATTTTTGTATGCTTTTGAAAAATGAAAAGCTCATGTGTATTTCAGTAAGATTTCTCCAGCTTCTGGGTTAGAGTAGGAACTCAGGAACAGAGGCAGGTAGACCAGAGAGGAGCTACTAAGGCTTGCAGTAGTTATCTGAGAATGCTCATTTATTCGCCACCTACCTACATTATGTACTTAAATTCCAAAGTCTAGTCTTTGTAGCATGAGCTTGATGGTGCAGTTAAACCCTGGCATAAGTCTCAAAATGAGGTCCAAAATATTAGGAACATTAAACATGTGATCCTGTCACCTCAGAGTTAATAAGAAAATAGAAAAATATTGATATTGACTGTACTAGGATTGAAAATTACAAGCAAATTATTATGTGAACACCCTATGGTTTCCTGTAGATCATAAGAACTTCATTGCCTTTCTCAACTCAAGACTCTAACATCTCCTGTAAACCTTCTAAGCTGAGCAGAAGCCACAAGCTAAATTGCCAGTCCTTATGGCCAAGTGAACATTTCATGGGGTTATTATTAATTACATGAGGAACAAATTCAGTTTTTTCTGGCACAACAGTAATACTCATTACAAATTGATCTATGTATATACGACAATATCCTGTACTCCAAAACAATGCTTCCTACAAACATGATAATATTGATTGCTCTTATAGTTTTCAATGGCCTCAGAACAAGTATTGTTCTGTAATCTCTTTATCCTCTAGATAAAAATTCCTGAGTACAAAAATAGATTTAAAAAAACTAACTTTCTAGCTGAATTTTAAACTCATTTATCTTATGACACTTGTTAAAATGGCAATGAAGCCATTTTTCAAACCTAGTGGAGAGAGAGTGAACTCTAAAACAGAAAACATGCAAAGGTGCTGACTGGGCAGTGGAAAAACACTGTACATGAGGCAAGTGGTTAATCAAGGTGATCGGGCCATCTGTGTTTGCTAATTGGCAATGATCTAAGTTAGCTTTTTACCCTCCACAAAGGCCAGGAGATAGGCGTGCTGAGCTCATTGGTGGATACATTTCAAAAGAATGGATGCTAGATTCTTGAGAAAAACATTTCTGCATTGGAAAACTAGTAGAATGTTCAGATAAGATTGAGCTCTTAAAAGTTCCAAGAAAAAAATTACAATTGCAAATTTTGTAAAATAGATGATGTGTGGCTCTAAGAAATTGGGAAGGGAGGCCTATACAAGAAGAGAGTTTGTTGTGAGATATTTGTAAACTGTGTGAAGATGTATTTGCTGTGATTGGTGTAATAAAGAGCTGAATAGTCAATGGGTAGGCAGGAGGTATAGTTATGATTTTTCTGAGAGAGAAAGGAAGAAGAGGATTGTGAGCTAGTAGCCCAAAGAAAAGTCTGGCTACAAGAGCTCTGTGCCTTTCAGATAACGTAATTATCCATGTTAATGAAACACAAAATTTATCTTGTACTTGGTAACAAAAAAGGAGTACCATATTCTTCAGAATTTGAGATGTAAGTGTTATATTTTCTGATCAGAAAATATAAGTAGACAATTTAAAAAAACAAACATTTTCTCCCCAAATGGTACTTATTGGTTGACTATTTGGTGTTGATTATGGCACAGTAATATTGGAAAAGATTGTCTGTGTTTTAAGTTTTTGCTTTATTCTGCCTTTTTGCTACTATAAAAGTTTTTCTGAAATTCATATTTTAAACTTTTCATTGCTTTTCTGTTTCTAGTATCAAAATGTTACATTTTTAATAAAATTTCCATTATGTAAATGAAAAAAATGACAACCAAGACATGCCAAAAGAAATAACATGAAAGCTGACACTTCCCTTAAATGCCTAAATAAAAGTGATAACCTAAATAGAATGTAAATTATCCAGGAAATAAAAATAAAAGAACTTTCTAGACAAGGATAGAGATACCAAGAAAATGTTTTCTATTATTTAATAAAGATTTGAAAGTAAGTATTTGAGAAATTAGGGGGAAAGCACAAAAAATCCAGCAAAAGCAAGTATGTGTGTGTGTGTGTGTGTGTGTGTGTGTGTGTGTGTGTGGATAGATAAATAGATAGATAGATAGATAGATAGATAGATAGATAGATAGATAGATAGATAGAATGAAGGGAGAGAGGAGCTGAAATTACTAAAATCTTTAAGTCATGAGACACTATGAATTAAACCAACATTGGTTCTCATAAAAGACCAATACTGTAGATGATTAGTAGAAACAAAATTAAGGAAAAAGGGGAATAACAATATTCCATCCTTAATAAAACATTCTGTAATAAATGAGGTAAATATTACAAGCAAAGCCTGAGATACAGTTTTATAAGAGCTGTATTCATTACCAATGTAAACATTTTATACTTACTGTGTGTTTATTGTCTGAAGCTCTTAGTCTATACTATGAATTTAACATCAAAATGAATATACTTTGACAGATACTTAACCATTTTACATATAAAAACTGAAATAAAGTTATACAATGTATTTATGTAATAAAATAGAAAACACAAAAGATAATATTTAATACAATGGTAATTTTTCAATAATGATTCATAGGGAATAAAAATATTAGTAAGCCAAAACCACAGGAGACATTGGGAAGGCTATTAAGAAAAATTTAATAAAGATAATTTGCAAAAGTTTCAGACACTGGCAGTTTTACAAAAGAATTGTCTACTTTTTAAAGAAAGGACCATTTCTCCATTGCCAGGTTGTATAGTAGAAAGTTTCTGCCTTTATTATGAAGCAAATAAACTCTTATAATGACAATCAATTCATGAGAACAGGAGATTAAAACCAGAGGGGAAGTTTAGGGATAGAAATCTTGAAGGAAAGCAGCTCTAATTTGTGTGTGAGCCATGCCTGGCAACCAGTTCTGTCTGGATCAGAGGGAGAAATGTCATTGGTTCTAGTAGCAGCTGGCCAGAGGACAGAAAAATGGTGATGAGTTCTGATTTGTGTTCTAGTTTCTCCTTTTTAAAAAAAAAAAAATCTTTTTTTTCTCCTCTTATGTAACAGCTTAAATGAGGAGAGCAGTTTGGAAGCTATGAGTGATCAAATATTTCATTGATCCTGTGATGGAGAGGCACATGAAAGTCTTGCATGGACGTACTGAACAGACTGGCTCACCCCAATTCCACAGCCAAGGCAGTTTTATTAACCCTTAGAATGGGATCCTTGGTGCCATCCTTTTGTTGTGACCCACTTCTGCTACAAAGGAGCTGTTCTTTCTTCATTCCTCTTAAAGTATCCCTTACAATAGAGTTCCTTCCTAAAACCAACCCTTCCACTCATTGCCCATGAAATTTATTCTTCACATTCACAAAACAGAGAACACAGTATCCACTGGGCCAGGGTGGTTTTTTTGAAGCTACCAACAGTCAGGGATTCTAACTCACTGAACTATGCTCATCTGAGTCAAAGGCTCCATCACACCCAGTGATGCCCCTCTCTCCCTCCTCCCACATCAATTTATTTAGTGTGAAAAGACTAAAACAATTTTGAAAAAAAAATTAAATTCAGAAAAGTTTCCCATCTCACTTTCAAAACTTACTATAGTGTTTATAATAGAATCCAGTTCTATGAAGAGTGAATAATGTAAGGTTATAGATATGCATCTCTTTAGGTTGTAAAAGTTGATTACATGAGAAATCCAAAGCAAGTAAGGTTGGTTGTTACATTTCTCTCTTAAAGGCAAATTAAACAAACTAGATATGTGCACAGTAGGACAGCAATTTAAATCTTGAGTGACCCTAAAATGTATTATTAACTTTGGCTGTGGGGTACAGCAAACTTCTAATCTCTTAGGCTGTACGAGATATTTTTCATAATAACCACAGGGTCCATGGAACAGAGAGGATTATCCTTAATTTGGAGGCTCCAAGCTACAAGTCTGAAATAGTAAAGAAAGTTTGATCTTTTTTGAGTAGAGATTGAGTGACTTAATGTACTTAATGCAGGTGTTTCTAAAACATATTACAGGAGAACCTTAAAAACTATATGTTGAGTAGGCAATTAACAATTTCTGCTCCATATGTAGAGTGCTGGGCCAACTTATAAAGGATGTAGGAAGACACCCATCACACTGATTACTTCCAAAGCTGGGGAATAGGGACTGAGGAGGAAAAGTTGCTGACTGAACACCTTACCATAAGGCCTGGCTCTGGGTTTGAATTATTATCTGTGTTGACACAAAATGACATAGCAGAAAGAGAAATGGAAAGTCAAATTTATTTCAATTTTGGCCAAAATAGTGAAACAAAAAATTTTCAGTCTGTCCGTATGTCGTTTCATAGCAATGTTACAACATGTTTGCATGTCCGTGTGTGTGTGTGTGTGTGTGTGTGTGTGTGTGTGTGTGTGTGTGTGTTTAAAGTCAAGAAACATGCAGATGTGGGCAGTCATTTTTCTAGGAGACAAGCCTTTCTTCTTGCAGCAAGGCTCTTGTAGGTAGTGTTCTGATAGACCTGGGATGATTAGGTGCAAGCCACACCCCTCTCTCTCTCCAGACCCTACTCCCTCAGAAAGTCTGCCAAACAGTGCCCCCTCCACTCAGAAAGTCTGCCAGAGGTCAGGTCCTTCCCTGATGGAAGCTCAAGACAACACCTACAGGTTACTTAACTCCTGGTAACCACATTTTCCATGTGACTTCTCCCCTGCCTTTCCAAGGGTAACCCAAGATTGTTTTGCTCTGTTCATTAAACTTGGATTTATTAATCCAGTTTGATAGGCTTATTATATCATTGGTGGCAGATACCTAGGAACTGGGGATTCAAAACTCACCAAGTAGTTCATCTTTATCCATAATATAAATTTTTCCAGATGAATCTCAATTCCCAGGTCCCCATTATGAAGTTATTTACTTTTTTTATATGTTTGTACTATTTGTATTTTTTGCTATACGCATGTGATACATTTGTAATTTTAAATAATAAAGAAAATTATTACATGTCTTTATTTAGTAAGAAAATTCCAATAACATGATACTTGAACTTTAAATATTCATTTAGACCCAAACAACTATTCATTTAGACTCATACAACTGATGAGACATGTTGGCATGAAGGTTTTAATCTCTATATATATACTAGAAGCACATGAACTATTTTAAAGGGTAAAAACAAGACTGCAGCAGATATAATGGACACCTTCAACAAAGCTAGGATCAGCCTGTTGCCTATTGATTGCAATTACAAACAGAAACTGTCAAGAGTGGTGTCAAACTATGTCTCAAGATATTCCTTGTATTCTCGCTGCTGTCTTCACTTTCTATATACTTCCTTTCCTTTCTGGAAAAGCATTGAACACTCAATGACACTGTGACCTCTCATCCTTCAGCCTCCCAAAATAATCTCAAGTAAGATCTAGTGTTGGTACAATAGAAATTCACTGTTCTCAAAGAGCTCTTTATCCTCTTTCAAAATCAGGAACAACTAAGCTATCCTTCCAATGAAAGTAAACCCCAGAAGTACACATCTCTGATGAACCAGACAATCACTATCATTACCTCCCTAAGGACAGGGGCATGTCAGGTTTATCATAAACTTCAGCTCTGATGCCTAAATTTTGTTTGGTATTGAATATTGCTACAACAGGAAACAAATTAGAGACCAAAGAAATCCATGTGTTGATGATGGTTGCTCCAGCCAAGTGACTGATTATGTTGTTAAAAGCTGGTTTTAAAATACTGCTTCTCCTTTCCAAATGCCTCTCTCATAAAGCAATTTTTGTTTTGCAGATGGGAAGCATTTCAAGATACCTGGGAAGTGCTTCATCTGTGCAAAGAAGCACTCCCTACATAAATGTGCCCTGCTCTAGTCATTGGCAGGAAATGACCAAGTTATCAGAACAAAATGGTCTGAAACAAAAGAAAATACCTGTCTGCAATCAGTCACCAATTATTCTTTATTAACAGGAGAACAAATGACAAGTGAGTTCATCTTTGTTGGCATTCTTGGAGTACAAACCAAAGAGGCCAAACTTCTCTAAATGAATAAACAAAGCCCTGCTATACCATTCATTGCCAAAGTTCAGCTGTTAAATAATATGATCATGATAAGATACTTTTAAAGTTTAATTTTTTTCTCTGTATTGCAGATCAAAACTTTGGGTTATATTTTGTTCTATTGGAATTATTTCTAGTTGAGAAGCTTATTTCCTTAGATAGAATTTGTTTTGTTTGTTTGTTTTCTTCTGAACATCTGATGAACTCATCACTGAGAAAAAAAATCTGAATTTATCTTAAGGCTGTGGAAAGCAAGAACCAGGACTCAACTGCTTACTTGCAAGTGTATATCCTCACCAAGGTAGAGTTAGATATCTGTTTGTAAAGCCATTGGCTTTGTTTCCTGAATCAAGAGTCAAGTGTTTCTTTTCTACATCTTCAATCTAACCCAGCCAGAAAGGCACCAACAGACAGATTTCTATACAATGAGGCATATTTTCTTAAAGCTTACCCCTGGGTTAATTATGAACCATACTACAAGGGTAGCACAGGATTACCTGCATCTGTTACTCAGAAATAAAACAAGTGTACCTTCCAAAGAAATTCCATTTCCAAGGCAATAATGATTAGAATGTGCTTCCTACCCAACCCTGACCACTATGCTAGATCTGTTTCAAAAGTCAACTGCCATGAATGTCAAATCAGGCTCCAAAGTCGGGATGTCATGTTGTGGATGACAAGAGCATGGTGACTCCAGACAAGCCTCTGGCTTCTCTGTAGATAACCTATATTCTAATAGTTCTAGGCTATTTTCCTATATATTAGAAAACATAGGGAATGAGTATGTACTTATGAGAAATACTTAAGAATTACAGTTGAATCAACTTTAAAGTAACATTAAATGAACCATTATACACTTATTAGATATGATTGGCATAGAATGAGAAAAATAATAGAAGCATAGATATTACATGATACTCAGGAGGATGAGTAAATCATGACTAAAGGTAAAGGCACATGTACTCTATACTGAAATATCAAACAGCTATGCCCTTCCACAGTCTCCAGTAATATTGATGCATCTTCCTCAACATCTCAGAAAACTGTCTTCAATATCTTGATACAGGTGCTGCCTTCAGATAGATAGAGCATGTTCTATATCTTATTCTGTGACTTGTCCCCTCTGTGACACATTTGAATCAAGTTTCTCTGAGGATAAGTTACTTTATTGGGATAACAAACATAAAGCCAACACAGCCAGTGTTTTAAGGAATCAATGTAACTGTGTGGGTTACAGGGAAGTAGAATTCCTATTAATCGTGGAAAACAGAACAATCAGGCAGTATATCAAGAAATTTGAGTATTTCTTTCACTCCATATGCCAAATAATACTCTCCTTGTTTCCTGTCCATTCCTCTCCAGTTTTTCAGAAACAATGATAAAAATTACCACAAAGTCAAAGCCTACATTCCATTTTGAAGAAAGCGAAGGAGACACATACTGTGTTTCTAATGTTTCCTTCCTCAAAGGAAATGTGTGGCAATCAACGAATCTACATGTTAATGAAATTTGGAAGTGAAGTCTGTGGGAGGTAATTAAGATTACATAAGGTCATGAGGATGGGCATTATGATGCCTATTATTGGTTGTCAACTTGATTACATCTGGAATTAACTAAAACTCAAATGGCTGGACACACCTGTGAGGGAATTTTTTTCTTAATTAAAATACCTGGATGCTTGAGGCAGGAAGACCCACATTTAATCTGGGCCACACCTTCTGCTGTCAGCCTATATAAGCATATGGAAGAAGGAAGCTTTTGCTCTTCACCTACTTGCTTCTCATTCTCACTAGCAAGTCTGTTTCTTCACTGGAATTACAGTGTACTTTGGGATTCCAGTGTATACTGAAGACCATATGCAACATCTGGCCTCATGAACTGAACCATTACTGGATTCTTGGCCCTTCTGTTGGTAGACAGCTATTGTTGGACTAGTTGAACCACAGCCTGAAAGATATATATATATATATTGTGTGTGTGTATTTTCTTTCTATAGTTCTGTTTCTCTAAAGAGCCTTGACTAGTTATGATATTCTTAGGGTCTTACCAAGAGGAGGAAGAGAAGCCCAAATTCCCCTGTCTTCTTGTCTTGCCAAGTGATGTCTTCTATCACATTATCATGTGGCAAGATTGCCCTTGCCAGGCAATGGCACCATGCTCTTAGATTTTCTAGTTTTCTTGAACTATAAATTAAATATATCTCTATTCTTTATAAATCACCTGTCTATGCACTCATTTTTAACAGGAGAACAAGGCAAAAGAAAATGAACTAAGAAAATGTACTTTCTCTCATCCTCCATAAAGCTATTTAAAAAGAATTCTTTAAAAATTCCAACACTATGGCCAGACCTCAGATGACTCTAGACTTCTATAATCAAGACCTTCCCAAATATTAATTTCTTTCAAGTTCTCCAGGAGTGATTGCAATAAACATTCAGAAGTTCTGACATCCAGAATGGTTCCAGGGAATGATAAAGAAAACAATTAAATGTGTACCATGTCCTAGAAGATACAAATACTATAGAAAAGAAGCATCCACATGATTCAGCAAGGAAGGAGTTAATGTTGATCTTAGAAAGAAGGCATATGTCAAAAATAATTGAGTCACCATCTAACCTATAATATTAGCTACCAGGGTTCTAATCTAATCTAATTAAGGCACTAATGTGGTGGTATTGTGTTCCCCAACATATTGTGCACCCTGATAAACTTATCTGGGGTCAGAGACAGAGCAGCCACAATATTAAACATAGAGGTTAGGTAGTGGTAGCACACACCTTTAATCCTAGCATTCCAGAGGCAGAAATCCCTCTGGATCTCTGTGAATTCAAGGCCACATTGGAAACAGCCAGGCATGGTGACACACGCCTTTAATCCCAAGAAGTGAGTCTTTAATGACAGGGAGTGATAGCAGAAAGTAGAAAGATACTTGAGGTGTGAAGAACAGAAACTAGAAGCTTTTGGCTGGTTAAGGTTTTAGGCTTTTGAGACGCAGTTCAGCTGAGATTCATTCTAGATGAGGACACAGGCTTCCAGTCTAAGGAAACAGGATCAGCTGAGGAAATGGCGAGGTAAGGTAGCTGTGGCTTGTTCTGCTTCTCTGATCTTCCAGCATTCACCCCAATAACTGGCCTCAGGTTTGATCTTATTAATAAGACCATCTAATAATTCATGCTACACACTAATCCTTAGTTCTGAGATGCACACAGAAAAGCTTCCAGGGAGACTCTAAAGGGGGAGATTCTATTTTGTTGTGCTGCATGGTGATAGATGGCTCGGGTTCTGTAACAAGTTTTGCAAGTGGGAAAACTTGCCCATAAAAACCCTTCCTTTTATTTGTTTTATTTTCCCATGGAATTATCCTAAGAAAGGAATATCATGAAGATAAAAGTAGAGGTCCTTCATGTCATAATGAAAGTTGCTATAGCTTTTAATTTTTCAATTAAATGCTATAAATGCTATTAAATGAGGTAATAAAATCCACTTTTATATTTCTCTTGGTTTTATTTTTAATGGTATAGGCTCTTTTTATATGGATGTATACCAGAAACCAATACATAGGCACAGCTGTCTTCTATTTCTATGAAGCACTTTTGGAAATTCAAAAGCTGATGGACATTATTCATACATTAGAAGAAGCATTTGACCTACTACGGTCCATAAAGGGCCTTCAGAAAACTATAGACAACTTTATAGTATGTACCAATGTAAAATTTGGGGAACTAATGAAGCCAGGGCTTTAATCTAATAGATATACTATTTGATGACTTAAAAGGGGTAAACAAAAGGACCTGGAAACCAGTATATCTAGACATATCTCCTTAATGGGAAGACAACTTCCCTCAAGTGTAGAGGTTAGTTTCTTAGGTGACAAGTGCTTTTGCAGCAAACTGATGGCTGTTAAGCAAACCCTCTGAACAGCTCTTGCATGAGTCCCCTTTAGTATATTGGCAAATCTTTCTGCCTTAATATCAGGACATATCCGAGCAATGACTATAGAGCATCATCTGATGCTGAGTACCCCTGTGTACAGTTCTCTGCTGGAGGACTTAGATGAAAAGCCACCAGTCACAAAATTGGAACTTTTCTGAGCAAATTTTTGAGAGCAAGTGTTTAAAAGCTTTTTTCTGTCATCTTCCCCTCCAGGGCTAATTCCCCTCGCAAGCAAATGGAAAATATCACAATGTGGAGGATTGAACCAGGTTATAAAGTAGGTTACTCCGATTCTCCTCAGTTCAGAGGGGTCAGAGGAAATTATGTACATGAGGAATGTATGTGCTAGCAAAGACCACACAAGGTGAGAAAACAAAAAAAGCAAGTTTGGAGGGATATGGAAAACGTCTGTTGAACTTTGACAAGAAAAGTATTTTCAGAAACATAAATGCTTTTATCCATAAAATGCACAGGAATAGAAATGCATAACCTTTCAAAATCCCCAAGCTGCACAGATTCTTTCTATATTGAAATGCTTGGTGTTGTAACTTCAAACTTAAGGTGTAGTCTTCCAGTGACAGAGCATCCATAGCAAACATACGTGTTTAGACATGAATGATTCTGCAACATTACAATGATCTCTCTCTCTCTCTGTCTCTCTCTCTCTCTGTCTGTCTCTCTCTCTGTCTGTCTCTCTCTGTCTCTCTCTGTCTCTGTCTCTTTCTCTCTCTCTCTCTCTCATGCACATGCACACACTCACACACATACACACACACACACACACACACACACACACACACACACAGTGTGTGTCTTCTTGCATGTTATATGTGCAGCTACACACTCATGCATAAGCTTATGAAGGTCCAAAGATGGCATCATAGGGTCTTTTATTAAACCTGGAGTTTACTCTTTGGCTAGACTAGTTGAGCAGCAAGCCTCTGGGATCTGCCTGTCTGGCCCTGCCCCATCACTGGCTTTATAGACACATGAAATTCTGCCTGGCTTTTAACATGAATGCTGGTAATATGAGCTCAGGCCTTACTCTTACATTGGAAAGCATCTGCCCAGCCCCATTTTACCACTATCTTCACTATCAACACTTATTTTGATCTTAATACTCTGTAGCACAACCTTTTTTTTCTTATCTTACCAAGGGATCTAGATTCAATTCGTGAGACCTTCATCCCAAGATTGATATTCAGTAAAACAAAGATCATGTTATTTTTTTGGAGGGTAGATATTTGTTTGTGACATAGGAGAATATTAGATGTCATAAAGTAGCTGAAAAATAAACATTCTTTCTTAATAGGTTGATTGATTGACTGATTGATTTTACATTCAGGCTGCAGTTTTCCCTCCCTCCGCCCCTCCCAGTACCTCCCCACATACCTGCTCTGTTCACACCCCCCAATCCACTCCTCCTCCACTTCTGTTTAGGAAAGGGCAGGTCTTCCATGAGTATCAACAAAACATAGTATATCGAGTTAAAGTAAAACTAAGCACCTCTCCATGTGTTAAGGCTGGTCAAGGTGATCCAGTATGAGGAGTAGAGTCATAAAAGCCAGTAAAAGAGTCAAAGACAGCCCCTGTTCCCACTGTTAGGAGTGCCCCAAGACCAAACTACACAACTGTAACATATATGTCGAATGACTAGGTCAATCCCATGCAAGCTCCCTGGTTGTCAGTTCGGTCTCTGTGAGAACCTATGAGCCCAGGTTAGTTGATTCTGTGAGTTTTCTTGTGGTGTTCTTGACCCCTCTGGCTCCTATACTCCTAGGATTCTCTTCCTCTTCTGCAGGATTCCCAGAGCTCTGCCTAATATTTGCAGGTGGGTCTGCTTCTGTTTCCATCAGTTGCTGGATGATGCCTCTCCCCTCTCTGATGACACTTGGGCTACCTGAAACAGCTACAATGGCAAATATAAAGGGGCATATATTCAAAGAATTATTTGGATTTGGGGGTTTTACATGTTGCCTGATAGGCATTAATACAAAAATTTAAATGACTTACTTCTTATGAATCATTGAAGCAATTTCTGTCCTTCGATTAAGATCAGGAGTGATCTTACAAAAAAAAAAAGAAAAGAAAAGAAAAAAGAAGATGATCTAGAGAAAATTATGATTTACGCCAAGTTAAAATGTATTGGAAGAGAATTTATTTGGGCAAATGGGAGGAAGATCCATCTATTTATTTTTGTAGCTCCCTTGTCGTTACAGAACATGATGTGTTGCCTCTTTCAAAGGAGAGTAGGACGTTACTCCTACTGACTCTACAGGGAGCTGACTAGACAGCCTGCCACTCATCCAATCAATAGATGTATTCTAAGTAAACATTATGTTCTCTATTGGACACTGGGATAGCATGATAAAGTAATGATGATTGCCAAAAGTCATACCACTATGCCAAGGAATTGACAAAATTGGCCCCTTTGGTCAATTCCAGCCCAATGGCTATCTCTCTCTCTCTCTTTTTTTTTTTAATTTTATTGGAACATACACATGTCTGTTCCCCTATGCTGAGTTGATCAGTTTCAACAGATGGCATGTAGCTCAATGTGCCCAAAATACTTACTCTCCAACCCTAAGTGGAAAAGGTTAGCAGTATTTTAGCTAGAAAATAAATCAATAATAGATGTGTAATTTCAAATGATGATATAAAGTCTGGAGTTAATAAACTGTGATGGCAGAATCTAAGGGCTAGATGGTGCACTTAACTTCTCTCAGGATGATGCTTAAGATAGGATTAAATGGTGAGAAAAGTTGACTACAGGAAATACATGAAAATGGAGCTGATCCATCAGGAAAAATTAGATTTAGAAGAAAAAATATCATTGCATCCTAAAACAGATCACAGAAAGTAAAACTTTACTCAAATGCTCATTCCAATAATTACTAGGGAAGGATCTTGGTCATTCCTTTTACCTTAGTTTCCTTCTTTATACAAAGTATATAATAATGGTCTATATTTCATTAGACTTACAACATAATAGATACATTATGTTTAGGAAAGTGACTAGTACACTGTAAATAATCAATAAATTTAGTTATTAGCATCATTTCAATGCTATTCTTTATATTCTTTGTACTTCAAACACATGGAACAGAAAGATCTTGGTCCATTAAAAAATAGATAAAGGGAAAAGTGTGATGAATGTAAGTGAAAAAAAGGAGAATAACAAGAGACAGGATAGATGAACTAGATGTTTTTCATAGCAAATTGCACTTTAAAAAACATAATGGAAAGTAATTGAAGGATTTTATTTTACCATCATGGTGACTGGTATTTAAATTTTACATATAATTTCCAGTTGTCTATAGAAAATACATTTGAAAAAAGATAGGTATAATAGAAAGATGCTGCTATAGTCCATGCACAAACAAATGGCCATGTTATAGATGTGAGGTGTGGAAATAGAGGAAACTGAATGAATCCAAAGCATCCTTAGATGATAGTTAACTGAACTTAATGATGAATTTAGCATTCAAAGAGGAGACTATAGCAGATTCAAAGACACTCCTGGGCTTCTAGTATGAGCAGCAGGTAGACTGGACTGTTATTTCATGCTATCATGATATTTGCATGTACTATTTAAGAAAGACTGAGACTAAGTTATGGTTGCTAAAGCTGCATGTGGGTTACTCAAAACATCAAAAACAATTTGATATCTAAATTTCTGAGGCTTATCACAATAGGTGTATTTCATACACTTTCTCTTCACCATGTACACCTTACATGGGTGACAGGGAATTTGGCCAATGTATTCTTTTAAGAGTATTATCCCAGATTGCCACATGCAAATATCTTAAAGAGGCTAGAATTTCCAGATCAGGGCAGCAAGGTTGGGTTTTGGTGAAGACAATGTCCCCAGTTTACCCATGCGACCTTCTTGTTGTGTTTCACATAGTGAAGAATAAAAGAAAACTCCGATATCTGTTAAAAGACATAAATTCTGTCAGATAAAGACCGCATGGTAGGTCCTCATTTAAGCTTAAATATGTCCCTACTCCAATTAAAAACACATCAAAGGATAAAGATTCAAAATATGAATTTTGGGGCACAACTTGGTTCATATGATGCAGGGAACCAAACTGAGTGAGAATTAAATTTGAATGTGCACTTCCATAATTGTAGCAGCAGTGAGGAGAGAGTGTAGACAGCCCACAATGCTTGGGCCATGAAGTTACATATGCTACTTCTACTCATGTGTCATTAGCCAAAAGACATTATGAAGTAATTTCTTGCTTCATGATGAATGAAAAAATATGACTTCCATGTTGTTAGAAGATGGAGAGAACATTTTTACAAATAGCACTTCATATTCTTCTCTTTCTGGACACCAAATAACATTGGAACATATATACCTTAGGAGATTGCAGCCCTCCCTGACAGCCTCTGATTTACAGATGGTTGGATGCTTTTCACACAGGCTTTTAAAGGTTTTTAAACACTTAGCTATTTCTCATCAGATTGATGCAAATCAGGTCCATGTACCTCCAGCCACTCTTAGAGGAACTCTCTAGACATTCTTAAGTGAGTTATTTTCATTTTATTTCTCCACGTCCCTTTCTTTTACTCTCTAATTAATTACCTAAATATGGATCAATTGTACGTTAGGGGAAAGATAGATTCTTCTGACTGTTGTCTGAGTAATTTTGTGCCATTGAGAGGAATGTCTGGATCCCACAAACTTGAGTCATTGTTCTGAAGTACTCAATCCACTAGGATTTTGATACAATAGTGGTGACAGCCACACCTCGATTTGATTCTCACCTTATGTGTGTTTTCAATCACATTTCTTGCTCAAGAAGTTTTAGTGTTTTTGTTTTATTTCTTTAAAATGGGACTGTGGAGGAACTGCAGTCTGTGCCTGAAAGTCTTTACACCTCTGGATGGTCTACTTCCTTTCTCCCTTTTTGCAAGTGGCCAATTCCTTTTTAAGGAATTGTTCTTTGTTGTACCATGTAACCAATAGTGTTCTGCTTTCCAACTTTTAGTCTTAGTGATATAAATCCACTGGGCATCAGATCTACCTTCCAAATGATTACAGGCAAGAGATTATCAAATATTTCAGCACCTGTAATTTACCCTTCTAGTCTCCAATAACAGCCTCTTCACTACCCATTTTCAAAGTAAATACCTCAGCATTTGACTTTTGGTTTTATGAAATGTTATTACCAATTTCATATGTGATAGCCTGGGTAATTACAGATACTAATGTAATTTGTGAGGTTTATTAAATCAAAAATTCATAAGAGACTCACCATTTATATCCAGTGTGGGAAGACAGGGTGGTATTGCTCTTGTAAACACTCAGAAATTCAAAAAACTAATGAGTGTTTCTCTCACATCATGGCAATCATGAAAAGGCTTTTTGAAGCTTCCACCTAAAAGTGATACTTTTAGAATTTGTAAGACAGCTGAAGAGCTACTTAAACTAGTGAAATGGCCAAAACAACTTGCACTTAAAAAGCATTCTTTGCAAGATCCTCTCCTTGGTTTCTTCTTTGCTCTACAACCTCTGCAGATATTCTAAATGAAACACACATATCTAAAGCTTAAAAATTAACATCCACATATTAGAGAAAATATACAGTATTTGTCTTTCTGTGTCTGGGTTAATTCACTCAGAATGATTGTTACCAGCTCTATCAATTCCATACAAATTTCACATCTCTTAACAGCTGAATAATTAATAAAGTTATTACATTATGTAAATATACTGTATATTCACCATCCATTCATCAACCCATCAGTTTATAGAAATTTATGCTGTTTACAACTTCTGGTATTATGAACACAGCATAAAATTGATATGGATGAGTAAGTGTCTCTGTAGCAAGATATGGTGTCTTTGGGTATATGTCCAAGAGTGTTATGGCTGAATCTCCTGGTAGATCCATTTTGAGGTTTTTTTGGGAACTTCCACAATGATTTTCATAGTATCAGTACCAGTTTACACTCTCCCCTGTAATGGACAAGTGTTCCTCAGATGTATTTAAATGCATTCATTAGTGATTAATTCCAAAATAACAATAATACATAGGTCTCACATTAAGGAAAGAAGTAAAAGTTCTCCCTGGACTTACTCAACCAAGAGTGAGTCCAGATTAGAACTCTCTACTTCATGCTCCATGAGTCTTCTGTCTTGTCTACTGTGTGATTCCAAATCTGTGCCTGCCTGAAGGCCATCTTATGACTTTGTCCCTATACTGTATCTTTGTGAATACCTGTGTGTGGATGTTTGTGCCTGTCTCCAACAAAGGTCTTAGCTCTGCATTTATTGAATTACACTTAAAGTATTGCATGGGGAAGAAGTAACAGGATATTTTATAGAAATCTTTAACTAAGTTGTATAAGGGATTAAGTCACTGGCTCTAATTGATCCCAACTGAGCAGAAAAACAGTATTACAAACATCACTGTTTATCACCTAATATCCATAAATGTTGTCTTTAACATTATGGTGGATACTCATTTTAGAAGGTTGCTTTTAACCTCTATATTTCTGCTTTCAGCAAATGATACACATTCACCATTTTGGGGGGATGGAAGAGTACGTGACAATATTGCAGCTGTGAATTAGCTCAAGTTGTAAAGGTTGATTACATGGGAAATCCAAGACAAGTAAAGTTGGTGTATTGTTCTCTAAAAAGTACGTTGATCTAAATGATCTAAAGTTCATGAGTTCCCACTAGCTTGGTTCAGTTGTCTCTATAAGTTTCCCCCATCATGATCTTGACTCCCTGTAGCATGAATCTTAACAATTCTTATTCATAAAGACAAGCCTGGAGGCAGGTATTAGGGTGAATGCTGGAAGATTAGAGAAGCAGAACAAGCCACAGCTTCCTCACCTCGCCAATTCCTCAGGTGATCCTATTTCCTCAGACTCAATGCCTCTCAGCTGAACTGTGCTGCTCAAAAGCCTAACAACTTAACCAGCCTAGTTCCTAGTTTTCATGCCTTATATACATTTCTGCTTTCTGCCATCACTTCCTGGGATTAAAGGCTCACTTCTTGGGATTAAAGGTGTGAGTCACCATGCCTGGCTGTTTCCAGTGTGGCTTTAAACTCACAGAGATTCAGATGGATCTCTGCCTCCCGAGTGATAGGATTAAAGGTGTATGCGCCACCATTTTCTGGCCTCTATGTCTAGTGGCTGTTCTGTTCTCTGACCCCACATAAGTTTATTAGGGTATATAATATTTTGGGGAACACAATACCACCACAATACCCCTTGCTCATAGAATCTCTCTTCCCTCTCTTCTTCTACTGGACTCCTGGAGCTCTGGCATGAGCTGGCTTTTTGGAGCCCATTACCTATGGTGGGCCACCTTGCACAGCCTTGATGCAGGGGAGGGGCTTGGACCTGCCTCAACTGAATTACCAAACTCTGCTGACTCCCCATGGGAGGCCTTACCTTTTTGGAGGAGGAGAGAATGGGGAGGGGGTTTGGGGGAAAGGCTGGAGGAGCAGGAGGAGAGAAGAGAGGGGGATCTGTGGTTAGTATGTAAAGTGAATAAAAAAATTCTTAATAAAGAAAAAA
The DNA here is from genome assembly GCF_903995425.1 of Onychomys torridus. Classification (NCBI taxonomy): domain Eukaryota; kingdom Metazoa; phylum Chordata; class Mammalia; order Rodentia; family Cricetidae; genus Onychomys; species Onychomys torridus. The sequence goes on along the minus strand of NC_050457.1, from coordinate 29,248,205 downwards.
TTTTAAAAAGCAAGTTGAACAAACAGGCTGAGTACACAGTAGAATAGCTGTCTTAAGTCTTACGTGGTGACCTTAAGATGTATTATTAACTGGCTACGAGGTACAGCAAGTATCTTACAATGTAAGAGATATTTTCACAACATTGCATCGCCACAGTCTGGATTCCCCACATCTTCTGTCATTTGTTTAGCTAATCTTGGCCATTCTGACTCAGGTAAAACGCAATCTCACAGCAGTTGAAATCTGACTGGATTTACTTCATGAGTGGCAATCATATCTGACACTGCTGAAGTAGCCAAGAACCTGAGACCAGATAGGTCATAGGCTTAAGGAGAAATCCGCTGCTATTGCTTTTCTAAATGAATAGCAATAAAATGACTCCTAATGACATACTTCTAAACCCATATGGCAGCGCATTTCTCAAGCTCATCATAGAAGTGTCTTCTTGCAGTAGATGGCGATCAACAGACACCCACAACTGAAAAATGTAGAGAAATTTTGGAACAGTGAGCCTAAATGAGATGTTTTCATCAGACCCCTCCCCTCAAGGCTCAGGGAGGCATGCTAAAGAGGCAGCAGCAATGTGGCCTGGAGGTGGTGGTGATGATGGTGCACACCTTTAATCCCAGCACTTGGGAGGTGGAGCCAGGAGGATCTTTGTGAGTTCGAGGCCAGCCTGGTCTACAGAGTGAGTTCCAGAGAAACCCTGTATCAAAAAACAAAAAAAAAATAAATAAATAAATAAAAATAAAAATAAATAAAGGCAGCAGCAAGATTGTTAGAGCCAGAGGTGGTAGAAGACTCCAAGAAAACAGTGTTTTCCAGAGAGAACAGGACACAGAAACTATGGCAGCATCCATAGACCTGCACATGTTCAAACCAGACAAAATCCCAGCCTGGAGAAGGGAAAATGGACACAAAGTCTCATTCCTAACCAAAAAGCTATTTGCAATTGATACCTGCTGGGAAAAGGGAAAATCAGTTTTCTCCAGTACAGTAACTCTAGGTAGATCGAGCACATTCAAAGGTAGGTCCTGTCTGTATCCAGGAGTAGTTGGCCAACACCAAATAAACTTGATGTTTTTGTGTGCTTTTTGTTTGGGTTTGGTTTTGTCTCACTGTTTTGGTCTGTTTTAGGGAGTTTAATTTTAGGGTTTTTTTGTGGGGGTGGATTGTTTTTTGACAGAGAAAGAGAAACAGAAAATGAAGTTGGGTGAATACGGAGGTAGAGAGAATCTGGGACTACTTAGGAGAGGTGAAAGAATATGATCAAAATACACTGTACTAAACACATTTAAATAAAAATATTAAATGCAAGCATTTAAATCACAAAATAAGAAAGCATTAAAAAATGACATTTTTTTCTAAATGTTAATTGTCCCAAACAATTGACTCGGTTCAGTGTTATTGGGTTACTTTTATTACATTACTAGAAAGTTAAAAATGTGATACATCTGTAAAACCACTAGTGACATCTTTGCAACTTAGACACAAACAAGCATCATCACTGACATGCTGATATGTACCTTGTGTTCAGTAAACAAAAGCTGATTTAGGAAAATATAATTCAACAAAAGACAGATAAATTTCTGTGTACAGTAATTACAGGTGATAAAACATTAATCGTGCCATCTGCAGTTGCTATTTGCAAACCTCCATACTAATCATCGTATGTTAGCTGTACACTTCAAGTGCTCAGGCATTTGATGTGTATGTAAATGTACTCATGGGAGTGAAATAGAGACATTTACTGCAACTGTGATTGTTTGAGTACTAAGAGGATGGCCTATGACAATAAAATTCTTTACCTACCATTTCAGGAGGGCTTGAGTTTATATTGCTTTGGTCAGCTTCTTACCTTCGCTGTCAGATATTACTTAATCTCTGTGTGAGACTAGTTTAACTTTTAGTGTTTCAGAATCATGTTTCTAAAAAGATGTACATTTGTGCCATAGACAAAATTGTAGATTGTTATGTGTATTGATTTCCAGTGACATAAACCTTGTGCTTAAAGAAAAACCCCATTCTTAGAGTATAAATCATCTAGTGTTAAATTAACAATTGTTTTTAATACATGAACTTATTTTCTTATGTAAAGGATAAAATAATTTAATTGGCAAATGTTATTTAGCCTACTATTTTTCTTTCTTTTTATTATTAAATTTTCTATTCACTTTACATACCAACCACAGATACTCCCTCTTCCCTCCTCCAACCTTTCCCTCCAACCCACCCCCCATCCCCACATTTCTCAAGTCAAGGTCTCCCATGGGGAGTCAGCAGAGCCTGGCACACTCAGCTGAGGTAGGTTCAAGCCTCCCCTTCCCCTGCACTAAGGCTACGCAAGGTGTCACACACTGGGCTCTAGTCTACCATTCTTAATGATAATTATTCTAAAATATGCCTTACAAAGTTTGTGCCATAATCAGACTTGATAGACACTGGAACAACTGAAATGACTAAAGCTTTATGAACTTGAAGAATAGATTCTCAAATATCTATCATGCATCCATTGTAAGTTGATTGAGACCACCAGGAGGTGGATGCTGCCTGTTGTGTCTACTTACTATTTTGCCTTTTCTAGTTTTAATCATAAAAAAATAGAATTTTGAATTTATAAAGTTACTTATGTTATTTTTGTCCCTCCAGAATTGCTCATGTAGTCTTGCAAAGAAAGATTATATAACAAATATTTGTTGGTCTTACTTCAAACTACAGTTTACAAAGATGAGAATTTGGGTGACTAGATAAGTCTGCAAGGAGGAAGTAAGGTGCATCCTGATGACTACAGGACCATTTTAAATAGATTGGCAATCAGAGATAAGGGGGGGGGGCAGGGTTTATTTACTATAATCATCCATCTAATGTCTGAATCCCCTCTATTGAGTCCCTTGCCAATTAATAACCTCTGTGGTGGGAAACCCCAACCTCTGGCCCCATCTTTCCATTTCTGGAAGCACTTGGAGACCTAAAAAGAAGATAGAAGGGAAAATCCTGGATCTTTGAGGCCATCCCCACAGCAGAAGAATTCACTCAGCAGCACTAATTCAAAGCTATGAGCTAGTATTAATGGACACAGATTTTGTGATTTATTTCACTTGTGGTTTCCCCCTCACAAAAGAGAAACAAATTACTGTATTATATCTCAAGTCAATGTTGTTTCTAGGTATACCAAAAGAACATACAAAAAAATCACAGAAGCAGCTTCTCATATCATTAACTAAGGAAGAAAAATTATTTCTAGATTTAACGTAATTAAGAGTTGTTTCATGTAGAAAATGAATTTATGCTTCCATGGGAAGCCAGACCTCCATTTATTAACAATTAGGTTCTTGTTTCACAATTAAATCTCTATTCATAAGCAGGAGTTTTTAACTTTCTGAAATTAAAAACAACCAAAAAAAAAAAAAAAAAGAACACTTGGAAGGTTAAAAAAAATCACCTTATTAGATTACTAGCACATATGAAAAACAGAACCTAGGAAATCAGGTCTCCAGGGTTGTTCCTTTTCTCCTGCTGCACTGACTTACTTGAAGTAACAGGATAAACACACCAAGGAAAGGTGAGTCAAAGAAGCTCAATGTGTTGAAATTGCCCTAGCGACTACCTTGCCAACGAGGGCCCAGTGCCAGGAGAGACAGCAGGAACATACCAAGTACACTGCTGTTGATATTCTAGGATCCAACAGCTGTAGCAGAGACTTCAGACGATGCAGCAGTGTGGAACAAAAAGACAGATTTCATAAGCTTGAGATTTAAATTGAAATGAAAGCCTCAGCCCAACCATTCAAAGCAAGTATATCTTCTTTTCACCCCCAACAAATCAGCATGTCAGGCCAAGTACTGAGTCTACAAGGCCGCTACTGTTGATACACATCGATAAGACTTAACTCTCCAATAGTGACAAAGCTAGAAATCTCCAACTCTTCTATGGCTCCCTCAGTGCTGACCACTGTTATGAATACCCTAGACCCAGGTCTGCTCTTCCTGATATACAGCTAAAATTCTTTACTAGAGAGTAGAATAGACTGAGCCAGGAGACTAGTTCAGAGAGAGAAGCCACAGCTAAGGATTGGGATAAACAGTTTTTATTCATCTACTTCTTAAAAAGATATTTCTGACTGTCATGGTTTCAAAGCCAGGCCTCTTGTTTCATCAACTCCAGCTATTACACATTTGACTGGAGGCCTCAGAGTATCAATCATGGATTCATCTTAGCCAAGTAGAAATGTGAAGATTCCTGTACTCTTATGAAATTCTGAGAGTCAATAATAACAATATAGCTTCCCTATACTTGTGATAAACAAATTGGTGTTTCAGCATCTCTGATGATGACCACACTTTAATGGAGACATTGGCTTTTAGAAAAGAGGTTATCACACCTCACACTTTAAGAATGATAATCGTGAATTTTTATTCTCTCTCCTCTATCAGTTTTCTTCCAATTGAACATTCCAGTCTCTCTCATGTCACTAATTAGATAACAGAAATATTAATGAACAGGTAATCAATGCATGCATGACCTACTTGGGCTTTTATAGTGGATTATTGCAACAGGAAAACTAAGCAAGAAAATGTAGATACATTGTGAATCTTTCACCTCTTCAGAATAAAAATACACTCTGTATGGATAATGAAGACCCAGTGAGGTTATTTTTTAATATAATTTTCTTTTCATTGGCTCTTAGTGGGTAAAGGCCAGTACTACATGACTTAACAGTTTGGTAGTTTTGTCTGCAAGTGTTTCTAAGGCATGTGCAACAGTTGTCTTTAAATGTCCTCTGAAGTATGGAGAGAAATTTGATTGTAATGCTCACATCTCTCCTCAAGAGAACCTGTTGTGAGGAGTGTTAGCAGAGAGCCTCCAGGTGCCACATATTTGGACCTAGCATTCATTTCTGCAAAGGTCTGATCCCCTTAGGCTATGCCTGAGGGATCAGGGGCACCAGAGACACCACAAGTCTCTGCCAATAGGCAAGTTTCAAGATTCTACTGGCTGCAAATTTCTCAATGTTGTAGAGTCAGCCAAGACTCCTCCTAATTCATCATTTCATTCTTCTCCCTCCTTCTATGGCTGTCAGATCCATGTTGTTGTCTGGAGGCTTCCCACTAGCTCATCCTGCTGGCATCTACCACTGATTCATGGTGGAGGTGGAGAATTCTTCAGTAAATCTCCTGCTGTGTGTCTAATACTGTCTGCTCTTTGAAAGACACAAATGGACACTTGCAAATTCAGTAGTATTTTATTAATTTAAATTGTTGTAATGTTAATCTTTCTACTTGTTGCACTTGAATTTTATAATTTTTTTAACCTCTAACTGGATAGTATTTGAAAATAGGCTTTGGGCTGGACAGGTGGTTCCAAAGAGCATGAACTCTTCTTGCTGAGTTGATAAGTTCAGTTTCCAGAACCCACACCAGAAGGGTATGGATCTCACAAATTGCCTGTAACTCCAGTTCCAGGGAACCTGACACCCTCTTCTAGCCTGTGTGGATATCTGCATTCACAAGGTCCTGGGTTCGGTCCTCAGCTCCAACAATAAAATAAAATAAAATAAAATAAAATAAAATAAAATAAAATAAAATAAAAATAAAATAAAATAAAATAAAATAAAATAAAATAAAATAAAATAAAATAAAATAAAGAAAGAACGTCTATTTTATCTGAGTATCCTTTTGGATATCAGTCATTGAAGTGAGATGAGGAATGAGGTCCTCTATGGTAGGGTTCTTCATTCTATTGGGAATTAATACTTTGTTTTCACATGCAATGGGCACTTTTTTTTTCAAGCTTGTGGTCCTTGATACTGTTCTATTGCTATGAAGAGACACCATGATCAAGACAACTTATAAAAGAAAGCATCTGTTTGGAGCTTTGCTTACAGTTTCTGCAGTTTAGTCCATGATCATCGTGGCAGAAAGTAGAGCAGCAGGTAGACAGGCATGGTGCTGAATAAGTAGAGCTGAGAATTTTCATCTGATCTCCAAGCATGTGGCAGAAAGAGACTGGGCCAAATGTGGGCTTTTGAAACCTCCAGTGATACACTTCCTCCAACAAGCCCACGCCTCCTAATCCTTCCTAAACAGTCTCCTAGAACCAAACATTCAGATATATGAGCCTATGGGAGCCTTTCTCATTCAAACCTCCACATGATTCATTGAGGCCTTTCTCTGAATGATTACATAAAAGATGATTTGTGCGTGTGGTAGTAATATATTCTTGATGCTATAGCTAGATAAATAAGAATTCAACCTCCAAAAAAACCTTCAGAATGTGCCTTTCATGATGTGTTTGTTCAGCTTTCTTTGAAAAGTAGCTTAAACATGGCTTTCTATTGTCAGAGACTAACTCTAAGCATGAACCTAACATGCTCCTTACACATAGAAATGCAAAAAAAAAAAAAATTCCTCCTTAAACCCTTCTTTATAAATTTAACTCTTCAATATCTTCAATAATACTTACCTATTAGTCAAGACTATTTTTTTTATGAATTTCCATTTATTATTTTAGCCTAAGCATTATAACTAGTTCATACTACCCTAGGATGTCTTATTTCCCAACCCAGTAAACTGTCCTATCAAACTGAACCCAAGACAATACCTGGTCTACTTCTTCATTGTCAATTACATTTCTACTATTCTATATCATATAGAAAGTACCCAATTATGCCAGGCCCCTTAGCTCCACATAATATTTTTGCTATTTATCCAAATCATACCAGGCATCAGTAGATAGCTCAGCTCAATTGCTGAGTAGAATTTCATTCTGTGATTAAACATCAAATTACCTGTTTATCTGTTGGACATCTGCCTTATTTTGCTTTTGGCTATTAGCAATAAGGCCATTGTGAATGTGGGTGTACAAATCTTTGAAAGTATGCTTCCATTTATCTTGAATGAATTCCCAGAAGTATAATTGCTGGGGCATAGACTAAGAGGCAGCATTGCTTTATTAGTGGGTCAAATGTGCCAAGTTATTTACTTTCATGGATATCTAAAACCACTCTTGGTTAGTTTCTCTGGCAGTCAGAATATTTCCTCTAAGTATATTTCCAGAGAATTTACTGTGAATCATAGGCCCTCAGGGGTCTAATTTATGAGTGTATTTACTCTGCCTTCATACTTTAATATTTTGCTAGATATACAATTCTGAATCCAAAGCTCTTTCCTTCAACATATTTAAATTATCATACTAAAGTGCCTTCTATCACTGTTGAGAAGTCAAATGGTAACCCAAAGTAACTTTTTGTACGTAGTCTATGCTTTTAAGAAACTTGCATTTTTATGCATTCTTAACTCTTAGTATTTTGGTAAATAAAGCATTCGGCTGTGACTTTTTTTTTCTTATGTCTCCTATTAGGCTAAGCCAGATTTTTCAACCTGCCACCAATACTTTCAGAATTTCTTTTATATATTCATCTTTTAACTCCTCCAGAATACTTCTCAGAGAGCTTCTCACTTATCCTCAAACTTTTACTTCTCTATCACATTCTTCATCATTTATTTTGACCATTCTATATGTTATCTCCCATGCTTCCTAATGGCTCATTCTTACAGTTCTTACTTCTGCTTTATCTTAGGACACACCAAGCTTTCTCAAGAGAATACTGTTTCTCAGTATTGAATTTGTAATGAGGATACTGAAAAGGAAATCTTTTCTGCCTCCCAAGATATAGAAAGTGTACATTATATAACACATGCCTGTAGCATGAATCTTAACAGGTCTTATTAATAAGAACAAACCTGAGGCCAGTTATTGGGGTGAATGCTGGAAGATCAGAGAAGCAGAACAAGCCACGGCTATCTCACCTTGCTAGTTCCTCAGGTGATCCTGTTTCCGCAGGCTGGAAGCTTCTGAGTCCTCCTCCACATGAATCTCAGCTGAACTGTGTTGCTCCAAAGCCTGAACACTTAACCAACCAAATGCTTAACTAACTACATGCTTTACTCCTTAGTTCCTGGTCCTCACACCTTATATACCTTTCTCTTTCTGCCCCCACTCCCTGGAATTAAAGGTTGGGTTTCTGGGATTAAAGGCGTGGGTCACCAAGTTTAGCTGTTTCTAAAGTGGCCTTGAACTCAGAGATCTGGCTATCTCTGCCTTCCAAATGCTGGGATTAAAGGTGTGCACCACCACCGTCCAACTTCTGTTACGGCTTACTCTTCCCATTTTCTAGCCACCATTTTTGGCTTTGTTCTGGTGGCTGTCTGTTCTCTGACCCCAGATATGTTTATTTTGGGGAACACACAATGTTTCAGGGAACACAATACTCACCACACATGCCTAATAATCTTAGGAGAATATAATGAATAGAGTCAAAGCCCTGAAAAAATACCAAAGCAGCCTTGATGATCAGGGACATTTAAAGTTTGTTTTATTGTTGACTGGTTGGCCAGTTGGCCAGTTGGTCTGTTCAGTTGGCTGGTTGGTTCCTTGGTTAGTTGGTCAGTAATTTGTTTGGATAATTTCATTCCATATTGTGCCAACTTTCTTGTGCATGTTAGAAACTTTGGTTAATAATAACTAACCAAGGAATGAGTCAAAAGCCAGTCTCCCATCACGTGCCATGCTAAGCAGGTCTTAGGTAAAGCACATACTCCAGAGATCTCCGTCCATGCCTCATTCTGAATTTGACCACCACTCAACCATTACAAAGCCAATCTGTTTTACATGATAGGAACAAGTGTCATATGGGGATCTTAGAATTCTTCTTCCTTCGTTATAACTCCCTTGTGGGTGGGAAAGGAAGGTTAAAAGACAATGAATTCTCTGGATCCAGCCAATGAACTTGCCATTTCTTACTTGCTATTTGTCCCAGCCAGGGTCTCTACTTTCTCCCTGACACCACTGTCTTGGTCTCTTGTTCTGCCGATTTCCTGCAGATATCACTGGGCCCTACAAAGACAAATCCAAAGCTTTCTCAGGAGAACTACTACTCACATACTATTTTATTCATAGTAAATATATAAAAAGGAAAGCTCAGCAAGCTCTTTCAAGCTGGTAGAGGATGGGCTGACAACCTTGGGTGGCACAAAGCTGCAGACAGACTCCACCTGCTGCTCCTGTGCTGCCACTGATCTCTTTGATAAGATGTCATTTCTAGAGTCACATCTCCCTTGTGCTCTCGGATATGGCATATTACTGACAAAGAGAGCCTTTTGAGTAAGCATCCAAAGTATTCTGAAGAGTCCACATTCTTCTGGCCAATTTAATGTTCCAGTTTCACTAATTCTTACTATAGAGTGAGGACCAGAATATTTAAGCTCTTGGGGTTTCGATTTCTTCATCAATAAAGTGAAAATATCCTTTAAATTTCAGCAGTACACAACCTAATCCCTCTTTCTTAAAAAACTAAAAATGAAACTATCATGATCCTGCTATACAAGACCTAAGTCAGCCAGCACACTAAATAGATAGAAGATCCTTGGTTATTGCAGCATGATTCACAATAGCCAAGATGTGGAATCGGCCTAGATGTCCATCAACAGAAGAGTAGACTTTAAATATATGGTATATATGAAAAGTATTATTACTCAGACACAAAGAAGATTGTATCATGTATGGAAAATAGATCAAACTTTAGATAATCATGTTTGCTGAAATAAGCCAAACTCCTGAATAACAAATAGCACATTTTTTTCATTTTTTTCTTATATGCAAAATATAGATTTAAATGTGTATATGTGACATCCATGTCATAAAATTAGAAATGGAGCCATTTGTGATATGACAAAGACTACTCGGATATGCGCCTAGACAAGAGGATAATGAGAACAAGCAAAGACAAATATAATGTGTTTTTCTCATATGCAGAATATATTTTAACTATCCTTATTGGGATATATATATAATATTTATGACATGCAGAAAGCATACTATTTGAGGTTAGATGAGATTGTCAGGAAGCCGAGGAAAGAGTATAATTGGGTAATATGAGCAGAGTACAATAACACACACAGATGAAGATAATACATACTATAATTAAAGCAATTATTTTATATGCTAATTTTAAAAAGTAGTAACAAAAATTCAGTTTATATGAATTTTGTATTGGCACCTTATTTTCAATTGTTTTCATTGTCCATGTCTCTAGACTTTGCTGCCTGTTGTAGTTAGCATTACTTGTCTAATTGATACAGCCTAGAATCTTCTCTGAGGGAGGCCTTGATTGAGAAATTACTTACACCATATTGGCCTATGGGTGTGTCTGTGGGGAGTAGTCTCAGTTACTGATTGGACACATTAATTGATATGGGTAGCTCCATTCCCTTGGCAGGTTGTCCTGGACTCTATATGAAAACTATCTAAGTCTGACTACAAGTGAGCCAGACAGCAAGTGGTCAGGCAGCATTCCCCTATGATTTCTGTTTCAAGCTCCTGCTTGAGCTCCTGCCTTGGCTTCCATCAAGGATGGACTGTGATGTGGAAGTATAAGCCAAAACAGCTCTTTTCCACCCTAAGTTGCTTCTGGTCAGAGTGTTTTATCAGAGCAACAGAATAAAGCAGAACACTGTCATCTTGCCCTAACTTGAGTTTTTAATCTTCAGGAACCTCAGAAACCTTGCCACATTAACCCAACCATAAAAACCTTCCTTATCCATCACTGGTTTAAGATGGAAAGGGACCACCTCTTCCTAATTCTTAATCCCTCCCTGGCCAGATAAAATATAAAATCTACAATTTTACTTGTAGAAAGGCATTCTGCTTTTAAGCTTTGGGGTAAAGAGAGGAAAAGGTACAAGTAAGAAACGGTCCTGAGGTAACGTTTGACAGTTGAGCACAGGTCTCTGCGCTTTCAACCAGAAATTTCAAAATGATGAATGGCCTGTTGGGAAATGCTCTGCAGACAGTAGTTTTCCAATGACTAAGTAACCCGACACCTCTGATCATGGCTGATAAGGTTCATTTATATTGTCTGAAGCAAGGGGAACAGTAAAGATAAAGGCTTGGGAGAGGAGAGTGAACAGGATGCTGGGAAAGGACTGAAAACAGCTCAGGACAGCCAGAGCACCAAGCCAAAGGAGGCTGGTGAAGGTGACTCTAGAGGAGCTAGGTCATGAGGAACCTGCAAAACCATTGCACACAATACCACCAAGAGACCCTAGGTGGGAGGTGCCATGATCACCTTTGCCTTTGTGAATTAAGGGTGCGTTTGATAAGGATGAGCTATAGTTAGGCAATGCAGGAGGTGAGACAAGCAGCACACCTGAGTGGCTAAGGGGACTTGGACGGAGTGAATAGATGAAAAGGGAACAATCTGAGAACAAGCCAAAAATCGTTAGGAAAATGTTGTGAACTTTGTAGGGAAAGAAAATGAGAAAAATCAAGAAACTCACTGAATTTTCTGGCTAATAAAGGTTGGATAAGTAAAGAAAGAAATAATCTGAAGCTCATGAGTAGTTGGGTCTGGGGCATTTTAAGTGAAAAGACTTCACTTAAGAGCAGGTACAATGACTTTGGGAAAGTTTGCACTGACAGATCTGGCCAACAGTCTTCTTTTCAACAGCCTTCTTGAACTTCAGAATGCACATTTTGTAATCTCAGAGCTTGATGGATACCCATTACTACAGGCAGTTTATACTCCTTAGTAAAACTAGCTCCGAGCAGGGCCTCCACTTATACTGTTCTAAGAGAAAACATTTACACTAACATAAGAGCTACTGTGATGTATCTTTCTATTCAATTGTGCAGCTTGATCTGCTTAAGAGGCCTCCTTGGCAGCCGGGTCAGGATCCATCCCTGGTGCATGAGCTGGCTTCTTGGAGCCTACTACCTACAGTGGGACACCTTGCACAGCCTTGAGGCAGGGGGAGGGGCTTGGATCTGCCTCTACTGAATGTATCAAGCTCTGCTGACTGCCCATGGGAGGCCTTATGTTTTTTTTTTTTTTTGTAGGAGAGAATGGGAGGTGGGTTGGGGTAGGGGAGGCTAGAGGGGTGGGAGGAGGGAAGAGCGGGGATCTGTGATTGGTATATAAAATTAATAAAAAATTTTCTTAATAAAAATATTAATTAATTAATTAATTTAAAAAATTGTGATAGGCATGTCTACTCAGTGAAACTTGGCGCCAGGACATGATATGAAAATATTAACTTTCCCCCAATTCTTCCTCCTATATTCTTTATGTAAGACAAATCAGAACATTCTTATTTGTAAAATATCCACAGTAGGTCAGGGAGAGAGTACAGTTGGTAAAGTCCTTGCCACAGAAGCCTAAGGATGACTTTATTCCTTGTATCCAGAGAAAAAATCTGGGCATGGTGTCACATGTTGTAATCCTAGGGCTGGGGAGGCAGGGGCAGAGACAGGAGTATCCCTAGGGCTCATTGGCTAGCCCGTCTAGCCTAAGCAGTCAGCCCCATATTCCATTGAGAGATCCTGCCTGAACAAACAGGTTGAGGTAGAGGAATGATACCTGAAGTTGTCCACTGGTGTGAATGGGCACACACACATACACATACCTCCATATGTGTGTGTGTGTGTGTGTGTGTGTGTGTGTGTGTGTATGCATATGTATATATGTTTATAATACATATTTTTCAATGAAATTCTCAAATTTCTGGTGGCTTGTTTTTAACTTATTTTTAAGATTATAATATAATTCCTCCCCAGGGCCTATGACCTACCTATCCATAGGTGCTTAGCCCAATAATGATACAAGGCTTGGATTTCATCTTGTGCAATAGGGCTTAAATCCAATCAGAAAGTACATAGTTACTACCATGATGTTTGTGGCACTATTTCAGGGAATAAGAGACTGCAGAATTCTCAGTTTTCAACCCTGTATAATTATAGCCTCCCTATCCCTTCCAAGGCTCAGGAATCCATGCAGAAGGATGGGCAGAAATATTGTAAAAGCTAGAAATGGTGTGTGACCACAAGGAAACAGTATTCTTTGGACATAGCAAGACAGATACACATATGAACTCACAGAGCTGGTGAACATGTATAAAATTTGTGCAAGCCCAAGCCAGATTAAATTTCAGAATAGAGAGGCTGAAGAGATGGCTCAATGGTTAAGAGCACTGGCTGCTCTTCCAAGGGTCCTGAGTTCAATTCCTAGCAACCACATGGTGGCTCACAACCATCCATAATGAGATCTGGTGCCCTCTTCTGACCTGGAAGCATATATGTAGGCAAAATACTGTATACATAATTAATTATTAAATCTTTAAAAAAAAAATCTCAGAATAGAGAGGCAAGCTTGCTACACCATCCCACTCCTATCTATGAGCTTTGGCGATTGTTAACTGCTGGGAGAGAAAGAGACCCTACACATGTAGCCTGTGATAAACTTTCCACTCTCTAATGGAAGACCATATATCCAAGAATTTGGGCAGAATAAATTGATCTTGAAGGATTTTTCAAAATGGAGGACACAAAGTTTGCTTAGTAGGAACAGGAAGGGTGGGTCTGGTAAGAGTTGTGGAAGTAAATATGATCAAAGCAAGGTGTGAAACTCTCAAAGAATTAATTTTTAGTAAGTGAAAATGTACTGTTTTCAAACTCTCTTATCAAGGTTTCATCCAGCAACTGGTGGAAACAAACACAGAGACTCACAGTCACACATTAGACAGAACTCAGGATATCCTGAGGAAGAGAGGGAGGAAGGATTACAGGAGCCAGAGGGGCCAAGGACATCACAAGAAAAACCACAGAATCAACTAACCTCAGCTCATAGAAGCTCACAGAGACTGAACCAACACCGGGAGCCTGCTTGGGGCTGACCTAAGCTCTCTGAATATATCTGGTCAGTTGTAGTGTAGCTTGGTCTTCTTGTGGGACTCCTAACAGTGGGAGCAGGGGCTGTATCTGACTCTTTTGCTGGCTTTTGGAACCCTATTCCTCAAACAAAGTTGCTGGGTACAACCTTAATACAATGAGAGGTGCTTAGTCTTACTGTAATTTGATATGCCATGCTTTGTCAACATCCTTGGAAGGCCTGCCCTTTCTGGGGGGTAAGGGGGAGTGGCAGGTGACTGGGAGGAGAGGAGGGAGGGGAAACTGCAGTTGGAATGTAAAATTTTAAAAATCCTTTCATCACTGACCCAAGGTAATAATGTTGGTTTGGAAGAAGTACAAAATAAAGAACAGCTGGCAGCTATCTGGAACACATTCCATAGGCAAATTCGGGACAGATTCTCAGGAAGAGAGGCTTGACCTTGCCATCTTCCCTTGGGCAAATTTCTCTAACTGTAAGTGTTGGTTTCCTCATTTCTGAAAAAGTAAAATAAAATATTATATCCTTACTGGAGTATTTGTAAAGATTAAGTGAAACAGTATGTAGAAAATGTTTCACATATTATCTGTTGTCTGTATCTAGCAAATGCTTAATAGGTGACCATAGTTATCACTAAATTTGGAGCTTGATTGATTATTTGTTGAATACCACTCTCTCATTTTGGAAAATAAAAATTTAAGTTCCTAAAGGTATATTTTAGATATCTCTGACACTCCATATGATAGTAGATGGTGAATAAATATTATGTATGTTCTGTTATTAAATTCTCAACATCTTGAGGAAAATGAAAGTATAATGATTGTCCACATATTTCCACAAATGGACAACTGAGACCAAACATAATGACCTGACTCCAAGCTGCTATTTGGCACAGTAAAGACTCTAAATAATCTAATAGCTTAGTGCTCATTTACTAATAACATGGCAGGGCAAGTTTCAAATCATTTCTATTTTTTCTATACAAGGTGTCACTTCTAATTTGATCAATTAGATCATGTCCATATTCCTTCAAAGGCAGAATATCCCAAATGAGAGATGATTGATGGATTGCTGGAAGCATAAATCATTCATAGGTAGGAGCACAGATGAGGCTCAGTTCGTTTTATATCTTCTTGATAATAAAGCACACTAATTCACCAGCCCAAATAAGCCGTATGCCAATTATCTAAAACAGTCAAGAAAAATAAACTATCAGAACTTGTTACTCTGATCATCCAATCCTTTTGCCATAAAAATTCTAGGCTGGGGAACTTTGCAAAGAGGATCTGCAAAACAGTTCAAACCCTGGTATAAAGATGAGGTACTCTGAGTTTCTGACTCTGGATGGGCCAGGAATTTGCCTGAACTCTACACACAGAAACTATGGGAATTCAGACGAGGTAATAAAATTTTCAATTCTAGCAGAAAATATTCTGACTTCTGTTTTTCTCTTTATCAGACATACAAAGATCTGATGACTTTAGTGTCTCAGATGAAAGGCTATTTTGCTACAGTTTGGAAGGAGAATGGAAAGATCCAAAAGAGACCTTAGGACAAGAATTCTGTCTGTGTCTGCTGAGGGTCCACTTCCTTCTTTCTTTACAGCTTCAGTGAATAGCCAAATTATTCTTTCTATATTATTGAGACTATAGCGGAACAAAAGAAGAGCTGTTCTAAGTTTATTGATCTGCCAAAATTCCTGTACAAAAGGAAGCAACCAGCAAAAATCATCTTACAATAAACCAAGAGAAGATCTACACCTCTACTGTAATCTTTCCTCTCTTTCTCAATAATAATTCAGTTCGCAGACATCAGCTTCCTGGAAGCAGAGAGCCACATCGGATACATGTACTTAGACCTGAGATATTTCTTCAGTGAGCTCAGAAAGCAAGACCAAGGGCTCTAGCCTCTTATAATCAAGATGTGAAACCCAGTTCTCTTACCTGCCATTCTAGGGTCCTAAGTAAATGACTTCTCCAAGCCTCAGTGCACTAATATGAAAGTGAAAAAAATACAATAGTTAATTGTTATTGTATCTATTTTGAATCAGCTATTGTTCTATAGGTCGTATATATTAACGTATTAATCAAGTTAATCCTTCAACAGCACTGTTTCTATTATTCCAGCTTTGCTGATGAGAAATTCTTAGAAATTAAGGAAATATGTTTGACCTTACATGGCTAGAGCTATAAATAATCTAACAAGGATTTAAAACCAGGTGATAAGACCCAGAATTCCTAATTCTAACTATTGTGTCATACTGCCTCTCTATAATGCTAATATCAATATACCACAGAGTACTTGAATAATGAATAAATAATATATGCACAAGTTATGCTAAAAATGTATATTCAAGGGTTATTGCCTGAAATCAATCTAAACATTTTAAATTCAACACTAATTTTTAAATAACATATATATTTTAAATTATTAAAACTAAAATGATATTACTATAAGGGTCAGATGAAGTTATGAGATCTTCCAGTGTTTGAGTAAAATTACCCTTCATATCTACACGTATAAGTAGGACCAAGAGAGCTCCCCACATTCCTCTCTCAGGATAAGGTAGGACCAAAAACGTTACTGGCTCAAAAATGCTCAATGTATTCAATAGAGGAAAATAATTATCTCCATGGGCTTTTTTGGAAACACAATTGCCCTCCTCACTTTCTCATTTAGATTCCCCACTTTCCTTCTTAATTCATTTTCATTGAACTCTATCTCATGACAGACATTTTCTCTCTTACTACTATTTCATGACTAAAAGCAATCAAGCTATTACACAGGAAACTATTCATTGGTATTTGATCCTTGCTTTGCTATTTAACTCAGGAGAAGTGCTAAAATCAAGTCCTAAGCTTTCTAAGTAGTCTAGTTTTGTTAGCTAAAACTTGATGTCAGAAGAAACATAGACATCAAGCTACATAGATCAGTAAGATGAATATAGTAAAAAGGACCATCCAACCAAAAGCAATCTATAGATTCATTGCAGTCACCATCAAAATCCCAACACAATTCTTCACAGATCTTGAAAAGCCAACTCTCAATTTCATAAATATATAAAAGTGAAAAAAACAGGATAGGTAAAACATTCCTGAAGAATCAAAGATCTGCAGGTGATATAAGTGTCCTGAATCTCAAATTGTACTAATGAGTTATAATAGTAAAAACATCATAGTATTGGCACAAAGTCAGACATGTTGATCAATGGAATTATATTAAGACCCACAACACTATTAGCAAAGGCATAAAGGTCAATAATTAATAAACGATATCTCAAGAAACTGAAAAGCTTTTGTACAACAAACTACATCATTATTCAGACAAGCAGCAGCCTATAGAATGGGAAAAGATTTTTACCAACCATAATCACATATCCTTTTTTTAAGATTTATTTATTTATTATGTATACATAAGAGGGTGCCAGATATCATTACAGATAGTTGTGAGCCACCATGTTGGTGCTAGGAATTGAACTCAGAACGTCTGGGAGAACAGTTGGTGCTCTTAACCTCTGAGCCATCTCTCCAGCTCCCCCCCTCCAACTACATAACTGATAGAGGGCTAACAACCAAAATACATAAAGAACTCAAAAATAGGATATCAAGAAAACAAATAACTCAATTAAAAAAAAAGAACAGGGTACAGATCTAAACAGATGGATGAAAAATACTTGAAGAAAAGTTCAACATCCTTAGCCATCAAGGATATGAAAATCAAAAACAACTTTGAGATTTCATATTACACCAATCAGAATGGCTAAGACCAATAAAACAAGTGATAGCTTATGATGGCAAGGATATGAAGTAAGGGGAACAGTCAAACATTGCTAATGGGAGTGTCAACTGTATAGTCATTATGAAAATTAGTTTGGTGGTTCCTCAGCAAGATGGGACTCAATCTACCACAATATCTAGATATACTACTCTTGGGCATATACTCAAAGGATGCTTTATCCTTCCACAGAGACACTTGCACAACCATGTTCATGGCTGGTCTGTTCTAAGAGCCAGAAATTGGACACAACTTAGATGTCTTTCAACAGGTGAATAAATAAAGAAAATATGGTGTATTTATATAATGGAATATTACTCAGCTATTTAAAAAATGAAATTTACAGGTAAATTTATGGAACTAGGAAAAAAACATTC
This sequence comes from Onychomys torridus, assembly GCF_903995425.1. Classification (NCBI taxonomy): domain Eukaryota; kingdom Metazoa; phylum Chordata; class Mammalia; order Rodentia; family Cricetidae; genus Onychomys; species Onychomys torridus. The sequence continues at coordinate 29,230,334 of NC_050457.1, read as the reverse complement.
TATGTGAGGTGATCCAGACCCAGAAAGACAAATATGGTATATGTTAACTAATATATGGTTATTAGCTATTGATTCAATGATAACAAAACTACAATCCATAGAACCATAGAGGTTAGTTATAGAGTAAGGAGATGGGGTATATATTTCTCTAGAAAGGGGAAATAGAATAGGTAACAAGTGTTGAATAACAAGAGTTGGGGGAACTGGAACAAGAAGATCAAGTAAGGAAGGGGAGGGAAGAGATGGACAAGGGAGCAAATATGGGAAGAGACAGATACAATTACTGGACATTTGAATGGTAGTATGGAAACCTAATACAATAGAAGCTTCCTAAAATATATACACATATGGATAAGATCTAAATGAAATACCCAAATAACAGAGGAAACATAGCCCTAACTGAACATCGTTTGTTACCAAATGAAGCTTCTAATACAAGGACTGGGTTACATCACTGTTTAGGTGACTAAGACCTGAGACTAGATAGCCCATGGACCTAGGGTAAGATCAAATACAGCTGTTCTATTAAAGAAAAGTAGCAATGAAATGACTCCTAATGACATTCTGCTATATTCATAGATCAATGCTTTGCTCAGCCAATATCAGAGAAGCTTCTTCCTACAGCAGATGGGAGCAAATAAAGAGACTTTCAGCCAGACAACAGGCAGAGAATGAGAGACCTCAGAACACCCAGCCATAAAGCGAATGTTTCCATCAAACCCCTCCCCTCAGGGCAAGCTGTGGAGGAGGAAGCAGAGAAAATGCAAAAGCCAGAGGATATGGAGGACACCAAGGAAACAAGGCCTTCAAACACCACAGGATTGATGCACATATGAATTCACAAAGACTAACATGGCACGCCCAGAACCTGCATGGGTCTGCAATAGATAGGGGTCCCAGAGCTGAAAGGAAAAGTGTTTACATGCCCCTATCTCTAACCCAAAAGCTATCTCCAATGTATAACCACTTGCAAATGAAACTTCAGTTTTCTCTAAGGGACTCTCCCTGTGGAAACAAACTGCTCTTAAGGGTAATCTGCATGCTCAAAAATAGATGGCCACAGAAAAATGAACTCAGTGGCATCTTTGGTGGTTCCTTGTCTCATAATGTCATGTCAGAGCTCTTCCTTTTAAAAAAAAATATTTTATTTCTTTTTGTTTTACCTTATTTTATTTTATTATTATCCTTTAGTTGCCTGTTTGTTTTTTAATGAAGGACAGAAAGGGGATCAATCTGGATGGGAAGGAAGGTATGAAGGAACTTGGAGGAGTAGAGGGAAGGGAAATTCTAATCAGGATATATTGTATAGAAAAATAATTTATTTGCAGTAAAAGAAAAAGAAGAGATCAAGCTAGCAAGGAAAAGTGTTTATATCCCTAAATCAGAACAGGATAAACAAACAAAAGGAAAAGAACCCAAGAAAAGACACAAGAAACAGATATAGACGCACTCATTTGCACACTCATGAATCCTATAAAAACATAAAACTGGAAGCCATAATATATGTGCTAAGGACCTGTAGGGTAAAACAAGAAGAAAAAAGACTTAACGTTTTTAGGGTAACTCATCAGGAATGAGTGTTGCTGACCAAGAATTTAGGATTTGACTCCATTATCTACTCAAATCCAAAAAATATTTAGGAGACAGTGCTTATCTAGTTCTAAAAGATCAGACAATGACTTTCAGTACTAGAAGTGTGTTAAGTCAATAACGTGATGTGACGGAATCACATTTATTCAGAACTCCAATTTTCATCTGATAAAACTGAAGAAAACAAGAGACATGCCAAAGTGGAGGAACTACAAAGAACTACAGGCAATGAAGGAATGCTGAGAGCAGAAGTCATCTTTCCTAGGGAAGAACACCAATTGGTTATCCAATACCAAATGGTCAGTCCTGAAAATAGAGAAGCAACATTACACAGACGGGGCGTACATGTATATACATATACATGCAGTGACAACAATTAATGAAAAGGAGGCCTTGAAAGACAGCAAAGAGAGGCGTGTGGAAGGATTTGGTAGGGAAAGGAAAAATGTTGTAATTATATTATAACCTGAAAAATAAAAGAATAAAATATATAAATGAAATTAGATATGAGTCAATCCTTCAACTCAATAAATACTTGTTATTTTTTTTGTTTCTGACTCAGACTTTGAGGTTACGTGGTGTGGCTAATTTGAGATGTGAATTTGTAACTAAGTTGTTCTAGAGATCCTATACACTTGTGTAAGAAAATGATACACCCACAGATGGCACACATCCTTTGCTCCTTTGCTTTCACATCCTAGAATGATGCAGCACCAAATAAAAACTATTGATTTTTTGCCATCTTGATTTTTCCACATTTACATTTTTTTATTATGTGTTTTAATTTTATACAACAGCCATGGTTTCCCCCGTCTTCCCCCCTCCCGCCCCCCCCCCCACCTTTCCCCAGCCCCTCCCCTCCATTCCCATCTCCTCCAGGACCAAGACACCCCTGGGGATTCATTTAAACCTGGTGGATTCAGTACAGGCAGGTCCTGTCCCCACCTTCCAGGCTGAGCAAAGTGTCCCTGTGTAAGCCCAAGGTTCCAAACAGCCAGCTCATGCACTAAGGACAGGTCCTGGTAGAAAACGGAACCCTAGGAAAGACCCAGGGAACACCCAATGACAGAGAAATGGATGAGATCTAATTTGTTTTTATAATTCCTCCCATTGCTTAGTTTGATGTTTTATGCTTCTTTGTTTTTCCTCCCCCCCTTTTTTTTTCATTTTTGCCAAAGTATACATCCCACTAAATTTTTAGGATCTGTGTTCACCCATTCTCTTTTGGAATAATGTCCTTTACTCAAACAAAACAAGAGAGCATCTACTCAATAAATGACCACACTCTAGTGAGCCATTTATCTCCCATCTGTTCTCTGAGGAACTCCCATATCTTCTATGCACCTCCCATACACAGAAGCATATTGAAAAATAAATTCAAACCAAACAAACCATAGGCAAGAAGCACAGAAATTGCTAGGTGTGGTTTTGTTTGTTGTGTATATGCATGTTCGAATATTCTTATTTCCTAATCCTAGACTCTGATTTTAACTTTTTACTAGGCTGTTTACTAGAGGCAAAAGTGTTATTTCTGGATTAGAAGAACTATTACTTGAATTATAACTAAACTTTTCCATTCATAAGCAAAACATAAGTAAACTTATGTAAAATTTTATTATAGTGGTAGCTACCACATAAGCTCTGTATTATTATGCCATGTAACGTCCATGATGTATGGGTCTGACTTCTATGCCTCATTGTTTCTTTTCTTGATCCACACAACAATGGTAAATATAGACAGGGATGAAAGTGCCATCATTTTTTTCTTCTTAGTCATATTTAATAACTCTGAGTAAAACACATGCTTATGAGAACAAACCATGAGAGTAGCCCACCAAGAGAAAATGAAGAAAGTGGGGAGATGTATAGTTAAATTTTGATCTATGGATGTAAAGCAGAAATATACCTGAGTACATGCACAGAATTCTTTATTGAAATCAGGAACAGAAATTGTCTTGTGTGTGTGTGTGTGTGTGTGTGTGTGTGTGTGTGTGTGTGTGTGTGCGCGCGCCTTTTTGGAGCCATGTTAGGGTTTAAAATATGAAAACTTTGGAGTTTTACACACAGGTATGAAACCAATAAACATTTAAATAAAGCATTCAGAGGCTCTAATCTCTCCAGACCCAGTGAACTTACCCTACAGTTAGATTAAATCCTACAAACTTGATACTAAAACAACTTAATGAGTAGTCATCTAATTCCTCCAAATTTGCCTCATACTTTTAAGTATCAAGCATTTAAGCCCTCTAAAATTTGCCTGTTTAAATTTTGAGCCTTAATCAGTAAGTCTAAAGATTCCAGGTACCTTATCTTCTAGCAATTCAAAATACTCTGTTAAGACTAATGAAGGAGGGTTGAACATTGAGCAACTGTTCTGAATGATAAAACTCACACATTGCTCCTTACCCACAAGATTTTCTTTCTACAGCCATACTTCTCCTAATAAGCCCAATGTCCATTAATGATTTTTCTCAATTAGACCAGAGTGCCTTTTATGGTCAGAGGCAAATCCAATAAACCAGTGTGGATCTGCTAAGCAAGTAAGGGACAGTTGTACTGAGTATTAACATTATGTTTCCCCATATAATAATTCAAAATAATCAATGGTTTTCATATTTTACATTCTAGTCTATATGATTTTCTATTTGTAATTTTGTTTTACTTGTATAAATATTGTTAAAAGATTCTATAATAAATACTTCTTTACAAAGGAGTATTTCTTGCTAATTTATTTCCTACTTGTTCCTTTATCATTTTTAAAAATAAAGATAAAGGGGACAGTGAGACAGCTCAGTGAGTAATGGAGCTTGCTGCCAATCCTGACAACCTGAGTTCAATCCCAAGTATCTACATGATAGAAAGAGAAAGAGAAAGAGTTTCTGACTCCACATATGCACCATAGCAAGCACATACCCACATGTGCACACACATGTGTGCATGCAGAAAAATAAAATATAGTTTCAAACAGTAAATTTAAATTATCTTTAAAACATCGATAGATAAAACACACACACAATTTGATGAAAATAAAAATAATCAATAAAGGAATACATTTTAAGACATCAAGTTTTCATAGACACCTCACTGCTTTGAGATAAATTAAGATTAGTGTTTGACCTTTCTAGAGTCAAAAACAATGTGAAAATTTACCAGTTATATGAAGTATACCATCTTTAAAAATCAAACATACACAAGTATGTCTAAAACTAAGGCCTGAGAGGCATTCTTCCCATGTCTCTTGACATGGAAGATCCTGAAATGCATATAACAGCATTCCCATACAACATGCTATAGCAAGCACTTTCTTAGCAATAATGCACCTCAAAGCAGGACAAAACAAAACTCAGCACAAGAACAAAATATTCAGCTGGGTACAAGACTCTGGGGATAGTCAGGTACTGAATAATACTTTACAAGCAAGCAGTTCTTTCCTGTCTGATAACCCAAGAGCACACTTAGTGGGAAACAGACCCTACTGCACTGCACATCCTCAAGCGAACACCCTATGTATTTTTTATAGCTGTTGAGTGGTAACAAATACAAGGTATTAGTCCCCAATAATTAGGAACAAAGAATTCAGTCTCTCAACAAATACTTTCTTGCATTTCACTGAAGCACTTAGTTCTCCACATCCTTTAAAAGAGCTCATATTGTTTCCCTAAGTCATTAGGAAAAAATCCACACATCCCCCTTCTTTCCTTTAGATATGTATAATGGCATGGTCCTGAATCTTTCACCTCTTCTTTCCTTTCCTATCCATGTTTGTCAGCTTTCTTGACAGAATAACAAATATAACCAGTTAAGGGATGAAGCATTTCTTTGAGTTCACAGTTTCAGAGATTTCAGGTAATGAGGAAGAGGAAAACATTGGGGAAGCAAAACAGTTCAAATCCCAGTGGTGGGAAATGGAGACAATGTCTACAGTAGCAGTAGCCAGGTTCCTCCTTTGTGCCAGTATTTCACAGGGGCTCCAAGCCTATGGGACTTCACTGCCTGCATTCTAGGTAGGTTTACCTCTCACTTAATCTTCCCTTAGAAATGTCCTCACAAAGACACCATAAAGTTGCTTTAAAAAGCTCCTAGGTACTTCTCAATCCAATCAAATTGACCATTGTATTATTTGCTTTTCTCATTCCTAAAACAAAATACCAACAGGAAGCAACTTCAAGAAGGAAGGTTTACTCTTGCTCACAGTCTGAGGATACAGTGAGCAAGAGTAAATCATGGGAAGGAAGGTATGTGGAGGAAGGTGGCCACCCTGCATCCACACTGTAGAAGAAGAGAACAGACAAAATAAATGAGCCTCAGCTGTAAAACCCCTAAGCCTACCAGAAGTGACACACTTCCTCCAGTGGGGTTCTACCTCCTAAGATTTCTATAGTCTTCCAAAATATTTCCATGGTCTTTAAATCAAAATTTCAAAACCATGAGTATGTTGGGGAAATTTCACATTCAGACCACAACAATCAAGGTTAACCATTGTACCATCTTTCACATTAGAAAGACAAGACTTGTTGACATATTAATATAAAATGAACCAAGTTCCATGCCCCCATCTGTGTTCATTAATTCAGGACTAATCTATAAATTAAGAGGGAAAATGATGTGATTCCCTAGAGTGACAGCCTCCACTGTTCCTATCCCTGTCAGCAATTTGGTGTCAATCACAGCTCAAAATTCCTGTGCCCCAATGGTAGGTGCATACAGTATTTGTATGCTTCTACAAATCAATTAGTATTCAACAGTCTACCAAATATTTGTCCTACTTACAGTCTAACACACAGTGGAGTTCTGCTCAACCAACAGCTCCTAAAATGAACTGGTACAATTTGATGGATTTTTCCCTTCAGGTTCCAATCTAAATTATAATTTGACCTGGAAAAAAATAATTCGATCTAAACTCACTGAGCAAAGATTTATTTCATGCTCCATGAAGAGATGGCATGCAAATATAGTTGATTCCATTTTGGTAATCCATGTCCTTTTCATTCTATTCAAGCTGGGAAGACCCAGGCTCAAGTATTTAACACTCTTTCTTGGAAAGTGGACTCTAATTGATACTAACAATCATTGTAAAATTGCTACATGCTGTCCAGATATCCATCTGAAAGGAACTATAAACTCAGAGTAGTTCCAAGAGTCAATATTCCTGACCTGCCTGCCCAGGACTTGGGAAAATGCTTTGTCTTTTGGCACTGGTGTCTTGGAAGGAAACAGAAGACACTTTTTGTAAAGGTAAATCAACAGAGACTGTTTATATAGGTAAGATAGGGTTTACATGTATTGTGAAGCACTAATTGTGAGCACACTGCTTCTGACTTAAGGTCGGAAAGAGAAAATAGTGCTAGCAGAATCATGTTATAAACTCATCAGGAAATGGCAAAGCTGAGCATCACTCACAGAGGGCAAAAAGTAGTGTGGAAGATCAAGACACACCGAAACTTCCTTCTCACTTGGCTTGTAAGCTTAGAGGCACTTACACATCTCATGCTAGGGATAAGCGACTATCTGTTAGATACATTTGTGGTTGTTCTTGGTCTCAGCCTTGGAACTAGGCTAGACCCCTTCACACCTCAGACAGAACTCATCTTGTGTTTCTGAAAATACTTGCTGATTTGATAAACTTTTGCCTGGCCAATATTTCCAAAGAAAATGAACTTGTTTTTCCCCTAGGATGGCAGACCATTACATGGACATAAAAGAGGTGTAAGGATACCCAGCTGTGTGAGCCTGTCCCATGCTCATGAGAAAGCAAAGGAGAAAAACCAGTGTAACCCAGCTGTACCCTGCTCATTACAAGCTCCAGTCAACTCTTACAATCAGCAAGAGAACCTTATTTAATTGTTAGGGAGAGAGGGAGGAATAAAGACAAAAGCAAGAGAAACTTTGTGGAAGGGTGCTGTCCAAAACTCTTCACCTACACACCACTATTTTCACATCCCAAATGTAATTTGCACATATTCAATGAGGAAATTAAAAGCAATTTAAACTTAAGCTAAACAGCTGGTCTAGAACAAAAAAGCTGCCCTTCAGACATTTTTTTTTTAAAGTTAAATGTAAAGCTTGGCAAAATACTTCCTCAAACGCCCCCGCAGCCCAGCACACGTTGTTAGTGAAAATTATGCCCTACAATAGCAATGTTAACACAGCCTAGCTTACATTCACCTCACACACATAAAATGGAGACATACCAACAATAATACTTTTAAGGCATCAACACTTTAAACATCCCAGAAACCGTAGCATTTCCAGACTATATGTTTGTCTTTAAGAACTGTTTCTCTTGCTGATAAATGCCTTAATATATGAAGATACCCTACATATCTGTGAATGAACCTCTGGCCTTGGGAGGTCCCAATGGATATGACTGCAGAAAACAAAGCAATAAGTGTATGATGTATGGATGTCCAGGACATACAGAGATCATATTACAGGACATCCTTTGTCTTCAAATTAATTAGACGGGCTCCAAGTCACACCTCATTAAAATTGGCAGGAAGATTGGAACTATTTGTTTAGAATCTTTACTCTGCTAGGAATTGCCAAGATAGTTTGAAAGACAGGTAACTATATTAAAACTGACCTCACAGCCTTCCCATTCCCTAGCAGGGAGGCGCTTTGGCCTGTGGCTGCCACCATTACCATTCACTGCTTTGAAGCCACACCATGCCATTGTGAAGTGTTCATCTCTCCTCAACTGTTTAGCTATTGTGCCATCTGTGGCCAGAGCCAACAAGCTGTATTTGCTGATGGGCTTGCCGGCCCCTACAATCCCAACTTTGTCCTCTGAGTTATCCTCTGGTTCCTGACCTTCAAAAAGTGGCATCTGAATTCAGCTCCTGCTTCCCAAGAGATTTCCAGCTCTATTCCCTTCTCACTCCTGAAGATAAAACCCAAGTCACATTTTTTTTTTCCTTTCCACGTTGTAAACCTAGATGGGTTCCTTGTTTTCCCTCTTGGGAAAATTAGAGCTACTTATCTTAAAAACAAACAAAAACTGGCACAAAAGGCTTTTTAGTGGATTTTTCTACGGAAATGCCACACCAGTCTTACAAGTATCACTATATTGGAATGTCTTCTGCTGGTAAGGAAAATTCAGTTGCTAGACTCCATCCCAGGAGCTAAAAGACTGGTGTCCTTCCTAATGAAGCTGCTATGAGGGAAAACAGAGCACATAGTACTTTTTCAGAGTGTGAACCTGCTACGGTAAATTAATAATAAATCTATTTGTTTATCAACTCAAGAAAAATTTATGATGTTCAACCATCTTGAGCAACAGAAAATACACTGGAGTAGAAGAGTGAGGAAAAAAGATGTTAGATCTGTTCTTGGGACAAAGTCAAATAATGAAAGTAAGAGAATGTAAAGCCACTGGCTCCTCATGGAAGCCTTGTATTTGAAGAACATTTAAACATTGCTAAATTAAGAAATGTACATAAGAAAGACTGAGCATCCTGCCGAATACTAAAAACATAAAGTACAAATGATAGGTTCCATACATGATCCCAAGAGCTAGGTTTTGGAAATCAGAAGTAACTTCAGCAAGCATAGTAATTTGCATTACTAGAACCCAAAGCAAGTGAAGGAACTTGACAAATGGAAAAGGAAGATGACATTCCAAAATCACATCAAATGTCCAAACGTTCAAGGGCTCCCAAGAACTGTTAAGTTGAAACTAATTACTTTCTTTTAAATTGGGTGTCAAATATTAGATCTTCACAAATGTTCACAATTTTTTCTGTCATTCCACTCAACAGATATCTGCCTTCTGCTGTTTTCAACTATATGCTGTCTGAGTTCATAGACATGATGAATTTCCCTCTGCCTCTCCCTTCCAGGCCCTTCAGCATTATGAAGTGGGCAGAGAAGCTCCCTTCTGGAACTCCATACTCAGTGCTCCCTCTATACTCAGTGCTCCCTCTACAGTCAGTGTTCCCTATGCACTCAGTGCTTCCTATGCATTCACTGCTCCCTATATACTCAATGCTCCCTATGATCTCAATGTTTCCTATATAGTTAGTGCTCCCTATACACACAGTGCTCCCTATACACTCACCTCCTATACACTCAATGCTCCATACACTTAGTGCTCCATATACACTAAATGCTCCCTATGTACTTAGTGCTCCCTATGCACTCAATGCTCCCTATGCACTCACCTCCTATGTACTCAACAGAATAGTAAATCCATGTGATCTTCCTGAAAGGTAATTAGATGGTCAGCATCAAAAGTAGAATACTAGGGGAAAAAAAACATATGCTCTAATAAATCTGCTTCTATGGATTTATCTAGATAAATAACCACTGTGGTGAAAAGTCTCACAGTGACAGGTATAAGGTTAAACCAGATTGAGGCAGCTTAAATATTCAAAGCTGTAGAAATGTAGATAGAATAAAACAAAATTTTGAGGCTATAAGAAAATGCTCACAAGTAAAAATCAGCATGCTATGAACACTGAGTATGGTTTCAAGCATACAGGACATTATATACATATAATACACTCATAGGCATTATGACATTTAAAATGTTGCTAAGATCTGTTAGTCCTTGATGTGACTACTATGAATTACATGTATTTTATATATTTCGATTTCTGCAATGAAAATTCTAGTTCTAAAGAGGATCAAATCTTATTTGCTTTGAACCAGTTAGGAAGCTTTAATGAACTCTAAATCAAGTTAATTGTCAATTTTAAGATGATGAATATTAACACCTTCAGTAAGCCTCCTATTTCATCATCATTTTTATTAAGGTGAATCTTATCTACTGACACTTTCATAGCTAAACAAAACCATCCAATGTTTTTTGTTTGTTTTTGGTTTTTGGTTTTTGTTTTGGTTTTTTTGTTTGTTTGTTTGTTTTTGTTTTTCGAGACAGGGTTTCCCTGTGTAGCTTTGTGCCTTTTCCTGGAGTTCACTTGGTAGCCCAGGTTGGCCTTGAACTCACAAAGATCCACCTGGCTCTGCCTCCCGAGTGCTGGGATTAAAGGCGTGTGCCACCACTGCCTGGCTTTGTTTTTGTTTTGTTTTGTTTTTGTTTTTTGTTTGTCCAATGTTATCAGCAATACTGTTTTCCTTTTATATCTAATAAGCCTTCCTCAGTGACTAACTACCTTTGTATCGGGCAGAAAAGCCCATTTATATGGTAGATACATTTTTACATACTAGATTTTTTTTTTTCCTATACAAAAGTTTTACACATGTTCAATGCCTTGTTCTATACAGGATGACAGCTTCCAACTTCAGGAAACCAAACCTACCACATATACCAAAGTGAGCTAAAGAATTGACCACATTGTTCTCTTGCTTGGCTGTAAGTTTGAGGCCAGAGTGAACCATGTTGGAGATAACTCTGTTGTGGAGGACCCAGAAAGACAGATATAGAGACACACAGGAAGGGGCAGGAAG